>NC_089196.1:19851068-20206068 GCF_963930695.1 Labrus bergylta
TGAAATAAGCCCATAGAGTCAGTAAATAATGGGACCAGTATGTATCAGTGAAAGACAAAGCAGTGGATATTTTTGTGATATAATATAACTTTTCATAGACAACCAGATATAAATGATGTGTGTTTATAGCTGTTTCAGAATTAAAGAGAGGAGAAAGATTGTTAAAAATTTGTCACAAACACATAATGTCAGTATGTTAACATGCGTAGATTAAGTGTCACAAAACCCAATTTCAGCTAAGACTTACAGAAATGTCCTTGGTTTTGCCATAAATTAAAGCAGTGTCAACATCCAGTTAATGAATACTTAGCTATTTGGAGGCAGTATTGCTTGTAGATGGTGTCTTGTAGATGATTTTTGACAGAACAAAAACAACAGATTGTATCTGTAGTTAAACAAGAGTTAACTATTCTAATAAAATAAAATTAGAAATTCATATTGCTAAAATAATATATATATATATGTGTGTGTAAAACATTTATTTATTTAAAAGTGAATAATCAAAATCAAAATCACTATAAACAATTGTGATTTGTTTAAACTATTTCAGCTGTCGACAAACACGACTGTAGCACTGCTTTAGTTCATTCCTTTATGGTAAAGAAGTTTCACTTAATGTAAAAGCTGCGATTCACAAGTTATAACTAGCTAGCAACTGACTGCCAGCTGTAGCTAACATTAGCCTGAGGCCCACAGCATAAATATTACATACATATAAGTCCACAATGTTATCGTACCATATTCATTTATTAATTCATTTTTTATTAAAAATGGATTTATTAATATATCAATGCAGCTCGTTCTGACAGTCCTCTTCTTCATCCTACACATTCTCCTCATTTCCTCCATCCTTAGAAGTCTGTCATTTTCCCCATCCACTCTCCTTCGTTTCTTATCCATAACAAAAGTAAAGCAAGCCATAATCAGCTGATTCAGCTGAGCAATACATGCAAACATTCAATCAGACTCAAAACAGGATGGCCTTAAAATCTATGACCTCACATAAGGTCCAAAAGTTGTACTAAGTTGGCTGTATTTGGAGACATTCTCCCTGTAGGAGTAACATTTAGAAGAGCTCATATCTCGGTCTTTTTTTTAAGGCTTCTACCTTTTCACAGTCTCAGGATTTTTTTTTTCTTTAGACCAAAAATGACTAAAGCAGCCAGTTAGAAGTTACCACATGTTTTTAAGAAATTCACCCTATAATGTAAGGTTAAATACTAGCAAGACTAAAAAGGAAAACAAAGCCTCTTAACTCTGCCGATGGCTGCTAAAGTTTCTCGTGAAGCTTTATGGCTTTTAAAGCACAATGTCTACAGGAAGTAAAGATTGGGTGAAAGTCCCCAAACTCTGAACAAGCGCAAGTAAGAGATGTCATTAAATATGTATTTGGGTTTTCTTTTTTACGCTGTAGTAAACCTAGTCTAGTCATGGGTATTATTCAAGCTCTGTTTTCCCCAACAAATTAGTTTAAGTGGTTACATGGAACATCCCTGCTGATGTGTTATTTAGGTCACTGATGGGACACATTTGTGACATTGCTTACCATCTTAATTTGACCAATTTCGTAAAGTAGCTTTTTTCGCTACGGGGGAACGACGTTCAGTGCATTCCCAATATTTAATGGTACTAAATAATTGATGAAGAAAGATTTTCATTTGTGAGGGAATACCAAAACCGCAACTCAATAAACTAAATTGTTTTATAATGGATTTAAGTGGAGGCATGCTGAATTTATGTGATGTCTGAGACTGAAAAAGTACAAAGTACCTCTTCAGCATGATCAATTCTGGCTCTGAGTTACTGTGAGATATTTAATTAATCACTCCTACACACCTATAATTATTTTAAGGACATTTTCTCTTTCATCTTTAAGAGTATCACCCCTCAAAATTCCTTACCTTACCAGTGAGACGCATTCTTCATGTTACGTCTGGAAAACATCATAAATCGCTGCCTGTGCCCTGAAGATCCATGGTGGGCTGCCATGATCATTAAATGTATTTACCATGAGTGCTGAGTGACTCATGAATTTAACACAGATATAAAGTCTCTTTCCAAAGTCAATATGTCATTATGAATTATCCCTTGACTGGGAAATCTTCCCACAGAAAGAAAAAACATGAATGGAGGAGGCGGAATAAATGGTTACCATATTGGCCCAGGGGAACACATTGGATGATATATTGACTTTTATCCATTCCAGACTGGAGACAGATACAGTATTTGAAAATCATGTCTGCGTTGTTTGTGAAATAATGCAGTGTGCAGACTTTGGCTATCAGCACCGAGACACAAGGCAAACAAATGTGTCTGGGTACTGCAACACATGGCCAATACCTTCCTGTGTGTTTGTATCGGGACATAATTATGACACCCACGCAGTGACATTATTGCTACCCCAGCGCTCGATTCTACCCAAACATTGTGAATCTCAGCATTATAAATAATAAACAAAACTGGGAGAAAAAGAGGAGACATAGAAAAGCCAAACCATATTTGCACTGGAAATGATGAATAATTGAATCTGGAAGGCATACACACAGATGCAGACACAGACTTGCACACACATTTACATGCACACATGCTCAAAAGACACACACACATACACACTAAAGGGGAGAAAGTCCACTGGGGCTACATTGCCATCTAGAGTTTGTTAGCAGAAATGTGCATAAAAAATGTCAATATTAGGTTTATTAATTTAGGACATTTTGCAGTTATTGTATCTAAAAGCAGGAAATAAAAGGTCTGGGAGTTCTTATTCCTCCCGCTCTAAGAAAAGCATTGCCATTAACTGACAATAAGTTACATTTTAATATGGGTGATTTTCTGTTGTTTCTGCACTCAAGAAAATGATGCTGCAGCACTTATTGGCTATTAAAACAAGCAGAATACATACAACTGATTATATATCTCTCTTTGGTTTGATTTAATTAAATGGTTTTAACATGACAAGAAAAACATTTGTCTGTTAATGTTACACTCAGTTCCACAGAGTACTTTTTCACTCTTCCGCAGCTGCAGCCCAGCAAAAAACAGAGGGTCTTACCAAGGGCCACCCTGAACCAGCCCCTGCGTCTGACAGCTGTGCTGTCGCCCATATGCTCTCCACAATAATGAGTAGATATGTCATTCTTCCGGCTGGCCGCTCCTGACAAAGCGAGAAGCCATGCATGAAGTTATATCAGCTTGTCAACACCAGCAGAATGATTATCTCTCAGAGCATCAACTAACTTACGTGACTTGTCGTTTTCTGCAGTGTTTGAGGGTGCTAACAGCTTCAGTTTACACTGATCACTGGTGCTCTCTTTAGACTGACTGTCTGTCAATTCTAGGTGCAAAAAACGTTAGTTTTTTTCGGAAGGTGTTTGAAGGGCTATTTCCTGTGGTTACATAGTCTATTTTCAAACTGTAACTTAATTTAGGTATTATTTATTAAACAATCATTTTAATAAAAGATAAAAAAATATATAGTATAAAAAAGCAAGATGGTTAAGTTAAAAAAAAAAGAGCTGGTTAACACGGAAACAAAGACATTGACGAAATTGCAATGGCCTATAAATTCCAATGTAATGCAGTATTTGCAGTTGCAGTTTCTGGGTTGATCAGAAGAAAATGTCATCAGACATTGACTCATTCACATTATTGTTGTCTCGTTCACCTTGTCTTACTTCAACAAGTCATTAAATGTCGGTTTGATCAGAACAGCTAAGTAGGTCAATTTTATTTAGGCTACAGATTTGCACCTTTACAAGGCACGCTGTTTTTAGCATCAGAATTATTCTCTATGAAGCGCAAAAAATAAATATATATATTTTTTAATCAATACAAATATTTCCAAACCAACTGGTGGGTCAAATGATTAATCTTTTCCACAAGTAGCCTTGTGGAGGACCTCTATAACCCTGAAGAAGGTCATTTCCAATAAAATGACCTTCTTGCTGAACATTACTATTAACAACACAGCAACACTCATCAATACTTAATATCTGATAAATTACTAGGATGCCTTAATATAGATTATTTTCTTACAGTATATACATTGTGTTATCAGCTCAAATTGACTAGAGCTCTAAAATGTTAGTTTTATTTCCTATGCTTATGTTTAGAAAATACCATATGCACTTTTATTTAAAGACATTTGCAAATTAAGCACTGGTATTTGTAGGATGGTATTTTTTGCAGTACATGATAGTACCTACAGTATCCATACCACTGCAATTATTTTCTGCAACCACTAGTTAATAGGCACTCATAGGAGCAAACACAAACACATATATTCCAGGAACTTTCAGTAACCCAGCATCATATCTGACGACACATTTCCCTATGGGTGCTGGCACAGGATCACACAACATAAACAGCTGCTGTTCTTCCCAGCGCTATAGACGCTAATGTCGAGTTTCTCATTGGCAGCACTTCAGATGCACCTGACAGAACCTGTGCAGTGAACATGGAACCGCTCCAGAGACTCTCCATCCCTTGCCTTTTAGTGCCTCTGCCTGCTCTCCCTCGTCCAGGTCATATATCCCACACAGGAAATCCATTATATTGGGTGAGAGTAAAATAATAAGGTATGGCGTTGCAATTTGAGTTAGTTAAAAATAAATTCAATGATGTTGTTCTTTGGATGCCATGCCCAATGTTTTGATCCTTTTTCTTGCATATCAGACATGAAACTGAAAAAGAACAGCTGATACTGTGAGGGAAACTTTTAATTGGCTACACAGAGCACAGCTGTGTGTTGTTGTTCTGTCCCAAATTCCATTTGTCAGGAGTGCAGAGCACTGTAATAGGGAGGCAGCACCTGAAACTAATGCTTACTGTAAACACTGGTGACAGGGTTACAGAGGCTTCCAGATAAATATTATCCACTTTCCTTAGTAAGCTAACTAACTGATATTATATAAGAGCAGTTATTCAAATTGTATACACATTAGTTTAAATGACAGGGGATGTGTAGCTGCTGAATGTATTAAGGAGGCTGCTCCTAACCTTAAATCTCTGCAGAGGCAGCGTGCCAGTGTAACATTTACTCTTTTATGTTTTATTCATTCTCCTTGACTCCAGAGAGGGGCGGAGGGGAGGCGATGTTGGGAATCAGAGCGTGTTTCCAATCAGCTACAGAGTTGCCTCATTTCACTAATCATTATTCAAATGAGATTGATGTGCTTCCCCACCCCTGCACCTAGTTTGAGTGTAAAAGGTTTAGAGCGTGGCAGACTTCCTCCAAGACGGATTTGTATCACACACACCCCGACCCTACTCTCGTGAATTGTCGTTGAACGGTCCCCAAGTTCCTAACAATAAGCTTATGAATACTGAAGTAGAATTCTATTTTTCTCTGCCTGGCTCTACTCTGTTCATTGTCATAAAAGAAATGAAATCCACTTGAAAAAAAAAAGCCTTTTTGGATCATTTGCATGCATGGCCCAGTAATGGAATGAAATATGACACACAAATTTAATTACTGCCTTAGAATTGTCTCATCATTGAATCTATAAATATTGATTCAGCCATCCCTCTCCTTGGATTCCCTTTCCTCTATCCCTTTCGCTTCCCTATCTTCCACTTTCATCTTTCTCTTGTAGAATTCCAACTTCCTCTTATCAAACCTCTCTTTGTCTCTGAGACACACTCAGAGCTATAGTAGTACATTTGGGAATTTTATGGGTCTATTCTGTGATGTTCTGGGTAATTATGACTAGTGCTGATGGATTTTGAGGCAAGAACAGTAGATTCAATCAATTTTACTGTGGAACGAGAGTATACACAAAAACGATGCTACCTAGCATCTGCCTGCCAGTATTAGCTATCGTTAGCCTGAACCACATAGCACATTACATAGGCAGCTTGCTTTCAGCTCACAATGCTAACTCACAGTATTAACGCAGCTTGTTCTGACAGTCCTCGTCTTCATCCCACACGTAATCATCATAGATTACCTTCATTGTTGGGGGAATTGAACAGGACAGTCTCTGAAAATGTTACAATGTTACAATGTTACAATTGACTTTATCCAAAGCGACGTACATCACAGAGTAAGTACAACACTAATCCATTCATACACCGCCACCGAAGCAGCAGGAGCAAAGCAGGGTTAAGTGTCTTGCCCAAGGACAAATCGGACATGTTGCTCAGATGGGGATCGAACCCTCGAGAGGCGACGGCTCGACCAACTGAGCCACCACCCCATACAAAATACATGGAACTTCTCAGTGGGAAAGAAAGGCTCCTGGATGTCGCAGAAACACTCAAAGCAAGTTGATTTCAGACTAAGTCCTCTTACAGCTGATATTGTAAAGAAGGCAATTTCATGTCGTATACGACAGCTTTGAGCTCAGACCAACTGGAGCATCCAAAATTTCATAATTGTCTCTCTGTTCTCACTCCCCACTAACGCCAGTGTCCGCCATTTTCGCTGAACTGAGGCAGCAAACGGAGCACAAAGGATGATGGTCTCTGTGTTTCCAACTTTCTTCCACTCTACTCCACAGCCGCTGAAAGGCGTATACATTGTTTGATTGACTTAATTATTTGCTGGCACTGCAATATTTTGTCTGCAACTGTCACATGACGATTAACCACACACCAGTTCTTTTTTGAGGGAGTGAAAGAATTCATGGTAGAGGATGGGTGGATTGACTGGCATGCTGACCGAAACCCATTAAGCTATTTTAGGCAGTATCAGAGGCCAACCAGGACAACTCTTGAAATATGCACTAGATCAGTATCTCAATATTTCATCATGAAATCAATTCCAAAAGAATGACTAAGCTTTTTTTAAGGGTGGGCAGAGCCTAGAGACCCCTAACACACAAATGCTGCTTTTTAGAGGCAACTGCCTTCTCCTTGATTTTCACTCTAGCTACATCCATCCCCCATCTTCCTTTCCCAGCTGCTTGTTCCCCCAACACTGTCTATTCCTTATTCCGCCTGCATTAGGTGATGCATGTCATGATACAGCGGCAAAGACTAGCAAAGAAGCAACGAAGCAACGAATATGAGATCACGCCCTGGGTGTTCTCATGCTCCAATGTGATGATAGCAGGAGAACTCTATATGCATGCCTGCCCTCTCACCGTTAACGGGCCCTGAAATTACACACAATTTCCATAGCAATACGCTTTATAAAAAGCAAACGGGTCCCTTAGGGGGGGACCGCCACGCCTTTACAGTGCAGAAAAGAGCAGGGGAATGGGAAGATATGGCTGCTTGTACAAAAGCACAGAGCAGGAGTAGGAGGTGTAATTTCCCTGCCAGCGTCTCCCATGTGGACTTCTGTAAAGTCTTCGGCCCCACTGCTTCCCCTCATGTGTGTGTGTGATGGGTCAAACCCCAGCTGTAAGTGTGTGTGTGTGTGTGGGGGGGGGGGGGTTCCAACGTTAGATGAGGCCCCGACTGTTAATATGTCAGCTTTGTTGTGGCTGTCTGCCCAGCAGGAGAAGAACCTAGAAGAGGCTGGTAAAGTCAAACATGAAGGGGAGGATGTAATAAATTAAAATCATTGAGCTATAGATAACCTTTAAGCATTTAAATTGAGAAGAACAGAGAAATGTGCTCTTAGCTCCTCTAACCCTTTTTTCCCCCAAGCTTTTTCTGAGTCTGAGAGAAGAAAACACTCTGCTTCCGTAAAAGCTCAGGCATTTTGTAAACAACAGATCCTTTCTCTAAAGTACTAAGTGTTTCTCATGTTTTCACAGAGCTTTTAACAGGCTGAATACCGAACAGGGCTGACCAGACAAGAGATGGAGAATTGAATCCTTGTCTGAGGGTTTATCCATGAAAACTGAAGCATCAACGTCTTTCTTAAGTTCTTGCTGTTTATTTTCTATATAAGGGCTTACACTTTTTAGAATAAATATAAAAAAACGTTTTGAAGAGTTTTAATGAAGCCAAGAGGCAACGAAGAAAACAGATCTGTAAAAGTGTTTCTGCCGCACACACATCAGGCCGCCTTGCCTTTTCAGAAAAGCCTGCACTTTCAACCCACTCTCTCTCCTCCTCACAGGGTCATGAAAACATCCATTTCCTAATGGCTCACTCATGTGAATCATCGCTTTACAGCCTCAAGTAAACGGTGACAGAGCTGCCCGGGCTGACGCATCGTTAACACCATGTAGAAGGAGCAAAAGGGAAGGCAGAGACACGACCTGCCCGCAGATTAATCCTCCAAACAATGACGAGAAGGTCAGAGACACAGCCATGGACACCCAGCCCACTGCAGCTGTAATCACACATAATCACTATATTGAGAGACAGGCAGAGACAGTCTTCTAGACTGTGTGAAATAAAACTGTTATGGATGCAAAAAGAAGGAGAATATTGAGGGGAAGCAGATGTTTTATTTCTGTGATTAAACATCTTCTGTCTGAAGGGATCAAACCAACAATGATTATGCGACAACTGCAGGCCTTAGATTTGTATTTTCATGCCAGCTTAGTTACAAGGTCTCATGTTGAAAAGTTGCATTCGATCTTTCGGTTAGCTATTGCATATTTCTACATTAACAAAAATTAGTATCGAGATCATATATTTTGGAGGCAAGTGTGATCAACTGCAAAAGCTCTTTCCATTCCCAATCCAAAGCATTTTTTCCCTTTAGGGTTATTCAAGTTTAAAAGTAGCAGTAAAGGTTAGCAATGGTATTACAGCTGAAACAGAAACTCAGGCCTGATGCTTCTCAAAGAGTTTCAATCACATCATCCAGAAAGGATGAGATTTTAAAACGAAAGAAAAGACTTCCTGCTTTCTGACTGGGAAAAAGAAAACAGAGACTAGTCCTCTCAGGGGGCAATAAGTACATTTTTTTACAGCCCCATAGCACAAAATGACCATAATATTTCTGCAGAGGTTTGATGGGGTCATACTTTGAAAAACTAATTTCCCTGCCATGTATTCTGTTTTAAAACAAAAACTTTAAACTCCCAAAAGTCCACTGGCATTTCAAAACACCCGTACCATGAGGTCTATTCTCCTGAAGGAAAAACTCAGTGAGAAAGCATTATTTATGTAAGACATTATTTTCTATTGTGATGAATAACATTTTTTTCCACGTTTCAATGGGATGTGTTTTGTTACCTTGCTTATAAATCGCTAATGGCTAAATGTGTCTTTTTTGTTTGTCTTTATATCCAACAATCCTTACAGAGTTTGAGAAGAGTTTACGTTGCGGTGATTTTTCAGTGATATGGGAATTTCACTGCTTTTCTCCAGAGGTTACATTTAAGTCATCATGTAGGAGCAGCACCTTTAAATGCAGAGCCAATCTTTAACTCTGATGGAATTCATGTTTTGAGCACACAGTGAAGCCTTTCAAAGCTCTATCACCCCGCAAATGTCAGTAACACTGGGCAAGAACAGATGGGGATAATTTTGTAGTTTAGTACAGATGCTGCTCTACACCAGATTTCATCAATCTGAGGAAATGTTCAAATTTAACAGCGCCAGTGGATTGTGAATGAAACCTTTTTTTGACTCCTCTCTTAAAAGCCAACACGTGAACAAGAGTGTTGTAAATCTGCAGGCCTGTCATTAGTCAGGCCATTAGAAATGTTTGGTTCCCCGAGCATACTGCGCTCTATAATGTGAGTTGTTACAGAATACAAAACCATAACAAAGGCAGTTATATGGTCTACATGAACATGTGTAATTGTGCCATAAAATTCAGTTCCTCTTCCCATTAGCACTACCAAAATGTTAATCTGTGTGCTTCCCATACATGTGAAAGACCAGCGGGATGGAAACTATAAAGATGTGTGTGATCATTTAAATTTTAACGAAGCGTAGGTGGAAGTTTGCACCATTTTATTTTCAGTCCCAGAAGAGCTACAAGAGCAGAGAGCAAATAGTTTAAGTCCATAAAGTCTAACAAATTGAATTCTCTTGCATTCTCGCATTGAGACATGGGGGCTCGTAACCTTGATGAATATTTAATTTTGAGATTCAGATATATAACTTTGTGCACTAAAACCAGCCCTGCATGACCAAATAATATGTAAAGAAAGGACTTCTGAGAGGAGAACTTGGTTTAATCAATATTTCCATAAGCCTGCAGATGATTGTGCTGCAAAACTGAACAAGCTGAAGGTGGAATAATTTGCATACAAAGACATTTGTAGTAATTTTATCCACATAGGAAATTAATCTTGCTCTTGTGGAATATGAGGATATTATGTTTCTTAATATTGGACCTATAGGCACTGTTCACACAGAAAGGTTTCTTGCTGCGGAAACGAATAAAGGCATAACAGACACTTGGACAGCGAATCCTCATCCTGATAGACAGTGTGTGTCAGTCATACTGCTAACATAAAGAACATCCCTGAGACCTGCCAAAAAGTATTTAATAGTTATTAAATGTCACTTAGTTTGTAGCTTATTGCTCACGGAGGTAATATGTTGTTGTTTGAATTCATCTCCGGAGATTTTGACGTGAGGAAAATATTTTCTCAAATTCCAAGATACCAAAGCCTCAATTTATTGCAATTTATGTTTTGGACCTTTAAGTTGAAATCTGTTTTTTTTTTCCCAGGTTAGTGCATGTTGTGAAAATTTGCAGGTCTAGTACTTTTTCACACCTGGACAACCCTACCCTCTATCTCCATTCCCTAGTACATGTGGGCAGCAGGCAGAAAATATAGTTTGGCTAGCAAGTCAGGAAGCTTGTCTGGGACATAATGAAGCGGGCAACATCCTTAAGCCTCCCTGTTACCAGTGCACAACATTTCTCTCTCTCTCTGTCTCTATCTATCTGAGCTGCATGTTGTCCCACGCAGGCTAATGTCAACTCAGCTGTTACATCTGCCCCGGCTCTCCAAATCTCCTCCTTAATTCCTCCAACAGGCAGCTAAAAACAGCCGTCAGGATGTGCCAGAGATGGAGAAGCAGGTGGCAGCCTTGAAACTGTTCAGAGCACTTTATGTAGTTTCAAAAAGTCACCAGTCTGAAAATAGATCCTTTATTTTATTCTCTCTTTATTAAGTGTTCTCTTTGCAGAGCCGTAATGTATAAAAAGGTCGCTATCAGTGATTTTAAAAGTTATCTCATACCCATGGAAGAATGTGCAAATGATATGCTTCCTGGAGCCTTTGCATTTGATCTTCCAGGAGAATAACCAGTGTTAGAAAGTACATCAGTGAGTGGAACATTTAAGAGATTTCAAAGAGAGCTGTGCAGATAATGGCTGTAATCGTATACTAATCCAATTACGGCCATTATATTATAAATTGCAAAATTCCACTTTAATAAGGTATTACCATGGGAGGGGTCACGCTGCGGCTAGGTTTCCATGGCTACAGTCAGAAACCAGCAGCTGAATGAAAAATAAGAGTGGAATATAACACCCACACACACACTGCACGGCTGCAATACTTCAAACTGTTCCCCTATCTACGGCAAAGTGATTGTAAGGCAGAGAGACAGAGCCTGAGTTTGAGCAATTGATGGATAAGTGAGGGATGATATTTGTCCAAGCAGAGAGGAAGTAAGAAAATACATTAGCACAGAATTAGTGAAATGTTGTGCAGAAGAAATGATGGAAGAGAAAAAAGAACATTCATACTGAGAGTAGAAACTCTGATCAGCCAGATGAGACCATCTGCTGGGAAAAAAAACGTGGATTTTCCTTGACCTGAACTGTCAAAAATGCTGAAACGATTTCACACAGGACCAAGGGAAATACACAAACAACCTAGATGTATTGTGGCAAGATAACCAATGTCCCCATCACCTTTATTTTCCTGATTCTTGTCTGTACCATATGTATTTGTCCACTTTAAAAACAACACTACCACATTGCTCTTTGTGGAACAATTAATCAAGGAGACACTCTGCAAAAGTTCAGCTCATTTGACAAAACATGTAACTATCATTATTGAATTCATTTTGAAATGGAATTTTGAAGACTTGTAACCGTGCAGTTAAATTAAAGTATATAACACCAGGGAATCTCAAATGAGTCAACCCCATGTTTCCCACTAAAGTTTGAATTGTGTGGAAGATAAAAGTCATTAATATTAATCGGGCTCCGTGGAAACCTGTGCTTCAGACAACACCCTGAAAAAAACGAGGATTCATTCTGAGCTGTCAAATGAAATAGAGTAACATGTTGTCCAAAAAAACATATCAAGGAGATTTGGCGATATGCTGAATGAGTGGTTCCTGTGGTTTAAAATCATATTCATACCTTCTGTACCTGTGAGATTTTTTTCAGATTCACTCCGGAATGAACTTTGTCAGCTGAAGAGGTGTCAACAGTTTTGCAAAAGCAGCTTTAACTGAAGCAGATCTGAGGACACAGCTAGCTATAGCGTTAGCAAACAACCCTCGGTATTGCTACATAGCAAGCTTGGAATCAGCTGCAACCTCCTGAGAAGTCAAAAAAAATCCCATGCTAAAGCTGACAACAACCATCAGAACAAGGGCCAGCTCTTGAACAGTGATTGGTTTAGTAGTAGGTCGTTAACATTAACGTTGATTTTTTTTTTTTTTACAAACACCTAATCAGTGTAAAAAGTGAAGGCCGCAGAAGTACAGGCTACAAGCATCATCAATCTGTCACTGTCTCTGAACTCCTGCTCTCCTGGCACAGATTCAGGCACTGAATTAATCAAAGGAAGCGTTATTGCCAAATTACTGACATGGGTTCAAAGATAAATGTCTTCTGGCTGACTCCGACTGACAGCCTCAAGAGTGATTAGTTTCACTCCTCTAGCGTGATTGGCAAGAGACTTGAACTGAGGCTGGAGCATCATCATCATCATCGTGCCATGCATCATCATCATGGCGTTTTTTTTCACTTCAAAATCTGGATTAAAGCACAGATTCTAATACTTTGCATGCGGGGGGGCGGGCAGTGGGGATGTAGAAGACATACTCTTGAGTGTTTTTGTAGCTGAAGAGCCACCGAGTGAAGCCCAAGGGTCAGTGGCACAGCCTCAATTTGAGCCGGTGACAGGATTGAGTTATGTGGGCCCTGTCCTGTCAAATGCAATAAGGAGAGCGGGGCAGAGAAAAGCCCAATGTTTTCTTCTCTACGACCGGAGCCTCATATTACACGCAGACCCGGCTGCAGGCAATAATGGAGATTTGTTTTCATAACAGCGAAAGACAGGTCTGCATCTTTTTTTTTTTGTTGTCGAAAGACATCACCTGGATGAAACAGGCCTGCAAAAGCTCCATGTAAGATGCTTACTGAATGCAGTACGACAACTTTAAAAAAATTTCTAATACAGCTAGGAAATATTCAACTGCTGCAAATTTCTAAGACGAGCAAAAATACATTATCACCTTTTGATCTTTGCCTGTTAGCCTAAACACCTCTTTCAGTATTGATTTGAGTCCCGTGGACAGAGAGGCGAGATCAATCAAATCCATTTTCTGGCTTTTGTGTGTATTGCGCTTTAAAGTTGCAGCAAGGGGCTTGTGTTGTCATAGAAACAGCCACGGTGGAAAAAGGTTAGATTTGTTGTTGAACTTGGTAGGATGCATGGAGTAATGAGAGTCATCATTATGGGAGATATCAGCAGCACAAGTGGAGAGGGGACTGCTACTTCTTCTTTTGTGTGCTTAAAAAGAAAAGCCTCGCAAATTAATGTGCGCTGGTGACTGCAAATTATTGTCCCCCCTGAATGAAAATGCAGGAGGACATGACAAGACTCATGGACAAGACTGAGTCAAGGCAATATATGGCCACAGGTGCAGGGATTTGGCTGAATTCCTGCATAGTAATAAAACTCAATGATAGAATTTTGTTTTCAGAGCCCAAAAATTGGTCTGTACTTTCACTGCAGTGCAATCTTCTTGTCTCAGATTTTTGTTAGAAATGAATCCTGTCTGGCCCACCTGCAGTAAAGCTGAGGCATGATTTGATATCTCTTTACCTGAGGATTGCATATTAGCATTCACACCAACCGGTGAGCTTGCTGAGCACTCCCAATACTGCTTGCAATCTGTAAGACGTTAGGCTGTTTGTAACAAGTATTTGTGCTTCAATTCAATCTTACAAAGACGTTACAGTGAGTGATATCTGCAATGTGTGGAGCCATTTCCACACATGAAACCACATTATTGCCTGGTGCAACAGGGAGGATGGTTTGTATTTGATGCAAAATAAAAAATAAGCACTAGGTCCTGTCTCTACATGAGTTTCAGTTTGGGTTTTTGATTTACAGCTTCCAATTTCACTGTGTCAATTCAGTTCCACAGCTCATCACTGTCATTTTCATCCAAAGCAGGCAGCTGATCTCACGCGAACAGCTCTAAAAAAAAAAACTAAAAAAACGATGTACACCATCTATCCTAAACCAAACAGCAGTTAGAGAAAGTAAGCGACAAGCTTAAAAGTGGAACATTTCCCTGCTGCTGGGTTTGTACTTTCACATGAGTTGGTAGAGACCAAGGCAGGGCTAAAAGCAGAGCTGGTTACACGTCTGTTAAATGTTAATTATCAGCGTTATTTCTTTTGGGCCGTGGACATCAATTTGAAAGATGATGAAGGACTTCAGCTAAATTTGGTTTTCATTAAAGTCGCTAACTAGAATTCACTTTCACCAACTTAAGTCATCTGACTAATTTGATCCTGTCTCTCCGAAGAGATCAGAATTAGAATCAGAATCAGCTTTATTGGCTATGTATGCAAACACACACAAGGAATTTTACTTTGTTGAACTGTGCTTTCTTTGTATGAGAAAGTGTAAGAGACTGACAACCCTGTTGTTATCTCTTTTCTTCGACTAACACATCTGCCATGGAGGGGAGATAAAGACTGTCCCGTTTCTACTTGGGCTCTAATTGGCTATAGTAGCCTAGGAACAGTGAATGGAAGGTCCTGATTGGACAGATGAGGAGTCAATGGAAAAGTCAGACTGCATGAATTAGTACAGAGAAAACAGTAGAAAAACCAAACATAGAAAGTTGTATTGAACGCTTCACTATTATGACCACTCCATCAGAGTTGTTGTGATTTGTCTACGGTGTATTGTGGTGTAATATGTAAACAGAGCTTAGTTGACATGTACTACACTATATATCTGTAAAGACATTACTTCATTTATGAGTACATTTTAAAGAAATATGTTTACTATGATACAGTTTACTATTTACATACTGTATATTATTTAACACACTTATAATGCACAAATTCCTTTGTTTAAATATTCAAAACTATAACTACAATCTGCTGAATTTGCCTCTGAGGTTTTCCACACCTTTACTTAAACCAGAGTTTCTATCAGTGCGTTCACATATAAGGGGCGTTTGTTGGCAGCACATGACAAATTAAACACATAAACAAGTCTGCGGTCAGCAGATATTCATGTTTCACACACTCTCAGCAAACTATGATATAAAAAAATATATGAAGAACTTGAAAAATACTCGAGAATACTGTGCTCCACTATCAAACAGGTTGAGCTCTAACCCCGAACATAACCTGCTCCAAAGCATAAGTAACCATGGTGATCTACCTCGGTAAGAAGTGAACCACCTTCGTAGTTCTGAAAAGCCAGAGTTAACCCTGATGATAACCAAAAAACCTGCTTTGGAATAGAAAGGTTCTGCTTATGACAGTTAACTCTCTATTCCTGCTTTTATTCTCAGCAAATGTGATCCAACCAACACATGTCGACCACTTTTACTGAGGGGGCCAAACTGGGGCCAGTTGTTTTGTCAGAGGGGAGCATTAAACCCGGTTGAAAAATAGACAAAGATGGTCGCTTTAAAATATGTATATATATTATGCGAAAATAATAGCACACTAAATACTACAACATAAAATACCATGATTTATATTTGTTTCAGTAACAGTATTTAATACTAGATTGTGAGTCGAGTTGTTGAGTCAGATACTGTGTATGTGTTATTAGGGGGGCTCTTCCTTTTGGAGGGGTGGCCACAGGGGGGGACCAAGTTCCCCCTGCCTAGAACCGGCCATGAATCACATGATCATGAAACATTTGAATATAGTAGTTTGCACTCTGTGTTAATGGCTGGAGTGCAACTCAGACTGAAAGATGCTCCAAGAAGTGTAGTGAATACTTAAGTTAGTTGGGTTTTTGCCCTAAGCCATTTGAGAGCCAACAACTGATTGGAATCTGAGAAGAAGAACCCTGTGTTTCAACACTGTGCACGGTATTCAGATAAGATGAGACACAAACAGGTCACATCTGAACCGTTGTCAGAGTGATTGCTTTGAGATAGGCAGCGGGGAATATCTGCAGCATAGCAGAGGAGATAAGGTGAGGAGAGCAATCTCACCAGAGGCGAGTGGTGTGCACTCATCTCAGCTGAAAGTGAATGGCTGATCCATGTTTCCACACGCATACACCTTGTTTAAAAGCCCGGTTCTTCTCCTTCAAAGCCTTTCTAAACTCAAGAACCACAAAGGAGCCTTTTGAAGCCATATCTCCTGGTGTTCAACAGGACAGCCAAGCAACCCAAAAAAAAAAAAAAAAGGGGAAGAGGAAAAACTTAAAACTTTCAGATCCACCTGCGGTCTGCTGCTTCACAGATTTTTAATTAAACGGGACGCCTTTTTCTATGGGGATTACATTCTTTAGAAGTAGGGAAATGTTGAAAACATTACACCAAAATGATATATTTGTCTTAATTGGACAGTATGACTTCATTTATGCAAACACCATATCATTTGTTCTTCCCTTGATGTGCAATTTCTCCAAGCTGTGCCACCTTGTAGAATTCAACGTACCAAACATTAAAGTAATTTTCTTTATTTATATAAACACTCACACACATGCAGGCACTTTAGGCTTTTGCACAGCCATAACAGCTTCATCTCTAAAAAAAAATTGTAACAAAGAAAAGTCATTATTCAAAATGGCATACTTCAAATATCCATTATCTGCAAATCCTGAATATTTATTTTACACAAGCCGAGCTGCAAGAGAGGTAGACGACAGCAAATGCTCTTCATTGGCGTGGTAAACCAGATAAATCCAATAACATTTAGAGGGATACATGGGAAAAGAAGTTCTCGGAAATTCAATTGGCAATGGGATCATTTGACAACTGCTTTTTGGTGGGCCGATTACCCATCCTCATAAGACAAAGGGATTTAAAGATGTAGCAGCTCTTGATTTTTTTGCCTGAACAAACACATACAAGCATGTGTTGAAAAAAACAGAAGCATGCACAGTCCTCCTCATATTGCTGCGGAGAGCAAAGATTCTCCCTCAAATCTCTCAGCATGGCCAATATCAAGAGCTTAGAGGAGCGGCTCGCCTGCTGCAGCAGCTAGACTCACACTTCTGGGAATCATAAACATGTAGCCGAAAGGAAAGGGGGTTATTGTTAGTGTGTTCTGATTTAACTCATAATAACATTCCATTACGAGGAAACAAAGCAATCTGGAGAGCTTTTGAGATTTAGTTTCAATGAAACGATTCCCCTTTAAAGATAAGATGTCAACTGTAAGCGGAAAATGGAGACAACCTTTGAGAAATGGATGAAAATGTACCCGCATGCTTAAAAAGCAAAAAGAATCGTACTATTTTTATCATCTTGTGCCGCCAGCATCTGCTTTCTGAAATGTTCATTGTGTAATATCACATTTGCAGAGACATTTCTTCTTGATCTCATTTGAAGACTGTCAAATTCCTGTGAAGAAGACAGTCTACACAGTGTCACCAAGTTGCACGAATGAGTTCAGACTGGAGACCATGTCAGAATATAAGAAAAAAAAAAGGCAGGATTCAAAAATTCAGAGTTGTAAAGCTACATTATTCCATGAATAGTTTAGGAGCTTTAAGATGAGGCACGAACACACACAGCTTGGCCAAGAGATGAGGAAAACAACATAAACACACACGGATTAAGAGTGGGATGGGAGCCTAATAGTTGTAGATTATAATGGCATTAGTACCTGATGAGACACGAGAACAAGCAGCAGGCGTGAGGTGCCTGTGGGATGATAGGACTTACACTCACAGCTGAGTCACAAAGAAGCTGAGCGGAGGGGCAAGGATCATAAAAGCTGCTGCTCGGCTGTGAGGAGGAGAGTTCAGCTTCAGTGAGTCATCCTCCACTGGTATAGACCTTTGTCAATCAGACCTTTCATTGGTTATTGTTGGCATATTCAAAGTGTATAATGAGGTCTATAATGAAGGATTTCTTCATTAGGATTCTGTCAAGAGAATTGTGATTGTGTTAAAGTGGCTCACCAACATTTCAGACTTAATGTGATTAAGGATATTATGATTAAGAAATGGGTCACAGGAACACATTAATCTTATTCTGATATTTAAGTTAAGACCATATGAAGATGATTAATACAGCAATTACAGCGTGCATTATTAGTAACGTTGTTGGAGGCTTATTCAGACCTTAATCCGGAGATGTTCTCTCGTGAAGCCAGGGAAACATGTTTTCCAGTGAAGTTCAACATTTGCCCAATACGCCTACAGTAGTTTAATTTTTCAAAGCTCTGCACATGGGGCTATTCAGTCTTCAAGAATAAGTTAGGTTGCAAGGAAAAAAACATCTGAATCACACAGGCAGGACTCTTGACAGAATGAAAACCTACACACAAGCTAAGCCTGTTTCCTGATCAAAATCCATCATACCGTGTGTTGCCACACCACCACTCCCATGCAGACCCTGATCAACACGATACAACTAAATACCTATAGTATATACGTGGATAATGCAGCTACAACCAGCAACTGGTTAGATCAGATTAGCACAATGGCTGAAGACAAAGGGAAAAAGCCAGCTTTGTTTTGTTCTAAAATACAACCAAATGCAGCGCTACAGCTACAGCTAGCAGTTCGTTAGCATGAATCAACATAACGGCTGAAAACAAGAGGACTCACATCTGTTGTGTCAAAACTCTCTTTATAATGGAAAAATTCCAGCACAAAATCAACAATAAAACTTTACAATGTTCCTTTTCAACTTACATTTCTTAGCAGGTGAAACAAATGAGATGGAAAAAGTTTCTTTTTTTTAAAATCTTTTGACACAGCCAGGCTATCCAGTCTTCTAAACTAAGCAAACACGCAGCTAGCTGTCACTTTATACTGAGTAAACAAATTCAGATAAAGTATTTCTTGTCTTATCCTACTCTTAACAACAAATAAAAGATTATTATTTACCGAAATATTTAACTATTGCAATTACCTAGACGTTTGTATTCACTATGTGATGTAGACGTGGGGAACATTTGAGTAAGTGTTAATTTAAGTTGGAAGCAGACAATTACAAGTTAAACAAGATGACACATTCCCCTCTCAAATCTGTCTACTAAATGTAAAGATAAAGCTAGCAGCTATTAAACTTAGATTAGCATTAAGGCTAAAAACAGTAGCTGCACTCAAAGTCTAGGACATAATCTGCTGTAATAATTGTTGCTTTTGTACTGTGTTTGTTTGAGCATTTTGTGTCGCCTTTGAAGTAAGCAGGTTTACAGTATATCCTGCTGCTTTAGCCTTTATGCTAAGCTAATCAAAGAGCTGCGGACTTTTAACCAAGCAGGGAAATGTAAAGAATTATCAATCCTTCATTTAACTCGAGAGCTTTTCAAAAAGATAAAATAGCATTTAAAGATACTTTTAAAAAACGACTTAACTAATAAGTATACCTGGAAATTGATTTAATGGGTTATGAAGACTGAAGAAATATTCAAATAACTACAATAGACCATGGAATAAACTTTTACGTAGAGAAAAATTATGTGCACACATCCAAGCAAAATGCATACAGGTGAAGAACAAAAAAAGTATTAACTGTAGAAAAAACAAGATCAAAAACTTTTAAGTAAACACCAACAGCAGCAGAAAAATGCATTTAATGCCCCTGATGCTGACCAAAGTCATTCCAGAGGCTGAATGGTCCCATATAGGATACCTAGTTCATTTTGCCAAGGTCTCCCATCCAAGTCAATTTCACAGCCGGCTGTGGCGAGATTTTTTTTCCCCCTTCGTGTCTTTCAAACTCAATTTCAAAGAGTTCTGGGAGGCAGCTGTAGTGGCCTCAGTGTTGGTCGATCACATTTTCTCATTAATTTAAAGGCCCCGTAGATGCCTTCCGATTACCACATGAATAATAAATAGGCCTGTTAGTGTCCATGTGGGGGGAGAGACCCCGTTTAATTCACTGTCTATCCATTTGTATTAAAGAAGCTGCTTCTCCATGATAAAAAAAAAAAAACCCAACACAAACAGGCTCAGACACATGACATTGTTGTTCCAGACTTAATAAACAACCAGTCAGGATGTGTTAAAGTGGGATATGTTCCAGTGTGGCACAAAATAACCGCAGCGAAGATAATCTCCTAATACACACAAAATGTATTAGGTTATGATGCCAGTGTTTCTCATGTGGCACCTTTCATATGACATATGATCTCATTTGTCATTTTCTGCTATCACATTATGTGATATCTCCATATTTAATGGGATAAGAAGTGTATCAGTTTCTCTGATCAAACCAAATGCCTTCATGTGAGCAGAGTGTTTAATTTACTTACAGATTATAAAACATTTTTAGGGTTTAAAAATTAAATGAGGCAAATGGATGTATTTACAGCCTGGTGCCCCTATCAGTGTGCTGCAGGCATAGACATACTGGGTCAGTGTGCATCAATGTAGGAGCTAGAAATGACACAGATCACAGATCTTTGGCTCATCAAGTAATCATCATTCAGTGGGGCCTTCCTCATTTTCATAGCATAAAAGCTACATACGAAGACACCATACATTATTCAATAGGCTGTCTAGCTCAATAAAGGATTTCCTACTGGTCTCCGATTCCAGTTTGTACAGCATGTGCCGCTCCTCTGCACCATGACTGTCAAGGTGGTATGTCTCCACCTAAAGGTAACCTGCGGAACTGAACAAGTCCCACATGACAAATGCTTGAGCTGATAGGCAGGATAATCATATAAACACTCTGAGCAGCCTTTTAATCAGAGCCTATTAAAGGTCTTTGTCATATTAAATGATAAATTAGGTACAGGTGGATATGATTAGGAATGTGAGATTGGTTGAATTCAAGGGGGATAGTGTGTGCATCTAATTACAGCCTAATTATTAAACATTTTTTAATCAGAAAATACCAGATTGAGAACAAATCACTATTAATTCAGTTGTGTTTAATACATTACAAGGACATTTTTATTGTTTCACTTGAACAATACATTAATATAATTAATGTAAAATATTTTATTCTGTTGTGCAAAACATTTTAAAAGTGAGTAAGTTATAAAATATTGTGACACAATAAGGACACCTATATTACATGAATCCAGAAAGCTTTTCCTTTACTTTCTCTTCGATGTTTGCATAGTATTTCATTTGGGCAAGCAGTGCTTTGGCAGTTTGAAGCTCTCCTGATAAAAAAATAAATCAACACAAAACAGAAAGAGAGTACAGAAAGAATTTCAATCAATAACGCACTCTGCAACTTAGAGGAACGCTCACAAAACAAACAAAGGAATGAGTGGGAGGAACAGGGGATGTTTAAATGCAGTGTCTGAATAGAATACCTTTAAGGAGGACGGCATCTATCTCCCCTGTCAACTCGGCCAGCTTTCCTGCAAGTGAAGGAGAAGAAGCAAGTACAAGTTTTGCAAATGTTAACAAGACATGGCAAATATATCATGTGTTAAGAGCCTCAAATAAAGTGAAACAAACAAGGCTAAAAAAATTGAAAGAGACACCTTGTGTGAACATCATCCTACACTTGAATACAAAAATGTATCAGCCCTTTATATTCTAATGTGTCATGTATACATTATTCAATGGCCTGAGGTTATCAACCTTGTTCAATAGTAGGAAATGAAACCCATCTGTAAGTCAGCAGCGTTAACCCCTTGTGAATTCATTAAATCATACCGCACCTGTTATAGTATTTATGGTCCGCATATGTCTGCATTAGCCGTCCAATGCATTTACATCCTGAAATTACCCTTCTTTGAAACATTATTGGCCACCAATATTGTATGCAGGGTTGAATTTGAGTCTCTGTAGTGACCAGAAGTCATAAAAGGTTTCAAATCTGTACAGTCTTTTAGCCACTTTTAGAGTGTGTTAGATGCTTTGGTTTGCTTCTTCTTGCAAATCTGACAAAGCTGTTCAATGAGGGCTAGATTTATTAACATACTGTACATCCTGTTACCATGGTTACCACAGGTGTAACTGCACTACCCAGACTCTTAAGGAACTGTAATCCTTTAAATAAAGCATGCCTCCACCAAAGAGCATCTCAGCCATAAATGTGTGTTCTTGTTGTTGTTTTTTGTTTAACACATATTTTAGATCTGGAAAAAAAGAACTAGCCATTGAACTTGTCATAAATCTAAAATGGCAATATATCTGATGTGTCATGCTACATCAGAGTACATGTACCTGTCCTTCTGAGATTCTTTCTGACTAACGGTCAGTTTGAATCTTTAAAGGAGCCTTTATTGCTCCATTCTTCAGTGACTTATATAGATATCTCTGTTTACCTTTTGTGTCTTTGCCAATCTTGTTGGCTTCTTCTGGAGTCCTCGCTTCATCAAGGGCTTCATTGATCTCCATCAGCTCCATGAGAAACTCTGAATCCGCCTCAGAGTCAGTGCCCTCCTCTATACGCATCCCCTGCAGCTCCAGCTGAAACAGAAGATGGAGTTCATCAAATGCACTGCTCCTTTAAATGCATGTCACATCTCTCGACTGTCAGAACAGAGGATGTTTCTCTCGAACAAGCGATCAGACAGATAAGGCTTGCAGTTATAAAAAGATAAACTGTTTATCGGAAGTTAAGTCAGGGATTTCAAACTCACCATATAAAGACCACGACTCAAAGGCTTAAGCAGAGTGTTGTATGCTTTGTTCACAAGAGCTGACTGGATTTCTGAATACTCCTGTTCTTTCTGCAAAAGAGGGTCTGTTAAGTCGGATTCTATTTATAGAACATTCAGTACATATTCCCTCATTAAAAGAGGGACTGAGAACAAGCATTATTTTGATTTCAGCTTACATGCTGTGTATTTGGAGTGACAAATATTCGCCCCACACTGTAAACTGTCACAAAGGGAAACGAGATCTGAGGTATTTTACACCGTGCCATCCTAATCTACTGTCATTTTTAAACAACAAATCCTCTGTGATACTGACAATTAGGTGCATGACATACAGCAACTGCTTTGTAGTCGAGCAGTTTGGGATCCTTCAAGGGCTCCAGGTGTAAGTTTGACACGACAGATGTGTGGAAACAAGCTGGGGAGGAAAATATCTTGGAAATGGTTGGCAGATCTGAGTACATTTTGCAGCTATCAGGTCTGTCAACTCTGGTGAAAATCAATAGTTTGAGCTCATGCCCATAGGCCCCTCATGTGGAGCGGTTTCTGTAATAACAACCGTAGCTCTAGGTGGCTGCCTTGTAGCTTTGTATAAGTAATGGGTTTTCTATACATGATGAAGACCCCTGAAGAGGGAAGGATGTCTAATTAAGGACAAATAGCTAGAGGTGCTGATAAATAAAACAGCGTCAGTACAATATTGTATTGGTTGTAGGTGAGGAAGTCATTTTGGCTTCCTCTCTTCTCTCATTTGCTGCTGAATGAGTTTAGCTTCATTGTTGTCACATCATGAAAACATTCTGCATTGTCCTTTTCCACCTGAGTGTACAGAGTAAATTAAATTCATACCAACACACCTCCACTCCTATTTGTACTCATAATGCTGCCATTCCATTTTTTTTTTTTAAATGATCTACGAGGGGGGAACCGGGATAATGTGAACATGTTGTCAACTGCTTACCAGTTTGTAAAATAAACCATAAACACATTCCATTCATAACTGCTCAGATGCATCGGGACCAGTCTTCATTCTCCGTGTGACTTCTTTAAAGAGTCACTAGCCAAGACTTGAGTGTAAAACATAGGCTGACATACCGTCGGTCTCCTCTGTTCAAGTTCTATAAAGTAAAATCCTCGGTCTTGAATAGGAGAAATGTCAGAAGGGAAGAGAAGACCACTTATATTTCCTAGACAACGATAAGTGAATGCTGCATTCAAAGCCAAGTGGACAAATTAAAGCCAAACCTCTTTCTGTCTTTTTCATTTTGAGTCTTCAAGTTTTAACCATCACTAAACCTTTGATAAGTGCAATATTTAGCACTCTATATTTGTTATTAAAATCATACTTGAAACAGGAAAGGTTTATTACAGTGAAAAGCTGTAGGACGTACATCTTCTTTTTTTGAATGCACCTTGAAACCACCTTAATGTAGGCACCGTCTTTCAAGAAAACATGCATGTCTCTGTAACTCCAGTGGAAGTCTTAGAGTTATTAAGTGTTATTTTAAGGGGCATGATGCATTCATGTAAAAGATAAGAGCAGACAAAGTGAAGAAGAGTCGAGTGTACTGATTTAATGTATATTTCTCATTGTGAGCTGAACTTGTTGGTCAGTTGATTGATAAATCAATCAACTGATAATCACTTGATAGTTACATCAACTGTTTTTTTTAGTTATTTGCTGATATCGGCTTCAAGAGTATTTCATATTTTTCACCTGCTTTCACCTTTTACATGTCCTATTGCAATTTTGAACAAGTATTTGAATATGTCACTTTGAATGCTTGGAATTATCATGGCATTTGTTATTATTTACAAATCCAACCATAGATCAACAAACCTCAGCTCATAATCAGTTGGTTGATTATGCAGGGAAATTGCCTGGTTCTGCCCTTTATTTAATCTCCTGGCATTTTAAAAGTAGAATTCCCAATACACGCTGACTTACTCTTCCAAAAAATTATTTTAAAGGCATTTCACTTTAACGTCAGAAAAGCGATCACCCTCCCGCCAAAAGTTACCATTATTCTACTCTGCTTAATTCATTTTGCACACAAAAAGAAAAGGTTATTTAACATTGCTTCATTTTCTTTCTTTGAGATTGTTTAATTACAATACCCTATCATTTGAAACAGATGTACCAGGTACAAGTCTCAGGTTACATAATTTACATATTAAGCAATACTATAGGTCTGTTGGGCAGTGGGCCCACCAGAGAATAAACCTTCATAGAGGAGAAAAAAGATGGGGTAATTAATATGTTATCATTACGACAGCCAGCTTTCTGGAATCCCCACCTGGGATTACTTAATGGAGCTGAGCTGTCGCTGAGCTTCTTTCCTCTAAATATTGCACTATTTTCTCTTGTCATCTTCCCCATCTTTCTTAGACATGCATCTTTTGAGTTATATAGGCTAGCTTTTGATTTCTAGAAATTCCCTGCCTTGACCTTGTTGCTTGGCTTTTTTTTTTTTAAACCACACCTCTTAGCTTTGCCTTGAGTAATTCCCTTGATCACACGAGATCAAAGTCAGAAATCAAAGTCAAATGGTGTTGTGGGGTAAGGGCTTAAACCTTGGCCCTTTCCGAATTGTCACAGTTCAGTATGCAGTACTATTCAGTAGGAAGTTTCAGTATACTGAACTTTCGTGGTCATTCAGTATGCATATTTTGGGTCCACCTCAGTATACTGAACATTTCAGTATGGATACTAACTTCCGGGTTTCATGCGGTATTCATGCGTGCTTTCAGGAAATGAAATGTATTTTACCACCCACAATGCTGTGCGAAATTAAACGTAAATCGTCACTTCACGTCCGCCTCCAAATCAAAACAAACGAGCGTGGATTAATTTAATCAATTTTTAATCTAGAGTTAAAGTCCCGACTGAAATCACTACTTTTAATTAACAACAGAAAATATAACAAATATCTGCATTTCTATTATAAAACCTTTCCCCCTCTATTTAAATAATGATTTCACTATTTAAATGTGTCTTTATTGGTTTATTTTATTTTCTATTCTGTATATTACTGTCTTTCATTTGTACTTTTCTTTATGTACTGTATGTTATTTAGTTATTTAATCTGTCTTTTACTTGATTTACATTGTAATATATATATATATTTTTTTTATCT
Organism: Labrus bergylta; assembly: GCF_963930695.1. Classification (NCBI taxonomy): domain Eukaryota; kingdom Metazoa; phylum Chordata; class Actinopteri; order Labriformes; family Labridae; genus Labrus; species Labrus bergylta. The sequence goes on from NC_089196.1 coordinate 19,877,010, forward strand.
GACTGTAGATGAGCATTACTCTTCTTGAATAAAGCTAAACAAAAAAAAACAAAAAAACAGGTGGATGCGGCCGGTTCGGGAAACGTAAATGACGTCACTTCCATACTGAATGAATCAGAAGAAGTAGGAACAAATATCTACCTCCTGAAAAGTAGGTACTAAACAGTATACAGCATAGATAGTAGGTATTGCCTACTGACAGATTGAGTAGGTACTTGGCAATTCGGATACATCCCTAATGTCGTTTGTGTTGTAACATTCACAGCTGACTCATGAACCCTATGACTTAACTGATCTCTTGTCAGATCCCCCTTTCATACCCCCTTCCTACCACAGATTTTTGGCCGAAGTTGTCTGGATGGAGAGACCGCTGGAGCTGCAAGTATCTTCTCTGCAGCTTTTGTATGTCCACTGTGAATGTGTAGGTACTGAAAAGGAGGTACCCCAAGGTTACATGAGATGCTTGCTCACAGAATGACTTGATCAAAAAAAAAAAAAAGAGTAAGACAGATAATGAGGTAACATACTCACCAATCCATGATTTTGAAGTATGACATCCCTTCTTCGGGGGGTTGGACTACTTTGCATGACATGCAGAAGAATGCAGGTGATTTATCCAGAGGCTGTTCGCAATGCCAGCAGCTCAGTTTGTCTTGATCTGTACAGAAACTCCTGAGGGAACTAACAGGGTGAGTGTAGCAACTGAGGTGACTATCCTTTCCCCGTGCAACAAAGTTTGTGTGACTTCGCCATGTGTCTTTCCTGTTGCAGCTGGTGGGCATACAATGCACTGAACATGTCATTGCATCATAAACAATCTGTCTTCTCGTCCTTAGCACGTTCTGTTTAAGTAAAGCCCGAGGTGAGCACGAAAACCTCAAAGAGTTAAACGCCAACATGTCTGAACTTAAAACACACAATATGATGCTCAATCAGTTAATCTTCTAATGAGTGAAAAACAAATAACATCTCATTGGTAGAAAACGTAGAGGAAGAACGTTCTTCTTCTTCTTCTTCTTCTTCTTCTTCTTCTTCTTCTACGGTTCCCATAAGAAGCCACACTGCCTCCCGCCGGTCTGGAGGTCTGAACTCACAGCTGTCCGGTGTTTTTTTTGGGAAAGCTAGCAAAGCTAATCGCGACAGTCAACGCGATGTGTTTTCAACTATTTATTTATTAAAGTAGCGTTGGATTTGACCGAATAATACCGGACATAGTAAGTTGAATATAATAATGCATATCAGCAATGTGTCGCTGTCATATTAACCTCAGCGTTTGCTACGATGTAAACTTCCGATGACTCTGGTTAGGTTAGCTCCAAAAGCTAGGAGTAGCCTAGCTTAGTTCGCTAACGTGTTTTTTTTTTCTTTTTCTTTTTTTTATACAGGGAAATAAATGTTTTCTTATTTGGTCGGTGCTATTAAAATACATTCCCAGTCCGACTTCATTGCACTCTCTCAAATACAGCGTGTGGTATTATTCAATGGTTAATACAAATGTAAGAAAACACGCTGCTTTAACTTTGTGTTTGTTCGGCTACATGATGACAAAGACGTCCCATGCTAACTCTCTGAGCTTTGGCTCGATTATGTAAATAAACATTTATCCGACGACCCCCTGTGTCATATATGGCCAAAAGGTAGACTGCACACACTTTACTTTAATACACAACCCGTTTAGACACACGTGGTTTATTAGTTTTTACAGTTTTTTTCGCCCCACAACTAAGTAACACCTTGTTTATTATATGCAGGTAACTTTCTTGACACTGTTCGCACAAGGTTGGTGTTAACTGAGAATCCATGAACATCTTTAATGTCTCTTTTAGGTTTTCTTTTCAACCCCGTGATGATGAGGGAGGCAGTGGTCCATGAAGACTTGTGGATACACACAGAGTGGCGTGTCCACAGAGGACATCATCAAACACTGGAGCACAGATAACCCCTCCAAACAAGTCAGTATCTTATTTACTGTATTTACTGGTTGCTACCCAATCCAGGCAGCTTCTTTGGAATAGTTATGTTTACTAAAAGTTCCTCTGAACTACAGCCAGACTAAATATGCTTATTTGGCTGAGGATCAGACTGGGCGTCTTGTCTGCTTGCTTTTATAGTTTCCTAACAAAGTACAAGCTGTTGTGAATGCCAACACCCGACTCTTGTTGTGTATGTGAAGGTGTGTGTTTTTTGGGAGCGGTGGGGTTGCAAAAGGTGACAGCCGAGTATTCCAGAGAGACATTAGTTGGAGACAGCAGCCTCTGTAAGGTAAACAGGATCTCCTCCTGAAGGTCACGCGAGGTCCTTGTCAAGGACCCCACAGACAATACTCTGGGTATTATTAACGGAAACAGCTAAGAATAGAGAGGACACAAGCGAGGTGGGGGGCTCTTGTGTTGTTTGGGTTAAACCAGCCAAAACGGAACATCATCTTTAGAAGAGTGACTCCTCAAGCTTACAAGCTGGGTGTGTCACACTCACTAAAGGCGAGAGGTTGACGTTGGTGGAAGGTTTTATCAGGCTCTGATGTACAATCGAGGCGAAGGAGTAATTGTGCAACGCTATTGGTGGTTTTATGTATGGAGTTACTGAGTTTTACAGTAAGACACATTTAAATACTTTTAGATTTTTTGTGAAACTAAACTTACACTTGGAATTATGTCTGTGATTGGTATTTGCTGTTGTATTCTACTAACACATTTGATGAATAAGGCAACTTGGACTTGATGCTGGTGGCCAGAGTGCAGATGTGAGGTTTACAAAAAAGATTTATTCCTAATTATGGTTGAAGGGATTGATGCTGTGGAATTGCAAAATCTCTGTTGGTTGTCAGGTTAGTGATGTGTCTAAGTTTGTAGAAAAACCAACCTCAGTCCCTGCAATTTGAATGCATCTATGCAATATGCTGAATCAGCACCAGCCTGATTTCTGCCTCTAGTGATGCATATTTTAAATAATGTCCATATTCAAGTATTGCCTTTAACTATTAAAGAGTACTCTGGTATTTATAAAAAGAGGTCCTGGATTGCCACCAAATGTATAATATTGTCATAATCTTACACTTCTCTACTTGATGTTCCTGCCATCAAAACTGCTTGTCTGTTTCCCAGGGGTCTTAAACTCACTTTCTCTATGAAACTGCGGGTGAAAGTTACATACAACTCAAAATAAATGTCCAAAAGTCTGCACTCTGGTTACTTTTAACATCTTTTTTTTTACAATCATAGTTTATTTCCCTCCATGGTGGCTTGTACTCTGCCTCAACCAACACCAGCTCACACAAGTTCCCTCCTTCCACTAATCCTAACAGGAGCATATGTCTAGACCCCATTTTTGCATGGAGCTATCTATACTCCTCTCCCCAACATCACTTATATTCCTGCTAGCTGTCATTCTGCCTGTTGAGATTAAAAAGAGAAACATTCGATGGAAAACATCTAGCATTATATGTAGCTCCTTAAACTCATCATTCTTCTCCATGAAACTGTTCACATGTTGATAGAAGTTGTTTCCCTTGGTCTGTCCAGAAGTTAAACTTTTATTAAAAAACAGATCAATTTGTATTTAATTTTCATTAAATGTGTTTGATTTCTACGGGGAAAAAAAAGTATTAATATTGATGTGGATTGTTCATGTGTATACATTAGGGCTGCTCAGTAATGTTAAAAATCATAATAATTTTTAATTGATACTGTGATCACAATTATTTGACACGATTACTCATTGATTGAACAACATCTGGATCACATGCATTTATCAAACTTAAACACTTTTAACACATTATTAAATAACACTAAACACATTCTGAATCCGAACACTTTGAAAAACAAGCAATAAATGAAAATAACAAGTAAAACACATAAACATAAGTAATTACAATATATTATAATACATTAGATAATAACTATTTAATTGAGGTTATAGCGATGTATTCTTGTGGCCATAATATAACAACATTCACATTGAAACATTTACCACACATGACAAAACGAAGACGACACGGCATGCTGCACAGTAGTTTGTAGGAAGCCCAAATTGAATATTGAAACAGGATTAATTGCAGAGTACTTAATTGTGTATTACTTACATCAGTTTTACATACTTCATCATCAGAAGAGAAAATGTGAAATCAGTGCATGCCTGCTTATTAGGGAGCCCTCCCTCCCAATGAAAATCTGCTCATAGATTTTTCTTGATTAAGCCAATTGAAAATGATTGTTCCATTAATATTGCCATTTATTATGTTTATAGCTTGCATAAACTTTCAAGCAGCGTTAATCCTTCATGGGGACACACCATTAATCCTTCTCTACAATTTTAAAGGGACTAAATTAAAATGGCAAACAAATAACGTAGTTAATATTTTATTAGCTAGTTTGTTAATTTGCCAAAACATTAGAAATGCTATTTCCAATATGACACTTCTCTCTGAAAGCAAGATTAATTGTGTCTGTTAAACAGTTGTTAAATCAATAACATGCTAGACCACTCACTTAAGTCAATCAGGTAGTTCTTTGTTACAACAAGCAGCGATCACTATTTCATTACTCCTGGCGGCCATCAAATTAACCATCTACAATGTTCTGATGGATGACCTTGTTAGTTAGCAATGTAGTATTGATTTGTGGTTGTGTTGTGGTTCAGGTAAAGGCGGTTGAGGCCCAAAGGAGAGTGAGCTTTTAATTTTGTAGGGCTTTATAATTCAGTGTATTGCTATAATCAGTTATAATTCTGTCATTATCTGTTTTTTCCTTTTTTACTACAGATAAATCATGATCCCCATCACTGAGCTGCGGTACTTTGTGGACACACAACCAGCCTACCGCATCCTAAAACCATGGTGGGATGTGTTCACCGACTACATCTCCATTGTTATGCTTATGATTTCTGTGTTTGGAGGGACACTGCAGGTAACCCAGGACAAGATGATCTGTCTGCCCTGCAAATGGGTAGTCAATCAGACCTGCAAGAAGAACTTCAATTCTACCATCGCCACTTCATTATTCTTGGAGCCCAAAGGGATCCAGTATGACCTGGATCGCCACCAGTATAACTACGTTGATGCTGTATGTTACGAGAATAGATTGCACTGGTTTGCAAAGTACTTTCCTTACCTAGTATTACTTCACACCCTTATTTTCCTAGCTTGCAGCAACTTTTGGTTTAAGTTCCCACGGACTAGTTCCAAACTAGAGCACTTTGTATCCATCCTGCTGAAATGCTTTGACTCCCCATGGACAACTAGGGCACTGTCTGAGACAGTGGTTGAGGAGAGCGATCCCAAGCCAATGAAAATGAATGGCTCAATGGACCACAAAGAGTCAGTGATCAGTGAGGACGTTGAAGCAAGTGTCCCTATGCTCCAAAGGACAAAAACACGGTTTGAGCAGGGCATTGTAGACAGAACAGAAACAGGGGTTTTGGATAAAAAAGAGGGCGAACAGGCAAAAGCCCTATTTGAAAGAGTGAAGAAGTTCCGTATACATGTTGAAGAAGGAGACATTGTGTATAGACTCTACATCCGCCAGACTATTATCAAAGTAATCAAATTTATTTTGATCATCTGCTATACAGGGTATTACGTGCATGACATAAAATTTAGCGTTGACTGTTCGGTAAACATAGAGAGCCTTACAGGTTACAGCGTGTATCGTTGTGCTCACCCTTTGGCTACACTTTTTAAAATATTAGCCTGTTTCTATATTAGCTTAGTAGTGGTGTATGGCTTGATCTGCATGTACACCCTTTGCTGGATGCTCCGGCGCTCTCTAAAGAAGTATTCCTTTGAGTCTATACGGGAAGAGAGCAGCTACAGTGACATTCCAGATGTGAAGAATGACTTTGCGTTCATGATGCACATGATAGATCAGTATGATCCTCTGTACTCAAAACGCTTCGCTGTGTTCCTCTCTGAAGTAAGCGAGAATAAATTGAGGCAGCTCAACCTCAACAACGAATGGACACTGGACAAGCTGAGGCAGAGGATTACCAAGAACTCTCAGGAGAAGTTGGAGTTGCACCTTTTCATGCTAAGTGGCATTCCAGACACAGTATTTGACCTTATGGAGCTAGAGGTCCTCAAACTGGAGCTAATTCCTGATGTCACCATCCCCCCGATCATTGCCCAGCTGGTCAACCTACGAGAGATGTGGCTCTACCACACACCGGCCAAAATTGAAGCTCCTGCATTGGCTTTCTTGCGTGAGAACTTGAAGTCTCTACACATAAAGTTCACAGACATCAAAGAGATTCCTTTGTGGATCTATAGTTTGAAGAATCTTAGTGAGCTTCATCTGACAGGGAACCTCAGTGCAGAGAACAACCGTTACATTGTCATAGATGGACTACGGGAGCTCAAGAGGCTCAAAGTTCTTCGTCTGAAGAGCAACCTCACCAAGCTACCTCAGGTGGTGACTGATGTGGGCATGCACCTCCAGAAGCTTTCCATCAACAATGAAGGCACCAAGCTGATGGTTCTCAACAGCCTGAAAAAGATGGTGAATCTGACCGAACTGGAGCTCATTCGCTGTGATCTAGAACGCATACCGCACTCCATCTTCAGCTTGCACAACTTGCAGGAGATTGATCTGAAGGACAACAACTTGAAGACCATCGAAGAGATCATCAGCTTCCAGCACCTTCATCGGCTTGTCTGCCTTAAGCTCTGGTATAACCAGATTGCCTATATTCCCATACAAATTGGCACACTGACCAACCTGGAGAAACTATACCTGAACAGGAACAAGATTGAAAAGATGCCCAGCCAGTTATTTTATTGCCGCAAGCTGCGCTTCCTGGACTTGAGCCATAACAACCTCACCTATATTCCTTCAGACATTGGCTTCCTGCAAAATCTTCAGTACCTGGCAGTGACAGCCAACAGGGTAAGGACTTAACTGTTTCCAGCTTTTTTTATCCATGTTGGTTGTTGTAAAATCATTTATAGTTTTTCAGCTGCTGAAATATTGATTTCTGTCTGTCTTATCCCAACACCTTTCCCACATTGTAATATAGATTGAGAGTCTACCCAATGAGCTGTTCCAGTGTAAGAAGCTTCGCACTTTGAACTTGGGCAACAATTGCCTTCAGTCTCTGCCATCGCGGTTTGGAGAACTGACTGCGCTAACACAGCTGGAACTGAGAGGAAACCGCCTGGAGTGTCTGCCTGTGGAGCTGGGCGAGTGCCGACAGCTAAAGAGAACTGGTATTGTGGTGGAAGAGGACCTTTTCAACACCCTGCCCACAGAGGTCAAGGAACAGTTGTGGAAAGTTGACAAAGAGCAGGCTTGAACAGGTCTCTGTCTCCGAGTGAGAACAGATACTGACAAGTCGAGTCCTGACACTGGAGAAACACCTAAAACGTCCCAGAGGGATCGATGAAACAGCCTGTTGGCCTGCTGTAGTGTACTGCTAGTAAGGTTGGGTATCAAGATCCAAGGGCAGTGTGGCACAACCAAAATACTGATAGCTTCTTATTGTTCCAATATTCTTAACTGTGCTGTTAATTCTCTGGCCATGCCATTATGACCTTGTATTGATGCTTTATTAGCAATACTGTAGCCATGACATTTTGATCAAGGGCATGTTTACATTGAATGCCTCTTTCTTGCGGTTGAGAAGTTTAATTATGCAAAATTTTGGGCAAACTGTGTTCCGAGAAAAAAAAAAAAAAAACCTTGAAAAAAGGTCCACTGTTCCAAAAAGCTATAACATCATGTTCTTGTTTCATAAAAATGAAACATGTCAAGTACCTTTGTGTTACTGATGAGATAGAAAGGTCTTCTCTTAGACCTCTCTCTTATCTTATGAGCATGGATTGTCAAATTCAGCCATCATTTGCTCCCCTTGTATCAAGAAGTAACAAACGTCTTATTCTATCAAAATAATTATGAATCATGACTGTCAAATATTTACTTATATTATTTAATATACCCTCTTCTGGTTGTAATATATTACATTTTATTCATGGGATGGTGATACCAATCACTACACATTCACGTTAGTAATCCTCTAAGTTGGATATAGATGAAATGCATATTCCTAGTTTTTTTTAACTCCAACTTTAGTCCAGGAGCGTCCCTACATGAAAGATAACTCAGGGTAGTCATAGTTTTTCTGCTGTAGACGGCGGACATGTATGGGTTTTTAGTTCTGGGTGGAAGTGAGAGGGTCACTAAGGAGACTGTTATTAGTGCGAGTACTGTGGAGGCTGAGGATTTGTCTTTGGTTGGCTTGAGTCTTGGTAGATTACAACATGTGGAATTAGATGAGACTGCACAGTCCTTGTATGGAACACTTTTGGCAAAGTGAAGAGGTTGATGGCCTCTTTCTGGGGAAAGACTTTTAGAGTGTTTGACTTGAGGAAAAGCAATTACTCTACAAAATGCTACCCAGTGGAAAAGTTAAGTATAACAAAACATCACTGTACCGTGGATATATTAGGGGTCTTTCTTATTGGAACATAGATACCCAATCCTTACTGCCAGTATGCTAATCAGAGGAAACTGAGCATAATCTTGAATGGCCATGCTGCGTCTACATTGTTCGTTTGTACTAACTTGCACAAAAAAAAAAATGAACAAAACAAGGAAAAGTTTTTGAATGAGATAAGCCATGTCTGTCATATGAACTAAACTCTTTTGTTTTTCTTCCTTTTATTTAACACAGGATCATACTTTATTCAAATTGAAAAGAAGACTATTGGTTTTATGTCTGAAACTGATATAACACTTCAGTGAATTTGAAGTACTGGTCTACTTATTTGCCCTGATATATGACTTTGACATTCCTTTTATGTCAAAAATGTTTCCTGGCCGAGAATTAATTTCAGTTTTATGTTTGTACTTGGATAGGTGAGTGTGAGATTACAGCCATTTTAATCTAATAATATTTAGATTATAACCTACTATATCCTTAGTTAAAGGTGGAATTATTTATGTTTCTTTATGTCAAAGAACATTGCAGTACGGTCCGAAATGGATATATTCTAACTTTGAGAAACTAAAATTGGAAATTTTAGCTTTTAATTTGAAAGGCTAAAAATATTTGCAAAACAGGCTGCTATCCACATATAAACAAAATATTGTAATTCTTTAAAAAAAAAAAAAAAAAAAAATTAAATGTCAATGGAAGAAGCATAAAGACATATTTTTGAAAAGAGCCATGGCTTTCAGGTCGGTTGCCTTAACTTTGATTCACACCTGTTATGTCTGTCATTTTTATTCAGTTCAGTACAATATATTTGTTTTGTTGCAGATAACGGTCTTTAAAGCTGCACTACACTCCTACAGTATGTGGACTTTTCACAAGTGGCCATACATAACACTGGTAATACATTTGGGAAATGCATATGATGTGTTCAAGGTGATAAATGAGTCCGTCTTTTCTGTTGTAAGCAGACCTTGTGACACTGATTGTGCTAACTACACTTTTTTATAAACATCCACCCTGGTGCAGTTTTAATCTTAACCAGTGTTGCAAAGAACTGCTGAAACTACTGAAGAGTGTGGAAGTCAAATGGGCCATAAAAATAATAATTTAATTTATCCAGTACATTTGTGAAACTGAAATTGAGCAGTTCTGTTTACTGACTGAAGCTTGTTTTGTCAAAGGAAGAGTTTTTGTTATTAAGGTTGTTTTTTTTTTTCCATAGGGCTCTTTGTGCCAGATCTACTCACCTCCTAATTAAACAGGTCTTCTGATTCTTCTCCCTTATACTTTATAACTACTTAAACCAATTCTTTCAAAATTGTGGGAGCTATAAGGATCATGTGTGTTTTTGTCTTTCTTACATTTTTCTTGATTTTTATTTCTTGTCCCTTAGGGGCATCCATACCTTTCAGATCAGGTCATGTAATTACTCGTTGTTTTTTTTTTGGTTCTTTTTGTTTAATACCTTTGCCTGGGAGTGACCTTTTCTACACTGGTGTTTTGCCACAGTAAACAGCACGATGCTGAAAATGTGATAGTGAAAATCAATGCACAGCTCTGATTCAGCACAACACACAATGGAGGTCCTTGTGTTTGTCCCGTATAAAGAAAATAAATGTGTGTTTGAATAAACATAACTAGAAAACTTTGACAGTAGCAATCTAAACTCCATTCCCTGGTTTGGAAAAGCATGCAGGTCATTTAAGCTATGTCCATTCATTTTAGGAACATGTTTAACTATGCCCTATTGTGCAATATTGCCTTTATTTAAACTACGTAAAGGTTCATAGTTCTGTTTTCTAACTTGCATGGGCATTCTTTTGTCACACTGATTTGACTTAGATGATGGGGGAAGTGTTTAGTCAGATAGTCTAAAGGAAGGTTTTGGTCCTATAGAATGCTTTTTGCACTTTAGCACCTCTCCAACAAGATGCATTTAAGTCAATGGAAATAATCATGTATTCAACAAATGTTTTGTATGTTTCTGGTGTGAGAAGGTTCTGCCTAATGACTGCCAGTCATGAGATTAAAATGTGTTGTTTTTTTTGGAGCTGCCCATTAAAAGATTAATTCACCTTTATGTGTTAGCTAGAATTTTAAACAACACCCAGAACACCTCAGCAATACAGCACCGATTAAGACAATCAACTCTTCTAATTAAGAGAAAACTTGTGTCAAATGTAAAGGGTTGCAGTGAACACTGCATTGAAATGGTCAGTACATTTAAAAAAATAGGTTGTGTAGGTTGCTAGAAGATTGGTATGAATAAGTAGATCAGCTATTTGTGTCACAGTTATTGTTTATCCTGTTTTTTTTCCGTATTTACCCTGATTTTTATCATCTGACAGCTATAAGTATCAAGTCAAACTAAATTTCTCAGGAAAACCAGCTAGTAGTCATTTCTTTTATGAGTTGATTACCTATTTTTCTTATATCTGGTATTTTTTTTAATTAATTTAAACAGTTGTTTTATACAGTTACGGTTTTATATGCATTTCTATACATTCTTTTCTAGTTTGGTGTATTAAATATTGGCTGCTGGTTTCAAACTAAATGTGTTTGTGTTTTTAAAGAAACCACTTGGTTTTTACCTTGATTTGCTATTTTTGTCAATAACCATAACCATGTAAATGACACTGCGTTTCTTCCCAAGATTCCTGTCATCGCTGTAATTGGCACAGAATAAGTGTTTGAGTGTTAACCATGTGTATGTATGTTGGGTGAAACACTGGCTTACCCCTCTTTTTTCCTTCTTTTCTGAAAGTAACTTTTTTTAGGGTAAATATTATTTTTCAGTGTTAAACTCAGATCCAATCATGAACTATTTTGACTTCACAAAATGTTTAGTTCCCAAAAGTTTTCCACTCATAAGGAACTCCTCTGTATTGAAATAAACCATGTGACAGTATTATGTTTGAACATATGTCCTATGCTCTCCTGCACAGCATCCACTAGAAATAATAAAAATTGACTTGGTCCAGTAAAGTTGTCTTGGTCTCTGTTGTATGTTTTGTTAACCCAGTTGTGTAGGATGTTGCTGGGTTGATAATGTATTTCTGCTAGGGTAGCATACATATGAGATGGCCTATTAGTCGCTGTTATGTTAAAATGTATATATATTCAGACGTGATAAATAAAAGAATATCTCAAGTAGAGGACGTGTAATTTGAAGAACACTTAATGAAGTAGGTGAACCCGGAGCTGACTGATTAAAAGAGTATTAATAAACACTACTAAACTAGAGATGCCATTTTGAAAGTCTTGGGAAAGCTAGTAAGGTAAATTCAGCCATGTCTTGAAAACAAAACACTATTAATTGTCTGCATATGCCGTAATGTTCATGTTAATTTTCAAAAATGCCGAAGTCTGTCAGAAATGAGCGTGAATTCATTTTTTGCGGAACCTTTCTTCTCGGCGACCTTCTCTTTTGCTGCAGGCACACGGACATGTTTCGCCGACGCACCTATTCGTAGACGCAACGTTTGAAATGGTAACCGTATTAGAAAAACATTTCCACTTAGATTATTATTATTAAGAAAGAAAAAAAAATAGGTCTAAATGTTTGTCAACTATTAAATTGGTTTGATAAATATATAAATAACCCTAAAACTTTTCCTGTGAGAACATGTTACATATTTCAACCGGGGCAGCATGCTAAGCTAAACATCAAACAGTGAATGGCGCTTTATCACGATAATAATATTCTCTTACTGATGATGTTTCAACAGGCGGTTACTCTTCAAACAGATCTGGGAGATATAAAAATTGAATTGTTCTGTGAGCGGGCTCCGAGATCATGTGAGGTGAGTGCACTTCAGAAACATTTACATCCCCCTTTTTTAACATGTACAGTCAATGTGTGATCCCTCACACTTCAGACTTTTAACACCTTTGACTGTAACATGTGTTGTTGTTCCAGAATTTCCTCGCCCTGTGTGCCAGTGGCTTCTACAATGGCAGCGTCTTCCATCGAAACATAAAGGGTTTCATGGTTCAAACTGGAGATCCTACAGGTGATGTGTTGTTGCATTCATAGTTCAGAGTGAGATGTCAGAGTTCCCGTCTTCACTCTCTTGTTTTTGTCACCTGTACATTGATCACACCCTTCAGGCACAGGGAAAGGAGGCACGAGTATATGGGGCCGCAAATTTGAAGATGAGTACAGTGAACACCTGAAAGTAAGTAAAGCGGGGCTCGTTTTGACTACCTCCATGACGAAGTTCAGTCTCATATTTCACATGGGTTCATTGTCACGTCGTCTTCTATTAATTAATGTTCTTTCTTTCTTTCTTTCTTTTTCTTACAGCATAATGTCAGAGGAGTGGTCTCGATGGCAAACAACGGCCCCAACACAAATGGCTCCCAGTTTTTCTTCACATATGCCAAACAGCCCCATCTGGACATGAAGTACACAGTGTTTGGAAAGTATGCAGCATTTTTATGGTTAAAGGGTATTTTATAAATATAAATATTTTTAGTTATATAACAAAGGGATATTGTTTATACACAACCAGCTACATTTGACTTGAAGAGCCCATATTCTGCCTTTTTTGGGGTTCGTATATTTAATCTATGTACCTACTTTTGTACGTTCACAATAGATAAAGATTGAAAAAAAGTGTCTGTTTTCATGTACTGCTCCTCCTTGCTCCCTCTCCACTCTGAGTCCGTCAGCTACACTCTGTTGACCCCACACTGTTAGACCCCACGTGGGCCAAGTCTGCTCTAATTGGTCTGCCGATCCGCTCTGTCGTTATTGGTCAGTTGTTCAGCACGCTTCTCTGAAATTTCAACATGAGCTGCAGGGCTTGCCACAACGAGCCAATGGGCTTAGATCAGTGATCTCACACTGACAATGACGCCGCACTGACAATTTTTTATCGAGGGGGGCTAGAACCAAGTGTTACATGCAGCTAATGCTACAGCTAACAGGAGGACGTAGGAGAAGCCGCGTTTCTGCAAACTTTGAATTTTTGCACATAGATGTGCCTAAACATGCACAGGACACTTGGAAAACACACTAAAGGGCAAATAAAACCAGAAAAAGCATAATATGGGACCTTTAACAGTTATCAATGGAATTTAATGTTAAACATATAAGTAACTGCAGCTGTGGTTGTTGCTTTTCTTTTCAATATGTAGGATTATCGATGGCCTGGAAACTCTGGATGAACTGGAGAAACTGCCGGTCAATGAAAAGACATTCCGACCACTCACTGAAACCCGGATAAAAGATGTGACGATACATGCCAACCCTTTTGCTGGATAGACAGCTTCCTGTCAGATATGCTGATGGACCTTTTGACCAATGTAAAATGTATTCTCCGTACACTTCAAAGACTATAAAATGTTGCTCTATCAGCATTTTTAGAAAAGGATAACCTTATTTTTGTTGCCAAGTCGCTGGTGCTGATGGACCAGTGTCAGGAAGAACCATGCAGCAAAAGCCGGGGTTGTAATATTTACAGTCTATGGTTGTAAGTCAGTTTCTAGCTGAATCACCTGATGATTCATTTTAGTAAATGCTTTGCATCCCTATTGACCTAAAGTTTCAACAAAGCCTTTTTTCAGGAAGAAGTAGAGTTTAGCCTTTCCTTTACACTTTTTAAAATTCAGAATGATTAAAGGAAACAGGTGTGGTATTATTCTGCTGTTTGGGATAATGCTTTTCAGATCCTGATATGTAAATAAGCTGTCAGTGTTTTGTAATGAATAAAACTTTTACAATAAACATATTCCTTTTGCTTTTTGTATGCCTAATAGAGAGTGTCTCACAAATTCATAGTGACATTTCTGGAGGTGTGTTTAAAGGTCCGGGACAGGGTTGGGCAACTGGCGGCCCCCCATCAACCCTCGATGTGGCCTTCAGGTCAATTTTGACGTATCAATTAATTGGAAACATGAAGAATAGATGACAAAATCTGCCATGAAATAGTGAAAACCAGAAACATGTCCATAATAATATTTGATTTGGTATATGTTGAGACATAATCGACTGTAATCGTTTCTGTATTCCACAATTTGGCCCCTCTGGCGGTGAGAATTAAATGAATGTGGCCCCATGCTGTGACCAAAGTTGCCCCATCCCTGGTCTGTGACATGAGTGGTGTAGTCAAATAAACTACAAATCGTTATGTACCGCACGCGTCAAATTGCGTCATCACTGGTGGACGAAACACGCCGCACTAAACTGAATCATGGCTGCAGAAGATGCATTTAAAGTACGTTGACTTTCTTGCATATGTTACACCGTTGTTTAATTGTCGTTCTGAAATTGCTTAAATAATTGGCAAGTATGTTTATGGCCTATTCAGATGCTGTCCATGGATATATTGGTAACTCTAGCGTGTGTATGTGTTCAGGTGTCTTCCCTAAAGGGGAAAGTGACCCTGATAACTGGAGCCAGCTCCGGTATCGGTGCAGGTACGAGCGTCCTGTTCGCTAAACTGGGAGCTCTGTTGGCTCTGAACGGCCGCGACGTGGAAAATCTCCAAAAGATATCCAAACAGTGCACCGACAGTGGAGCAGAGGAGGTAAAGTCACACTCAACATCACTATAATGTGACCCAAGTTCAGGTAACATGTAACAGTGCAGGCATGTTGACACTGGACCAAAGTTCCTATGTAGTTCTGTGTGGACAAATAGACACCTAAAAATGAGGACAACGTCTTTTCACCTCTATAATTATTGTCAAAATTTAATTTAATTTGTAGATTCATACATTTGCAGCATGGGTTGTTAACAAATGTTATTACATGGTGTAGAAGAGTATCCATTTTTTTAAACCAGCATACATGAACTACTTGCAAAGACATGCAAACAATCTTATTTTATTGTTTAAATACTGTTGCCTGTAACAGAGTGACTTGTTTAGTTTAAAGTTTCACATGCCTGTGCAAAGATGCATGTTAAGTCAGACCATAATAAAAGCACCTCTGTGTTTAGCCCCTGCTTGTTCCTGGAGATCTTACAGATGAGGAGACTGTAAAGAAAACAGTAGAGCAAACTATTGCTCACTTTGGACGGCTTGATGTCCTGGTCAACAGCGCTGGTATCCTGGCCATGGGCAGCATCGAGGCGACAGACCTGACTCAGTATGACAGAGTCATGAACATCAATGTAAGGTAGGATTTCAAAAAACAATGAAGAAATAATTGTGCCAGATCTACTAAGGTACATAGTGTTCTCAAGCCGGGACATGCCCAATGGGATAGCTGTTAAATATTAGTGTTGCATTTTAAGTTAGCTGAAGTCATTCGTAGATGAGTTATGTACTAACAAGGACTTAAGATGGAAAGTGTCATTTTGTATGTTTTAGGTACAGCACCTATAAAAACTAGAATCACTTGTCTGCTTTTTTGTCAATTGATGTTCAAAGTTAAATAACAAATGTTAAAGAGTGGCAATACTTGATTGTGAAGAGGTATTTCTCTGTTAATTGTTAAGTGGGTTTTTAATCGCACAGCAATCCTTTCAGGGTGATCAAGACCCCTCGATTTACATCCACGTCCTGTTCACCCTGCTGGGGTTCCATTCTGCGATCAACAGCCCGCTCGCTGTACATTATCCCGCTTATAATACGGCTAATTACCTCGGAAATGCATAATTAAAAGCAAAATATTAATTGGGAAATAATTTTATTGATTTAAAAATGACTTTATCATCAGCAACATTAGATCCATACTATAGCACTATTGAACTAGCTAACCCATATGAGTAAGTGGCTGTTGGACTGATTCCTCTACTTCCTCAAAAGATTGCCATCTAAGTGCACGTTCAGTCATCTTGGTTATCATGATTTGTTTCATATTTCAGATCGGTGTACCACCTCACTCAGCTTTGTGTGCCTCACCTGATCAAGACCAAAGGCTCCATTGTCAATGTGTCCAGTGTCAATGGACAGAGAGCCGTGAGTGTTGGCCAGCTGTACACTAAACAACACCTTGCATTATCATCCCTCCTGGTGTTCAGATCACAGGGGACAGCTTCAAAACTAGACACCCCAATGCGTCCTGATGACACATTGAGATCCGATCCCTCGCGCTGCGCACACAGATGGTTTGTTCACATTTGGTTTTGGTAGTTTAAATGCTCATTTGTCCTGGGCCACATTAAGGACCGCCCGATCAAGGGACATCATTTGCAGTAGCATTCAACGTGTGAATGCTCTTACTCAAGTGCTGCCCCTTGTGATCAGATCACTGAAACCACATGTTGATACCAGGTGTAAAACAGGTGCCACAGATGTTCCTCTACATGTGTTCCTCACTATTGTCTGATCCTCTGTTTCCACTGTTGTTTGCTCTTTGTAGTTCCCTGGTGTGCTGGCATATTGCATGTCCAAGTCTGCCATTGATCAGTTCACACGTTGCATAGCACTTGGTAAGTGAGACTTTTTTTTTTTTCTTCACACACAGTTTGCACAGAGCCTTACATGTCCCAGTATAAATAACAGGACTCCTTCTTTCTTATATACAGAACTTGCATGTAAGCAGGTCAGAGTGAACTCTGTGTGGTAAGTGTGTTTACTGTAAACCGTATGGGGTCTTCTGTGTTCAGTCATTGACCTTAATACAAACATTTTGGAAACATATTCTTATTCATCAAATCAATCATATGAGATGTTTCTGATGTTAATTACCATTTGTGACGGCCTAATGTTGTATGTCTGTTCATGCTGCATCTCTTCAGCCCTGGTGTGATCATCACAGACGTCCACAGGAGAGCAGGACTAGATGACGACCAGTATGCACAGGTAACACATCAAGTCACTAAAACTGACCTGTCCCTTTTAGAGATTCTGTACATGAGTGTTGGACTCCATGTTAACATCCTGGCATGCAATTATACAAATAAAAGTGTTAATGACATTCAGCAAATAAAAAAAGTAAAAACCCATTTTCTTTAGCAGAATTATACAAATTATTTTGGGGAAAACGTATTCTCATTCGGCTCATCTTTTCTAACAGTTTCTTGCAAAGTGTAAGCAGACCCACGCCCTCGGTCGACCAGGAGAGGTGGATGAAGTGGCTCACAGCATTGCCTTCCTTGCGTCTGACGCTGCCAGCTTCATCACAGGAGTAAACCTTCCGATTGACGGGGGCCGCCATGCCATGTGCCCGAGATAAGACCATGGATGTTATGATTCAGCAGTCTGCTAATATAGTGCTTCAAAACTCCCAAGTCTGCCTGTGGTTTTGTATCAAATAGTGTTGCAGTTGAAAGAGTCTCCGTGATGTCAGTAAAACTGCTCGGAGGGGAACTTTTGTTCGGAAAAAACAAGGTCTTACTTCAAAGAGACAGTTTTATTAACAGTGTTGTTTTGACAGTGGGAAGAAAAAAAAATGGTGTCTTAATTTATGTGAAGGGAGCTCAAACGCACTGCCCTTGTTTAAATGCAATTATGATTCCTCACTTTGTTGTGAAGTTGTGATGGAAAAATATGACAGCTGAAGATCAACGAAAGGTTTCAGACTTTTATTATTGAATTACCTGGAGAGTCATCCGACTTCATTCACACAGCATTGAATGTCTGTATGGAAAGAAGGACTTTGAGTACATGTACAATGGTAGTTTTTTGTTGTGTATTCTAAGAAATCCTCTGAGTTTATTGATTGGTGAAACCAACCATTGCTGCACTTTTGAATAACAATTGATAGACAGTAAAAAAAAATTAAAAAAAAGGGATGATATTGTCCTGAAATACAGCTCATTATCTAAACAGTTGAGTTAAAACACACAGGCTGGAGAATCCTTAAAGCTCAAAAAAGTGATACAACTGACGTTTATACCTGGTTTTCAACTGGAAAGCTTATAAGAATTTAAATAAAATTTAAATAGAATCAATCGTAAATAATAAAGGTTGTATAGTTATAGACATTTACATTAAGAGAGATCTGCAGATGGTACTAAATATATTGAAAAAGTTACAATTCTTTCTTAAAAATGTAATTTAAAAAAAGTAATTTAATGGATGTAGCCTTTGTGTTTATTACTTGTTTTACAGTCTTCCCTTTTTTGGTAAGATTTAGCTTTCGTTGAGAGCTGACAAGAGTTTATCACACGAGTTCCACTGTTGCAGCACCTTCTGTCACCTCTGCTTCATCCATGACTAAAGGACATCAAGTCTTCTTGTTTTGTTGTGAGATGAGAGGCGCAGGACGAGGTAGCATCTGGTCACACTTCCACTACAGACACGCTTCGACTTACTTTAACACGGAAAGCACCACACTGCAGATGTTTGTGTGAAGAAATAAAATGTATGAACACAGCTTCTTTCAGCACTGTATAGTTATCAGAGTCTCAAGAAGACATAGCTGGACATGTGGCAGTGCTCCTGTGTGTCTGAGGCACACTGTATACCTGAATGAGTGATGTGTCGTGAAACTGTATATGCCTACAGGCTGTGGAACAATAACAATCAAACTTTATATTACAATATACAGCACATATACATGTATAAATAATACTTAAACATTAGAATAGGAATCATTGCATCTGCAGAGGGAACAGTTCCATGTTTCTGTACAGATCTCTTTAAAACAAAAAAAAAAGGTTTTGACAAAATCGCCCATCAGGCCGTGAAGAAATTATGGTACAACATGGCCCGAGAGATGACAGAATTACAGCTCCACATGACTTCTTTCCACACAGGGCCTTCAGGTCTTGTGTCACTTAAACAAGTCTCTGAGAAAGAAGCTTATTATATCTTATTGTTTTCCATAGGCTGATTAGTGCTTGAAGTCTTAACTCTGTTTTTTCCACTGGGACTTCTCTCTGGCGCCCCCCCCTCCCCCCTCCTGTTTCTGCAGTCCAAGCATATTTTGTGGAGAGAAAATGGGAGTAAGTTTGCTCTGGAATCCACTGAAGCATGAGTCTCCCTCAGCGTCTGCCCACCTTCACTCAGTCACTCCACCGAGTAGTATTTTCACACCGCGCCTGCACAGGGCTTTACAAGAAGCACACAGGTCCAACCTCCAGGTGAAAGCTCGCTCCAGGCTCTGTGCTGGGAAGGTTGTACACATCCACTATGGGGAGTAAGTTTGGGTCCTGGGTCTGGAAGACAAAGTGGGTCTGATGCCAGCGGCCATCTTTGATCTGAAAATCAAGGTTGTATGATGTCACATGATGTGATTTTGAACTAACTAGCCAAGCAGATTGTTTTGATTTTGTATGCACTTTAAAATGATTTGAATAAAAACAGGATTTGATTTGTTCTAATAGCCAAAAAATGCAGCTAAACATTTTGAAAAACTCAATACCGACTTGCCTTTTCACAAACAATCCCCCTGTTAAGTCTGAATAATCCACAGATGTCTTTGCCTGACTTCACTTGCTTTTGAAACTACTTTCTGTCTGTGGATTAGTCAGAAGAACGGGGGCACTGCCATCTGCATGTCAAACTAGATTCTATTAACTGACAGCGTATTGGGTTGTGGGCGAGTTTATATCACAAACAGATGTCTTAAAAAGCTTGGTCAAATAAAACCAAAACTATCTGCTGAGCCAGACACCACAAGAGGTAACCAAGAACAAATGTTGTAAATGTTGTGGGGTAACTTAAGAGCTAGGACAGGACAAGGCACAGAGCACAGAAAAAAGTTACAGTTCAAAGTTTACTTTTATGTTGTATCAAGTTTTGCAATCAGTCCACTAATAGAATTATAAAAGATTTAAAGGTGTTTTGGATAGAGTTATGTGGAGACTCAATGAAGTCTCTACGCCTGGCTGTGAAAGAGTTACAGCACAAAACACACAGCCAAACCACAACGTGTTGCTTTCATTATTAAAACACTCTGATAATTAGTGAGTTACAGAAGTGATTTTCTTCTTTTTTTGGTTGTTGCTGTGGACAGAGCCAGACTAGCTTTTCCCTCTATGTTCCAGGCTTTATGTTAAGCTAACTCTTCATTGGCTTCCTCTCAGTACTTGGAGATTCCCCGTGTAGTTGGGTGACTAAATCTGAATGTTAAATTAACATTGATTTTCATTTAAAACAGCTGTTCCAGTAAAACATATATTTCCAGTATTTCCCAAAGTATTAATTTAACTGATTTCATTTAGAACCTAAAGGGTTTACTTTAAAGCACTAATCAGAATCCATGTGATAAGTGATAAAGCATACCCAGCAGTCATCCTTTGGAATGAGCGGCTCCAGGAGGTCTCCTGCCTGGATTTTCTCCCCGGTCCAAGCCTTGAAGCTCACAGCTCTAGATGAAGGTTGCAGGGAGGGTCCTGCTGCCCACACAGGGGTGTTGAGGCAGTGAATGGTGACATGCTGCACAGCCTCAGTGCTCAAAAGATGGATGAAGTTCATCTGGATACGTCCCACTCCTATTTCCAACTATAAAGAAAGAATACAAGTTTCTCAAATAATCACAATCAGGAAAATGAGCTTGTGTTAATGAGAGCTTGTTCACCGACATTTAACGTAAATGATAATAACTGAACTCAGATGTTGTCATCTTGAAATTGATTATTAAATATTAGAGTTGGTAACAGACTGTAATCAGTTGTTCATTATTTCATTTAACTAAAGAGAGTTTCGAGAGCTTTACTTGACAACTGAGTGGGCTTTAAAATGTGACTTACCCAAAAGAGCTAAATGGGACACCTCAAGATGAATTACAATCTCTATCCATCCAAAACAGCTAAAGTTGGAAGAATAGTACCAGGAAAGAACAAGCTCTGCACTGTACTTGCTATAATTGATCACATAAACATCATTCAAACCAAAGGTTTTATGTTTATTGAGACATTCTTTCCTAAAAGACAACATGAGAATATGATCCCACTTACACAATCAATCATGAATTTAATTAACAACCACTGTCTGTAAAATCAGCTCCTGAATTGATCTTAAGTATACATTTGACTGATAGTTCTGTCTCGATGAAGTACATGGCTAAATGTAAAAACCATACCTTGGATACTGTGATGGGTTTCAGGCATGTCTGTCCTCCTCCAGTGAAGTTGCATGTAACCTCCATGGTGTCAGCAGCACAGCCGAGGTTTGGGTCGATCCAGTAAGTTCCTGTCAGGGGAAAAAAAAAAGGGCTCCTAATGAATGTACAGAGTGAATATTTGCACAGTAATCACTAAAGGGTTGGACTTTCTCCTCACCATCATGCATCCTCTGTTCACAGTTGTAGAGATCTCGGCAGATTCTTGCAGGATTGTCTCGGGTTCCCAGCGGGTTTTTCAGACTTCGGATCAGAGTGCTGAGGTGCTGCAAGGTCTTGAGGATCTCTGTGCCCTGGTCTAACATGGGCATGTCCATGATCTGACACAAGATGTAAAAAAGATGTAAAAAAAATAAACATTTTAACAGACTTGATTTTTATTCTAGCTTGTTCTAGTGTGTTCAGACTCTCCAACATAAATAAAAACCATCATAATCATAACAATGAACGTTGTTCTTGGTCCAAACTAACCTGTGGCCTCAGTGCAGCATTGGAATCAATAATGACTTTGAAGGCGACACCGAGAGCCTCGTTTTGCTATCAAAAAAGAAAGCAAGACAAGAAGTGAACAACAGCTATCATCATGTTTTACTTTTAACTGACATGCTATCTAAAAGATACTTACAAGTGAAAGAATGCTGGAAAGACCCTGAAAACAAAAAAAGAAACCTGTATTATACGGTGTGTAGTTTTTTTTTTCTTCGCTTCCCTTTCAATTCAACAGCCACTCAGTGTTTGTGTTCAGGAAGAGTTCTGTAAATCCTAATCACACTGTTGGTTTGTGTTTTCCCTCAATTGTCACTCAATATGCAGATACGCACACAAACAATAATGAATGCACAGGAAATGAGGCATGAACGCACAGGAAATTAGGCAGAAAAGAAGAGCCGCTGGCTAACTGATTTTTGAATGAGATCACAGTGGAAAACAAGCTTCTCTCTCAAAAGTTAGATAAATCTCTTAATAATTCATGTAATATGCTGACAGTTTAGCGAGGGTGGAGATGCACATTTTCCATGCTCATTACACTATACCCACACCAGAGTCTAGTTCTTGGTGCAAGTACTAGATCTGAACACCTCGTGAGTCATCAGATCCACCAAGAGTCTGGACTGTTTTAAGGATAAACAGCAAATGAGAGGTAAAAAAAAAAAAACACTGCTAATGATGGTGGGGACACAATCTGACTTTTGTTTAACCTTGTTAGGTCATTCTGATAAGATAAAAAATGTATATACAAATCAAATGATCAAACTCATAAACATGGCCAAATGCTGTTCATGGCTTCATAAAACCATAGAGAATTTTTTGGCATTCTTTTTGCATTGGAAGACTGATTCTTATGATAGACAACATTTGGAGCTCCACCTGCTGGCTGCAGTATTGGTCATAAGCTCCGCCTCCTCCATGTTAACAGCTGGGACAAGGGCTAAACTAGAAATTTAAAAAACAATAATTTTTTCAAACATGATCTCTGTTGTTATAGTTAGTTCTTATCGTGCTCATTTCTGTCAAAGTGTTGATTTTTTGTACAATGTAATTTAAATTTAGTTGATTTTAGTTTAAAGCCTTGATTGACAGCTCTTTTGACAAAAGAGTTGTGCAATGATTAAGTGTCTGATTCAAACCGACATAAGGATTTGTTTGATAAATGTGTGTTTTGGTCAGCGATAGGGGCTCCATCAACTGATCCATACAACTCCTGTCCCTCAGACGACATCACCAGCGCAATGTGTCGGCCCTCATCACGTCTCTTCAGTCGATTTGATGTTCTCGTAACTCAAGTTGCTGCTATACTTTCCATCCACAGAGCACTTTGGTGGATGCAACAGTGGGATTTGTAGTTTTTAGTTTGAGACATAGGTAGGTTGAGACATGTCGCCAATATTTATAGTCAATAATAGTATAAAGAGACAGTTGTGTGCAATTAGCCTCTAATTCAGCTCTATATCTTTTACCAGGTATACTTCTCACTTGGGATTGTTTTCAATGGTTAAGATACTGAAATCAAAAGTGGATTGAATGGAAAGAAAATCTGTCATTCTTTCCATGTGTACAAAATAAATAATGGAGTACTCACTGGGGGTCCAGGTGGTCCACTGGGGCCTGAAGAGCCCTGAAAAATTGAATTGCCACATTAGGCTTCACATTATATAGAGCTTGGCCTTTATAGAAGATGATAAAGTAGTTAATTCATCCTTTCTAGTACTGAGCAGACCACAGGCCTGCACAAAGAAAAATGATTAAGCTACACAAGTGAGTAATTACTTACTCTTGGTCCTTGCGACCCCTGTTGGAGATGAAAGAAAAATAAATCAATATTCATAAGTGAACAATGCCACAATGAGAGAATAGGTTTGAGGGAAGACCAGATACTATTCCATCATGTGAAGAGCAATATTGCCTTTCTGCTGTATGTGAATTGTATTCCTTCCTTTCAAGCATGCACACCTACACAGCCGATTCTATTTCCATGCAGCAACCCTAAACATGAATTTTGGCATTTTAGGAGTGAATAGCACATTATGTCTTTGAATGAGGGCTCAACAAACCTCTTAAAAAGCTTGAGATGAGCATGCAGCCAACATTTATCACCCTGACAGGAATTCCACAGCAGCTAAGTGTCACTGTGAGTGTAACAACAAACAGCAAAGCACAATAGGAAATGAAAAGCGCTGTGGGCAAAGAGGCTGAGTGGTGTGCTGTCTCCATACTAAGTATCCTATTCTGTGCTCACAGTACAGACAGAAAAAGGATTCATCAAAAACGCCGTGCCACGCACCATCTCTCCTGGACTTCCTTTGTCACCCTGGGGTCCCTGATGGAGAGAAAGGAGACAGAGGATCACTCCATCAATGCCAGAAAGCACAGAGACATAAAGCTCAGCAGTTAGGATGAGATATGAGGTACATACTGGGTGACCGCTGGGGCCGATGATGCCGACGGGGCCCAGAGCTCCCTTCATTCCCTGGGAAGAGGAGGTATGTTAGTTACTGAGGACACATGTGATGGAGTATCTGATCAAGAAGTTCATATTTGTCATGTGAAGTTTGGACATAGGGCACACAATTATCTGGTGTATCGCACTTAGTTGCCAACACACATTAATCTTCATCTTACCATCAAGCCACGGGGTCCTCTCGGTCCCTGTATACCTGCCGGGCCAATGTCTCCCAGGGGCCCCTGGAAAACCCAAAACATTTTTTAGGGTGGTAGGGGTAGATTTAACCTATATGAAATCATCAGTGACCTCTGTGACTTCTGTTGTCTTTGGGTAAGACATTTTATGTTCAAAAATGAGGTCAGCTGCCATGGTAAATGCTTTTAGCCATTCAACATAATATATCTTACTCAATGACAACAGAAGTCAACAAAGGTAAACGTATTTGTTGGGTGTTAATTCTCTGTGACATTGATATTTGACCACCAAAATGGAATCAGGTTATCCTTAGGCCCAAGTTGACGATGGTGCCAAATTTGAAATTAGTCCCTCCAGGTATTCCTGGAATACCACATTCACTAATTTTATTGCATACATCTGCATAGTAAAACTGAAAACTGGATAATTCCAGCCACATCTGTCTCTGTTGTAGGATTAAAACACAACAGAACAGAAAGGACATACATTTTTATTAGGGTTAGGGGTTAGTTATACCAGTATCCACAATTGTCAGTGTAAGGCAATTGATTGTTGTTGTGACTCCACTTGTATTTCATTTTAGGACACGTGTGTTGAAAAGAAACACACTCAAAGATAAAGTTTACTTAAAAGACTACTATAAAAGTTTGTCACTTTGTCCCTTTTTTTAACAGAGAGCATTATCACATTTTGCTTTGAAGTACATGTACCATGGATTTTTGATAAAGATCAAGATTTCATATAAATTGTCTTACTTTGTTAAAGCTGTGTCCATTCTCAACACTCGTTGGTGTTGGTTTGAACTCATTCTACTCTTCAATTCATGGTTTTCAACTATGATGTTTTTCTGAATTCCCTTTTATAGTTCCATAAAGAATTAACGCTCATTAAGATCGCTTGGTTCTGAGGCAGAAACTAAGTGGGAAAGCTTAATACAGCTACCATATTGTAAACACATGAAAGTATCATCTTATATACAGTATGCTTAATAATGATGCTTTTACCAATCTATGCATTCATAATAACGTCATGACTTCTGATATTCACACAGTTTATTCTGCTTTTTTATCGGTGGTCTTAATTCTAATTAATCTCACTTATTGTTAATGATGTAAAGCAATTGTAAACATAACTAAAACCAAACACAAAGATCATCTGCTTCACACTCTTGTTCACCCCCTTCTGTAGTGACATATCCAACGTCCCTCTCAGGGTTTCAAATTAAGGAGTGAGCTTCTGTTTCTTCAGCTGTCAATAATCTACCAGACAGCAGGGCTGGAAGTAAAGCAGGCTTATGTTGTAGCAGATGTCATCCTGAGGCACGTTACAGTAATAACTTCAAACTTCCACTTTTACTGAACACCATATTATATAATGTACCACCAGACAATTTCACACAATCGAACAGGTACTAAAAAGTACCTGAGCAAAAAGGCGAGTTGAACCCAGAGACTACTTTTGCCGTAATGTTACTTTCTCACAGCCGTATCACAAGGCTAACTTTACAAGACCAGTGTGGTAGAGTTAGTGGGCTCTATTTGATGAACAAGTGTCATAGTCATAAATATATATTCATTCGTACATAATAACCTGAAAATAGGAATTGTGTTTTTAACTTAGAAAAAGTGCTTTACAAACACAGACTGAGTGTGACCTCTTCTATGGAGTCTGCCACAACAGCCCAGAGTAGACAGACCAAACACTGGCTCTACAGGGACTTGCTTTAAGACCTGCAACCTCCCCTTTAGATGCCACCAAACTCTACATACAGGTCAAACACTCTATCTTGACTGGAAAAGTCTATAGGTCTGAGTGATTTGAGGTCAAACATTTCTCTACTGACTGAAGCATGATGTGAGATCTTACCTTTGGTCCAAACATACCAAACACCCCTGGGTATCCTTGCTCACCAGTGTCCCCCTGATACACAAATTAAGGATAAGTATAGTCCGTCACCAAAAGTTGTAATATCATGGAATTCAAATGTAATATTTCTTTGACAGGTCGCACTCACTGGTTGTCCTTTAGGTCCAGAGTCTCCTTGTTTTCCTGGCAATCCCATCCCACCAACAGATCCCCTTTTTCCTGATGCACCAGTTTGTCCTGATAGACCCCTCTCACCCTGAAAAAATACAAAAACACACATCTATTACATGTATGTCTTCCTTTTTTCCACTTCCTTTTGTAACCTCTGAACACTCACCCAGATAAACCAGTAAAAAGTCTGAAATGCGGAGAGCAGCTTGTGATCCCTCACTGGCTTCCCACTAATGCACACAGGCACTTTTATTTAATGGAGCACAAGCACCACTACCAGGGACTGAAGTGGGATCTGGACAGTGATGGGCTGGTGCTTTTTTTATCTATTTAATAGTTTTAAGATTCTAATTACAAAATACTGTAGAGCCATTGTTTGCATGTTAAACAGCGATACATTCCAAAGAAGTTCAGAACATGGTCTCCTAACCATAGGCATGAAGTGACAATTACATGAAGCCAACAATAAAGTCTCTCGGTATTTCAGAAAATCATGCTCGTGGAAAATTCATGTATCACTGGCAAGGTAATGCAAATCAAAGTGTTGCCAACTCTTTTTATATTGTTGGCTTCCCAGGATGCTTGCATTGATTAGGAGGTCTTTGGAGAAATGCAGAGTTTGGCCTTTCCGATTAGATACAACCTCAGAATATAAAGGCCACATTACCCTGCTTAGAGAGACAGATTGAAGCTTAATTGGCAATTCTCTCTTGATATTGGTCCAAATAAAAACGACATATTGTGATAAACTGTATGTTTAAAGAGTGTCATGAATAAAAGTCAATACTTTTTAGTCCGAATCCAATCAACTAAAGTGAAGAAAAATGACACCCATTGTGCACCCATCATTTTCACCTTTGGCCCAAAGGAGCCTTGACTTCCAGGAAGTCCTATGACACCAGGTGTACCCCGCAGGCCAGGTTTGCCAGGAGAGCCCACATCTCCGTCTTCTCCTTGCTCCCCCTAAACACAGAACAGAGTTCTCATAATCAATCAGACCTGGTTTTATTCGTACTCACTTGAGAGACACAAAAGAAACTGTCCTCACCTTTACTCCTTTACTTCCATCTTTACCAGGCAGTCCATCCATGCCAAGCGGGCCCTCAAGTCCCTCCCTGCCCACAACTCCCCGTGGACCAGGAGGACCCTCTGGACCCTAAGAAAAGACAATCGCAAACGTTTATTTAAAAGCTAACATTGGTTTTAAATAGTAATATGAACATGCTTGACTAGAAATTATGCCTGATTATATGTTTAAATAAAAAAGCATGTCCAACTCACTGGTAGTCCTTTGGTCCCAGATTCTCCTCTTGCCCCTGATTTTCCTTTCCGACCCTGTAAGCATTAAGAGTTCATGTTCAACAATTATGACATGGCTACATGCACACACATATCAAGTTTTGTCAATACCAAGCACATAGCTGTTATTTATGTCCTTACTTGGTCTCCTTTGGATCCTTTCCAACCTGTTTGTCCCTTTAGTCCCGGATGTCCCTAAAATAATCATCACTGTTACATTTGGATTACACAGTTTGGCTTTGAACCATTTGAAACAGTCTTTGTATATCTTAGAGATATTCAACAATTCATTTAGCGGACACTTTTGTCCAAAGCGGCGTACATCAGAGAGTAAGTAAAAAACAAGCAAAGATCTAGAAAGGAGGAAACAGTAAGTGCAAACGAGCAGCTTTAAGTCCGATCCGACACAGGTGCTGATATAAATGAGACACTTACAGGATTTCCTTGGGCACCAGCTTCACCTCTCTTTCCATCAACTCCTATTTGACCCTGAAAAACAATGATTCTTTTAGTATACAAAATCCAGTTTACCTTAAAACAAAAGCAGAGAATAAGTCAGCTCACTCACAGTGTGCCCGGGGTCACCAGCCTCTCCTCTCTCTCCTCGGTCACCAGGAGGACCCTTAGTTTAATTGGCAACACATTAATTAAACAAACTAGAGGACCGCTAATAAACAACAGGACAAACCGGTACATGAGAGAAACTCACTCTGTCACCTTGGGGGCCTGCAGGACCTTCTGCCTTGCTGTCGTCTCCTTGTTCACCCTGAACAAGCAATACAGAAACCGACAAACAAAGGTAATCAATGGAATTTCACTTAAACCCAAAAGTCTGTGCAAAATCAATGCATGCTTTGTTTAAAAGAGTGTAACAATGGAAACATATCCTGCTGTCTTCATACGAAGGGCAAATCATTACATGCGCTATTAACCTCAATGAACCCACACAAATGGAACCAATGTCTGTTTCAGGGTCTTCATGGGATTCATTAAACAATAACCACAGATGTGTGTACGATTCTAATAGTCATGTGCTCAGCATGTGTCAAATGAAATAAATAAAATAGGTGCCCAACAGGCATTTGAAAGTATGAGAATGATTAGTCATGGTCAGGGGCCAAACAAATAGGAACTTGCATGTATATTGAAGCATTAGGCTTTAATATAACAGTGACATAGAGCTGTATTTATCTGCAGCATAGGCTAATGCCAGTTACCTGACTCTCCCAATTGATGATAATACAATTTTCAACAACCCATGTGATTGCATAATGCTGATTTAATTAGAGAGCAAACACAGTGTTTCAGTTTATTGGCAAAGAGAAAATAGAAAATATCAACATCCAGATGGCTCCTGCCTAGGGACAAAAACATGCAAATTAAGGTCTCGCTAAACTCTGTTGTGGTGTGTTTCACTGTGTGCTGCTACTGTCAAATAAACACAAATTAAAGTGCTAATGCCCCCAAAATCATGAGCAGAAAAGTCCAGGTGTTTGGGTAATTATATACATTTCACAGCGCTGAGTTAATTAGACCAGTCTGGGTTCAAATCAGTGATGACTTAGAGATTACTGTGACGACAATAAGACAGGCAGGCGAAGCACTAATTAGAGACACAACTTAAAGTCCAATGCATCAGAAAAACTGGCTGAGCAGTCAAAGACAATGGCCTTTGTGAGTGTTTGTTGAATACTGCAGCCATTACATGTTACCAGAGCTCGTTAGACGCAATCTAAAGTGCAGACAGCTCTAAGGGACATGATTTAATTGTTAGATTATACCTTTTCACCTTTTGGACCCGTTGGTCCCAGAGGTCCCTGCAGTCCCATGTGACCCTTTGACAAAGAGAAAGAGTTTAATTTCAAAACTGTTACCTCCCTTCCTTTACTCTAATTACATGTGTGATGTATTATGTTCATTTTGTAAAGAGTAAGACTGATTCACATGTGGCAGTAGAGGATAACACTGAAATTACAACAGCATCATTAATCATCGCTATGTCTTCCCTGCCATGCAGTTTTGTGATTCATCATTCAAGTCTAGATATATGTGACGGCAAATTGATTATACTGTTTTCTTATGATCAATGTCTCACCTCAAACATTACCTTGATTCTGATATGTGCATACACATCCACCAACTAATAATAACATTTTATTTCCAAAATAAATGAGCAGTGTGTTGTTTAATCTTATACAGAAACACTGACTAACAGTAGGTGTCATTTTCATTGTCATGGTTAGTTAGCTGGCTGGGAGCAGAAATAACTCACAGGAAACTGAAACGTATTTTTCCTTGTATGACCTCCCTATCCTAAAACGTTATTTGGTGACAACATTCTGCCCTCTACAGGTCGGCACTAAATAGAAACATAAATTAAAGTTGTACTTTTTCCTCTATCCACAACAGCAATTATAAAGATAAGATGTTACATATTACCCTGGCAAACACAACTACAGAAAGTTAAGTTATTCGCTAAAACAAGAGTGATTTTCATCCAACTGCTGCTTGAAACAATAATCTTACTCGAGGATACATCCAACAGTGGATACAGAAGAAGATATTGTCTTCCAATAATGTTGCATATGGAAAATAGATCCATATTAAATACCTTCCAAACGTATTCTTTTTGTCATCCAGAGTCAGTGTGAGGGTAAGAAGATGATTTAATTATGGATGGATTTATTGAATCGCTTCCATTTTTCCTCTTCACATTTTCATCTTGGAACATTCATATCACCGAGACAGCCTACTTGTATTTACCTAAACCACCAAAGTTTTTGATTTTCATACAATATATTACAGTTCAAAAGACAGAGAGGGCTTCCTAAAACTCTTTATTCTCCAGACCTAAAGATGTTAGTAGTCACTACTTAAATTGCTGTATGTCCCTCACTTACAAAAACTACAACTAAATATTTTTTTTCCATCACTGCGTACCTCATAACCTGATATGCCTGGTTCACCTTGTTGGCCCATTCTGCCTGGAGCACCCTGGGGAAATATAAATACAGTGTTCAGCACACACCCACAAACAACAAAAAACGTCCATCTAAACATTTTTGGATGTCTCACCACTGGCCCGATAGTTCCTCTTGCTCCCTTCTGCCCGACAAACCCGATCTCCGCCTGCTCACCCACTGGGCCAATCTCACCAAGGTGTCCTTGGTGACCCTTGCTCCCCTGGAGAGAGGCAGTAAATGAACAAGTACTCACTGAGTACACAAACTTCCATGAAGAATTGTCAGCACATTTTTACATTTTAAAGATTTAATACTGAAAGTCTATTTGACTGCACTCTGACCGTCATCCTTTAGGAGGTTATTTGCCATACAGCTTGTTTACTGACACACCAGAGAACAATTCCACCATTTGCACAATGAGTAGACACATTCCTAAATCAAAAGTGTTTTTTTAGCTGCAAGCAAGTAAGTGAACTGACAAACCTTTTCTCCGAGTTTTCCTCTCTCACCAATTTTACCAGGTTTCCCCTCCTGACCCTGGTGAAAGAAAATCGAACAGGGATATAAGCGAGTAAGAAGAGCTGTGCTTTTTGGGAACTGAATGGAAGACACTCACCCTTACACCGAGCAGACCAGGAGGACCAACAGGTCCTTCCTTTCCTTTCAGACCAATTTCCCCCCTGTCTCCTATAGCACCCTCTGGACCAGGTTCCCCCTTTTCTCCCTGAGAAGAAGAGTAAAAATAAGAAAATGTTTTCAGAAATTACAAAAAATCGAAGTTATGTCCGCGCTATTTATCCTCTACTTGACATTGCACTTTATCAAATTATCAAATGTCTTCAAAAATGTAATAACAAGGCCTTAAAAAGCTGTACAATAAAATGTTAGACACCCTTATTCTTGATGCTTGGCAGTCAAACAGTCAGAAAGAACTGATAAATGCAGTCTCCCAAAACTGAGTCAGACTCTGATTCTTGGAGTGTTGCAGGTTATGAATAAAATCTTAAAACATCCTATAACACTGCAGAGACATAAAATCTAGACAGGGTACATCTGAGCTCCCCAGCCTGTTCTACATAAAAGTCTGAACACATCATTCTGAAGTAAGGCCACTTAAAACAGTGGCCTCTTTGGCATGTAAACAAAGAGATACAGTAGTTTATACCTAATGACACGAAGCATTTACTAGGGAGACACAACGGGTTGTAATTTGGAAATATTTGTTAGATGGAAAATAGGATGTCACAGAGACCTGACAGGTTGTTCAAGAGCATCACTTAATGCCTGATGGTGGTCCGAGGCTCAGCAGTACATTTGATGACACATATGGGCCTCAGTACTGAAGCAATTTTACTCAACAAAACTGTTGTTAAACCAAACATTTAGAGCAGGCAAGCAGTTCTGTGAGCAGCTAACATGTCAAACTGACCTGGATAAATTCAAAAGAACAGCACTGTCTCTACCGCTTTCACAGCCCTGTTTGACTCATTTTCCCAGCATGCCCCTCTCAACAAACTGTCCAGCAAAGCTTTGAACTCATTACATTTTCAGTAGCTTCTCCTGTGTTCCAAGTCCTGTATCCAAAAACAGTTTGTTTCCCATTTTGTTCTGGTCTCCATGCTCTTACAAGCCTGACTAATTCAATCTAATGAATGTTTATTACAATGACTCTTCACTGAAGCAACTCATTTTACAGATACAGAACAACAAGCTTTTGTTCTCACATGATACTCCTACCATATCAGAATTAATGTTCATGTTGTTCCAGACAACTGGTAGGAGGCAGCTGATATAATTTAAACCAATCAGTAAGACAATGAACCATGACAACCCACTGCCTTAAATTCTCCAAGCAGTTAACACTGCAAGATCCCTGTTGAGCTGCTGCTTCCCATCCAGGAGCTTCACGGTGGCCAAGAGGCACTCGGAGCGTTTTACTCTCCTGACTAACAGAAAACGTCCTGTACAGCACAGAGCTCCACACACTCTCACGTTGACTCTATTCTAGTCGTCTGTGAGTTCACATTTTACCTCCTCCACTGAGCCAGAAGCTGTTTGTGGGTCTGTCATCCATACTTTGAGCAGAGTAGCGTTGCTGAATAGGCAGCCTTTTTGTGTTTTGAATCATTTTTTCTCCCTGTCACTGTGCTTGCCAGACTTACGAGCTCTTAAAATAACCCGTGTCTGTTTTCACTAAATGTCAAAACAATGCCGCTTCAACTGTACAACAGCCAATATCTGACACACGATACTCTGCATGCTCTAATAACATGAAGCTGCGACAGTGAATAGGAGCGTTCACAGACACTAAGCTTCAGGAAAAAAATCCATAGTGTTTATTGAGTTAAGTTACTGACAATCATGTCAATCAAAATGTGTCCTTTATTTCTTTTTTACTTGCCTTGGCTCCATCAGGTCCACTTGTTCCAGCCTCTCCATCAATGCCTGGCTCCCCCTGATAGACGAAATGCACCAAGATTATAGATTGAATCGATTTTGGTTTTGCAATGACTAAAATCAACAGAAACAAAAACACATGTGTAGAAGGCCAAACATTGATACCTTCTGAAACTGATTTAGAGTATTTTTTAGTAGTTTGCCAAATAAGTCATCATATTTTAAATCACTCAAGTCATAAAAGAAGGAAAACATGGGATGCTCACTCTCTGGCCAATCAAACCCTGCTCTCCGATATTGCCAGGTAGACCAACAGGACCCTGTCATGAGACGAAACATTGTAGGGTTTAAGTGTTTCATTCAGATATGTTGTATCTTTGTGTAAACTAGCCTTTTCAGCATTTATCCGTGGTACGCAAATTAACATTCTAAGTACAGAAAACATATCTTCAAGCACATAAACAACATGGAAAAAAAGATCAATTTAACTTGATTATTTTCATCGGTGAACAGAACCAATCTTACAATCAATTATTTCTGATTGGCTGTTTCTAGTTGTGTAGAAGCACTGTGGCAGTCTAAATATGTAAAAGTTAAAACAGTTTGTAACAGAACTAGCTTTATCCATCATAATGACATTTCACTTTTTAGCCTCTGCCTAGCTATCTTAGCAGGTAGTTTGCTAGTCTACCAGCTTAGTTAACAGTACTTACTGGTCACTCTCTGGGCTATTTCCCTTCATCTTAGTAATGCTCAATCCTACATGCAATCTCACAGGAGAAAAAACAGACAATTTAAAATGATCTTCTCCAGTCTTCTAGTTGGCTGAAGTTGTTGCTCTAATGCTAAGCTCTGCAGGAAAACCTCAAAGTTAACAGAACGGAGTGCAAGTGAGACACACTGTGAGAGTGTCTCACTTGCACTCCGTTCAACAGGTCACATGACAGTATTTGGCCCTCATGTGGATAATAAAAAAAAAATATATATATATGTAATTAACTGGCATTAGATTTTTGTTTGATGGAATTAAATTCAACTTTGCATGATAATGATGTCTCCCAAAAAGATAATTTGTGTTCTTAAAAAAGGCTCAAATTGACCATCTGTCACCTTTAAGAGCATTGGTGTAAACATTAGCATCCATCTACCTGTCCAATATCTCAGGAACCAATGAAAATCTCAATAGCCCATTGTCAACTTTACCTTCTCTCCACGTTCACCAGGCAGTCCCCTC
Source organism: Labrus bergylta (assembly GCF_963930695.1). Taxonomy (NCBI): domain Eukaryota; kingdom Metazoa; phylum Chordata; class Actinopteri; order Labriformes; family Labridae; genus Labrus; species Labrus bergylta. The sequence goes on from NC_089196.1 coordinate 19,911,466, forward strand.
TCTCCAGCCTTCCCTGTCGGCCCCTGTGAAAAACAATAATAGCCTTAAGTATCCAGTGCTAATACAAAAATCTGTTGGGGTTCTAACCCCAGCTGTGTGATCAAACTCACCATTGGTCCCATCTCCCCTAGTGGTCCAATGGTTCCTGGTGGCCCTGCTGGTCCCTGCGGGGGGAGGCAGAGGCATCAATAAAAGGGTAAATGCACTCTCAAAGCTTGGACAAACACTTCTAAAAGTGACAGTCAAGGAGGAAAAATGTGAAAAGAAATAAGAACCAGGCAGAAAGTGTGGATTTGTGGAGATAAATTAATCTGCAGGGCTAAGAGCCTTCAAAACCCTGAGCCAAAGCTTCTGCAAGTGATGGAACCAGGCTTGCTGTTTTCAGGCGACAATAAAGCTGCCTTTCTAGGAAAGGAGAGGTGGTGTAAATCAAATTGTCTCAGGCTCACTTCTTCTCTGTTTGTGTCTGTGGGACGAGGGCAGACACGAGAAAGAGGATTCGGTTGTTCAGGGCTTTTTAACCATGATATGGGTTTCTGGGAGGCACTGAATAAAAGGTGTCAAAGTGGAAATTTAGAGTTTATATGCAAGGGCAAGAAGGAGGGTGCCCAGTGGGTGCTGGAGAGCCACAAGTTATTTTAGATAATGAGACACTAGAGGTTTCCGACTTAACTCTTTCAAAGATATTTTTCAACTTCCAAAATTTCACATAATTGAACAGGCTGGAGTAAAAATCGACCAAAAAAATGATTATTACAGAGTGTCTTTTATAGTGGGGTTTATTCTCAAGTATGCATCCAAAATTCATGTAAATCAAAAAACTTACAGGCTCTCCTGCTATTCCTTTGGCCCCTGGAGGCCCTGAGGGTCCTTGGATGCCCTAGACAATAACAAAGCACAGTTGTAACACATACACTTTAGGCATTCAGGTACAAACATGTGCTCCTATCCAACACTTCTCCCCGAAATGAGTCCATCCCAAAAAATGAAGACTGACCCTAAAAGATGCCTCTGTTAGGCACAATCACTTACTGGAAATCCCTTAGGCCCAGCTTCACCTGGCTCGCCAAGCTTTCCCTGCAGTAAAATCACACAAATGGAAAAGTAAGTTTTATGCTAAAAGGCGAAAATTGTTTTTGGAATATTGTTGTTGGTGTATTTGGTGGTGAATGCCTATTTAGATTCCTTGACAGACTAGACAGAAAGTCTAAATAACTATACACATCAGTTGACTGTTAATTACATTTAGGATTGAAAGTTAAAGGGGCTATATGTAACTTTCAAAAATACTGCGTTTGTAGCGATACCGCATGGCCGTTGGCGAACTGCACCAGTAACCTGTTGCTCGCTCTCCCTCTCGTACAAACACAAACGAGCATCATCATCGGCCGTGAAACACTGGATATTTACCGGCATAATGTTTACAGAGGAGGTGAGTGGTCATACACATGTGAAAGTCTGTGAAGGAGTCTGTGTGTCTGTATTCATTCTCCATCCTACAAACGACAGTCTCTGCAGGCACTGGCTGAGAGCAGGAGTGTGTGATGAGTTTGTCTGCCTTTGAGAGCTCTTAGGGCGGATAGAAGTGTGAGGAAGACGGCCTCTGGCTGTGCAGGTGAAGACCGAGAGTGTGTGATGAGTTTGTGCTGTTGATCTCTGTAAGCGGAGCGGAGTGAGGAGGACGTTGAGAACGTGCAAAAAATGTCACTTCCTGGAGCTTTCGCGGAAAATAAGACTCGGAGAAAGATTTCATACAGGCAACACAGATAGACAGTGAACATCACATCAGTTAACCGTTTGCTTATTAATGGGCGATAAAAAATGATTTATACATGTAAAAAGTTACATATAACCCCTTTAAGGTTATTCTAATTATCTATCTGTTCCTTAAACTGTTTGGTCTTGATATTTCATAAAATTGTTGTTTCATAAAATGCTAATCACAGGTTGTGTGAAAGAGTGTCTTTATTGTCACCAAGATTTTTCATTTAAATGATATAAAGTAGAGAAGAACTGCTAATTACATTTAAAGGATTGGAAATGGAAGCTTTTTGTCTTTGAGGGTAATAATTTCAGTGTGTTCCTTGATAAATTGCTTAGAAGTTTTAAAATATATATATATTCTTACAGTGGTTCCATTTTTTAAACTTCATAATTCTACACCACAACATTTCAAATGGGAAAAGGTTCTTATTTTTGTTGTTGTTGTTGATTATAATAGTTGCTTGTTATCTTATCTTATCTTAGAATATGATTTAACACTGAAAATGTATTATAATTATTGCGATGTGAAATGTTATTTTCGGTCGAACCAGAATGATGCTACGAACACTTGTATGTCGCAGGACATAATCAATATTTTTGGTTCATTACAATTTTGAATGCCCACAAAGCAAATTTTCTCCAAAACAAGAATTGTTGTACTTTTAGTCCATCTGCTTTTTAAACAGCAAAATGTTGGACGTTTAACTTGTTCTGGACTTTTTTGCTTTTTGTGGTAGTTTATTTATGTACTTTTTCTGCAAATAGGGGACATTAAAGAACAATTTTTCCCTTACCATCTCCCCAAAGAGGCCCAATTTTCCTGGAGGACCATCGAGGCCCTGAAAAGAAAACATCCAACTCAGTCCACTTAGCATTCTGAAATCCTCAGGAGTTAAAATGTTCCTGCCTGCCTAGCACCACCAGCACCATCAATATTTAAGTAGTCTGTGATTTAACGTTCTGCTGTTAGATTTGTAGTTAACAAAGAATGTCCTCTACAAAATCTTTAGAAGTTAAAAATATCTTATAATTACAGCCTGACGAACAAAGCAGCTCACAAATGTTCTCTTGATTTTCTTTTTCCTCTGCCACAGAAACTTGGTCCATTTGGTTCATCCTTACTTTGCATGAGACAGGTTTAGAATTAAGAAGCTGAAAGCCAGACAGTGCTCATAGCCATTTCAGGTAAGTACTATCGATAAGAAACCAAATACTTTGAATCAGAAACTCTGAAAATATGTATTAATCTTTACTGGCTTACCTTTACTCCAGCGGATCCTTTCTCTCCAACTGGGCCATCAGGACCCCACGGACCCTATTCAAACAAAAGTTGTTACTGATGAATATCTGTGGAAAAATTGGCCTCAAACAGGCCTGAGACGCATGATGTTTGACATCGTCACGTCAATAAATTAGGCCAATTCATCTCCATTTTTGTCCACCCTATTACACTCAGCCTGGGAGGCAGTTCTCTGGGTTTGATTGGAATATGTGGCTTGGCCTACATTGGAGGGACATCATCAAAGATGGTGGCTATTTTGCAAATACTTGGCATCTACAAATTAGCTTTGAAGGATGCCCAATCCACACAGGGTAGACTTTGTCCCCATGTTTCTGCGATCGCACACAGTGGTGCCGCCTGCACACTGGGGTTATTGTAAAGAAGCTTTGAGAAAAGGTCACAAATCCTGCAGATGATTCATTCTTACCATTAAAATGGAACCAAACTTTTCACTGTCATTAAATATTGAAGGGTTGACTGTACTAGTTGTCCATGAAAGAATATTGTACAAAGGAGACCCAAATAGAGTAAAAAATAATACAGAGACAAACGCTTCAATAAAAACCTCTAATGCATTAAAGTAAGCTATTGTCTCTTTAAGGAAATGTGTATTTAAGGTAAAAATGACTGCTGAAAATGTATGGAGAATTCTGAAGCTTTCTCAGTTCATTGGTTTTCATCCATTTGTTCATCAAATATCAGTTGTATGAGTCTGACATGACTTGGCATGTTTTGCAGTAAAGTAATTATCAGTAACCACCATCCCACCCTTCATTGATAATCATTATTCAGATCCATTCAATCCAAACAGGAACATTAGCTTGAGGCTTCCTTTTAACTGCACCTCTTTGAGGGCTTTTTACTTAGGAAAGCTTTGGAAAAACTCGACAATGAAATGATGGTAATGTCTTGCTCCCAAATGGAAGAAATGCTTAATTTTTAAGATTGAAATGTGGCTTTGATTACGTGGATTCGCTTTTGGATGGGGGGCAAAGAAGCTTTTAAACTAAATGAATGTCAGGGTGGGATAATGCTGAAATATGACTGGAACATGACTACAGCCTCAATAAGTAAAGTTTAAAATTTATAACAAGACAGTAGAGCACACACAACCATTTGTCTCCAATTTCTATAATTAATTTAGTGTGCTACACACACATATTTATTTAAGGAATATACCCAGAAAACATTTGTTATTAATAAAATAGCTATTGACATCCTTTTTTGGTAATTTAAGATTTTTAAATAAATAATATTGGGCATATGGAAAAGGATGTTACTGTTTTTCAATACTTATTGACTGGGAATAACATCAGATGTTAGAATAGGGGAGAGTGGTGTTTAATCATTCTGGACTTAATTCTATTTTCAAATCTTTGATGCAATTTTCTGCTATTATAGTTATTAAAAATTTTCGTCTGTGACTGCTCGCGATATCAAGGGAGCCATGTTAAATAGATCCACAGAATTAAAAGCCTTAATTATACCATTTATTCATGTTAGATCAATTATTCATGCAGTCCAATGATCCTGCTGTGCAACCAAAGGCTATTTTCCCAAAGTAGAAACCCATTTAAGGAAAATTATTCAGACTTCACGTCAGACAAAGCAGCAGACACATATTACCATGTTTAACATCATGTAGAAAGATGTGTTGCATATCTGATTAGCATGTTAGAATTCATATACTTTACTATTATAGATACAGATTCAGCCTGTTGCGTTTGAGTGGAGCAACAGGCTGGAGTGGAGCATGGAGTTTTTGTGCTGCACTCCTTAAAGGTTTTTCTTTTTTTAATCTGTGGATGGTAGGATGTGTTCTGAGAGATGTGCGTTTCTCTGGTCTCTTTCATGGTCTGCTAAGTGAAGGTGACCATCACTGCTCAGGTTAACTACTCATGTTTACTCCATCAGATTAACGTAAAAGTATACAGCCCCACAGTGAGGCTTCAGCTTAATGATAAAATTATATTTTAAAAAATCACAATAAAATGTTGTCATGCTCATGGTCGGTATATGTTTAGGATGTTAATTAGTTTAGAATACTAGCAGGCTAACATTTGTTAAAGTAGTAAAGTAGTAAACACAAAGAACTGCTGAGGCTGATGGGAAAGTCTTACGTTCTGGTTGTTTTTGGCAAAATATTAGACACATTGAAATACTCTGTGGAGCATGTCTTGATATTTAAGATTCAACAAAAATAATAGACCAAACTCTTAATTGAACTGGTGTGTCATTTCCATTGGTAACAATGGTTACATGTTCTTTAATGGATGACGCAGATCTCAGTTACTCACCCTTATACCTTTGGGGCCTCTGATGCCGATGGATCCCCGTGAACCAGGAGGCCCCTGAATGTGTATGAAAAAAAATCTTTGAGAATGACTGAAACAAACAAGACTATGTCACAGTTGCCTCAACTTAATTTGATAAAAATTAGAAGCATTAGCATAAAAATAGACAAGACTGCCTTGACTTAAGTTTACTTTCAAACCAACCATTTAAAAAAAACTCAGAAGATCAAGTTTTTTTGGCATTATATTTTCATCATAACATGCTAAATTATTTTAGTGCCTTTACATATATTGGGCTGACATATTAAGTTAATAAAATATTTTAGTTTCAGTTCAAATTCAAACAAGTTAAAAAGGTTGTTTCGGCTGTACTTCAGACGATTCATTTCTCACTTAGCTACAATGACAAACGGTTCTGATTGTTATGGATAGAAAGGCAACACAAATGTGGCCTTTAACAGACGGATGAAGCTCTTCAGCATAGTATTTGAGTCTCACATTGGGCCCAGTTAAGTGGACATCAGGTCAATTTTGTCCCCTGTTCACATTTAGTGCACATAAAGCTTTGTTAATGATTCAAGTACTCACTGGGATCCCTTGTGGTCCAGGTGGCCCCGACTCTCCAGGTATTCCAGTGTGACCCTGATTGATACAACATAACTCATATGATTTCAATGTGATTTACCCAAAGAAAACATTAATTAGTCTTCAGATTTCTGACAAAACTTAATGGGCTTATATTCTCAAATCACTCTCTCTATCCATATCACATACCCTTCCTTTATGCATACAGAATTGAGCCCCCCTGGTATGAGAGACAGGGTCCAGACTTACTCCTTACCATCGGCCCCGGTTCACCTGGCGGCCCAGGAATGCCAGTTTTCCCTCGATCCCCCTAAAGAAACACAAGCTTTTATTAGGAGAAACATAACAGGTAAAGCTGCACCTAAATCTTTTTTTTAATTCATTTCCAAAATTGATAATCAAGCATTGATTTAGAAAATGTAAAAATGGTTCTGTCTTGCCAGTAGTCCAAAACTCAAAGATATTTTCTTAACATTAACACAACACAGAGAAATGCAGTGAGTAGTGAGTGGCTGGTACAAGCAAAGGTTTGACACTTTTGTTTGGTAATTGACTTAAACACTAGTATGTTATCAAATCATCTGTATTTGACACATGAATTCAGCTTCTATCCCACGCTACGTCAACAAAGAGCTATTTCTAAAATTGGACACTTAACAACAACAATACACTGTGATGCTTATAAAGTTTGGCAAATTGAGACCTTACTAACCTTTTCTCCGGCGATGCCCGATTCTCCGACAGGCCCGACAAAACCAGGCATCCCCTGAAGAAGAGAAAACAAGCTGTCTTAACTGTCTCTTTTTTTTTTTTTTAACTCAATTGAAGTTAGCTTTCTCATACTAGGCTGCACAGCGTTTGGGACTCCAACAAAATAGACACACACAGAGACACATACTGAGCATCAAACAGCAGAGAGAGGGAGGAAAGTCTTTACCCTCTCGCCAAGCTTTCCGACCTCGCCAGTTATCCCGGTCTCGCCCTACAGCAATGCAGACAATTAGCATATCACAAACTTATTCATGCCTTTCATTTTTAGTTTGATTCAGCTGAAATGTGCTCGGAGACAGGTTCCCCTGTGGTAAGGGAGAATTAACATCTAATTTACACTTATTCAGATGATACATTATCATAAAAAAAAGCCAGAGAGAGAATGTTCATTTAAGGATGACAGTGTTTCTGTGTAAAATATGTGACTATTAGGTCTGACCTTGAGTCCATCTGGGCCTGTCAGTCCAGGGAATCCCTGCCTCCCAGGTCTGCCCTGAACAGAAAGCGAAAATGACACAGAGAAGAGCACCGCAGCTGTACACAACAAACAAAAAACTCCTGTGAAAGGTACAGTCTGTGAGCCTGTCGTCCCACGAGAAGCGGAGGAACAAAACAAAACAGCCACTGATGCCAAAACAAAAACATCCCTTTAAGAAACTTAATGATCCATAAAACAGAGAGCTGTTTGCAGCATCAAAGGCTTCTTATTACTCTCACAAGTCATTGGGTCATTTATGTTTGTTTTTCAGCTATCACTTGTGAGTTGCACTTTTGGGAGATGGCAGACTTGAGTCAACTATAGCAAAAATAGAGTTTCAGTGGAGTTCTTATGTATTGTTTAGCTTTGGATGACTCCAAACAAACAATTCTTCTTGTTTGTTTTTGCTCTGTTGACTTTAATTTACGGTGTTGAAAAGTTCAAAGTCATCCTGTTTGCATCTTATTAAGTAACCCATTTGTCTTGCAAAGCCTCTTTATCCTCTATGTTCTATGTTCAGAGTATAAATCTACGTAGAGTGGAGAGGTTAAAAAAACTAAAACAAAAGGGACTGTGAACTATTTCAGTGTTCCTCGATCCCAACTTAACTGCACTTTTGACCTCCGGGAGAGATATTGCCTGGATTGTGATTTAAATGATTATTTTCCTGTACATTTATCTCAAAACTTGATACAAGTAAACATTTTTGCTTGACATTTAAAGACATATACTTTTCTTTGTGTTTTTTTATTGTTAGAAGAGAATAGCAATTTGCTGACCATTCTGGTAAAGCGTGAACATAGTGTCCCATAGGAAGTCTCTGAAAACAGCTTTAAAACAATAGACATAAGACATAAGACGGCCAAGGAGCAGCCGTAATGATTGATCCAAGCCGTCATTTAGGCAGAGACGGGTGGCTAGCGATGGAGTGTAGTAAGTATTGTGGTGTGTGTGTGTGTGTGTGTGTGTGGAAAAGATAACGGTGTTGTTGTATTTTCTAACTGCTCTTGAGTTAAAGGGCTCATCCAATCAGCACTCACCTCGAGTCCAGAGAGTGCAGCTGGCCCAACTGGTCCCTCATCACCCTGACAAAGAAATGTTCACATAAGGTCAGGTAAAGACAGGCTGCTTTCTATTTTTTATTGTTATTCAAAATGCATTTCACTCCACCTGAAGTCCAAGCATTCCTCTTGGACCTGGCAGACCTCTTGTCCCTTGCTTTCCCTGTGGATGAAAAACTAAATGTGAACTTTGAATTCATTTTTGATTCACTTTCGATGTATTTCTAAGCTTTTAGTCACTCTATTAACCTTTGGTCCTTCAGGGCCATTTTGTCCTGGTGGGCCAATGTCTCCTGGGAAGCCCTGTGAGAAAAGGAACCACATCAGCACACTGTAGCATACTTCATGCACACAGTACAGTAATCATATTACGTTGTGTAACAACATCCCCGTCCAGGCTTTAAAAAAATATATGTAAGTAAACTGATTCTGTCTTACCTCTAGGCCAGGAGGGCCAGGTATACCATCAGGACCCTTTTCACCTGGTTTGCCCTAAGAAATGTCACAAATGATCTCAATGTCATTAGACAGTCTTAAAACATCAGGTTATAACATTTATTTGATTCAATCTACTTTGTGCATCTTCTCTCGGATAGCAGGGCACTGTCTTTTTTTTTTAAGTTGCAGCCTTCACTTTACCAAATCAACCAACTGCTGTGGAGGTAAGATACTGAATGTGACAGGAGTAAGGGCAGGAAAATAATCTGTCAAAACAAGCAGCAGCTCAAGCAACAAAATGAAAGTAGGCATTTCCAGTACCAATCTTAAATCAGATCAAAGGGCATGGGAATTATTTCGGACAACTCAAGCGGCACTTGTGCCAACTTTGGTGGATCAGTTTCAAAGCTAAAGCAGTATCTGCACTGTGAGGTTTCTGGTATCTTGCTCTTTAAAGGGGATTGTTTGTGTCAGAGCTTGATTAGCATACATTGCATTGACCAGAATTTCCCTTCATGTATGTGTTTCCCTGATGCTTACTGATGTATACATTTGAAAATTTGCATCCATTTTCCTCTGGAGTCCAAGCATTTTATACATTTCCAGCAGAACGCACACAAAACAGCTTTCAACCAAATTTTAATTAAGCTCCACTCTTGACCCCTATTGGTTAGACAACACGTAATATATCAATCATGGATCACTCAGAAAGAATCTCTGTATAATATTTCACATACTCAGAATATACAAGAAGTGAGGCGGGGGGGGGGGGGGGGGGGGGGGAGTATAATGAGGAAACACTCTGCATCTCAGAGATAAAATGTGACCTCATTAATCACTGCTTAGTGAGCAAACAGATCAAAGAAGATTCCAACTGTGCAATAGCCATATCACACAAATCAACATGTTCCTGCTGGGTATTACCTACAGCACATTCAGAGTCTGTCATGTTGCATTAAATGGGAAAGATAAACCTTCATGCTTGAGTGGAATATCCATGACAGAACCTGTCATCTACATACTTTCTACTAGTTTATTTAAATCTTTTTTTTTTTTAGTTGGTTCAAAGCTTGAATGGGGGATTGGAACTACCTGTGGTCCAGGTGTTCCAAGAGGACCTTGCAACCCAGGTGGGCCACGGATACCCTGAAACAAAGATGTCAGCTCAGTGAAAAAGTCGACAACAAAATGTAAACATACAGGGACAAGTAGAATAATTATAACAAATGGTAAATGGGTGACACTCATAAGGAGCAGAACAAGGTGCATTCTTTTAAACACAATGCAAACACACAGATGTTCACAGAGATGCAATGGGAGAGACTTGGCTTATCACCAGAAGCAATTAGTGTCTTTCTGGATAACACTTTAACATGCAGACATGAGAATCCAGGCTTAGCACTACCAGTCTTATTATTCATGAATGACTTAAAGACAAACACATTCCTACCTTATCACCTTGGAACCCACAAGGCCCTGGCTCTCCTGGTAAGCCAACATCCCCCTGCGAAAACACACAAAAATAATAGGAAAAATTATCAAAATGTTGGTAATTATTATCTAATCAATGCGAGTTACAGCGGTGCAGGGTGACACAAGGCATGTGCTTTGTTTGCCTTCTCTCGAGTAACAGTTTGTCGCCTTTAACAGTCTTGTATTTGTGTAAAGGCAAGGGTAGTAGTCTGATAAAGACATATGCAGATCACCTTATCACCTTTCAGTCCTGGCTCCCCTTGGTTACCAGATACTCCCTTGGAACAAGATGATTTAAAAAAAAAAAAAAACAGAAAAAAAGATATTTTAAATTGATTAATCAGCAGTCTTATTGTAAGACGCGGTGGAATAACTGAATACTTATATCAACCACATAATGGACTCATAATGGGCAGAAAGACATTCAAATGCAGCCTGTTTGTATTGTAATCATATGAAACCTAGACAGAGACTGAACGCATCATTTACCTTGAGCCCTGGTGGTCCTGGTAAGCCAATAACGCCAGCAGGGCCCATGTCTCCCTGCAAACGACACACAGATACTTCTGAGAAAGCTAAATGTCCAGACAAACCTCCAAAAAGCTGGAATGATAATCACATTTTGAAATGTATTCTGGTTTGCCTATGGCTGTATTTTGTCTCAAAGCTGCTGTTATTACCCGTAATTAGGGCAGAGTGTTATTTAACATATTTGCATAACTGTATCAAGATATTTCTTTATGGCTTTATTTATTTACATCTATGCATATTTTTACACTGTATAAAACAGTTAACTACATCTGAAAAATGTTAAATTGCCATTACCAAACATAAACTTTAAAAACCAATAAGATTAAGATGCTAATGAAGAACTTACAGAACATGAAATTACTAAGACATTACATCTAATGCAAGCTCCAGGCATTTAAGAGTTTTTGATACTCAGTGCTTCTGACAGCATGACAAAATATTGAAGTTTCTAGAGCTCACGACACTCAACAAACTTTTTGAGCTGAAAGAGGAGCCCAGTAAGGATTCAGACTTTCTTTTATAAAGCACTTTTTGAAACATTGGTCTGATTTCCAGGAGGACGAGAAGACAAAAGTGGGATTTAAAGGGGTAGAGAGAGCGATACATAAAAACAAAAGGAACCAAAATGAGAAAGATCCAACACTCACAATAAGACCTGGGACTCCACATGGGCCAGGAGCTCCCAGTTCACCCTAAGAGGACAAATAAATAAGACATAAACAAAATGTGTAGCAATAGCACAATCAGACAGAGGTGTGGAGTTGCATCAAAGCAAACGGTTTTGTTTGTTTACAAGTGTTTTGTTCAACTAATCGCTAATCATGTTTTGCTCCACTAATCGCCTGAGCAAAATGTGTCTCCATTCAATTGAGCGGAGTGACTGAGCACTTGGCAGTAGATACAGAGAAAAGCTTGTTTTCTGAATGATCCACCCTGCAAGCACATGCCATGGCTTCATCGTCTCCAAGCTACGAGTTCGATGGAGGGATGGATGAAACACAGATCGCTGTGTGGCCTCCCTGTTGCTTCCTCCTTTAGTCTATGAATAGAAGTGGATTAAATTTGGATGGAACATCCTCCCTCTTCTCCCTAGAGGCAGAGGAAGTGAGGCAATGAGGCCTGAAGGAGGCCCTCAGAGGTCAGCCAATCATAATCTCAAACTGACCTTGTCAACCAGGAGCAGCGAGGGTCAGCGGAATATACTGAATGACTGCATGGATTTGTCTTATGGTCAGTTAGTCATTTCAACATAGTATTAGCAGTAAGGAGAGTGAAATTTTTCATAAATTATTTACTTTTCGAACTGGGTGGAAAAAACAATGACGTGAGTATCAATATTTGTAATTGTCTTGACCACTTGCATCTTTATCCCTAATGCTACTTTTGTGTTACAAACTGTTTCAGTTTAGTATCACCTTTTATATGTCTTCTGATTGTGGTGTCCATATTATTACATTTCTGACACATCCACACAGATGCTTTTATATTTATTTGGATGGCCTTGTATGACCCTTTTCATATTCTTGTGTGAAAAACAACGTAAATTATACTGCAAAGGATTTCTCACTTTTTAGGGAATTTTAGTGAATGCACATCTGCCTTCATAAGTCAATTTGTAAGTTCTTGTAACACAATCCTTAAGCCCTATTTGTAAGAAATCTTGTGAAATCTCAGCCAGGTGTAGTGTTGTGGACTTCAGAGTAAAACAGGAATAAAGGGAGTAAATATAACTGTTGGAGTAAATAGTCCGTTTTTAAGTATGCCATTTCACTTACTGGGTTTCCATCAGGGCCAGGAGGTCCCCTCTCTCCAAAACCACCAGGAAACCCCTGAGCACACAAAGAAACAGGATTGTCAGATAACCAGAAAGTAAAGTAAGAGACTATGTCATGTTCACACTGCCAACATGGCCATTTTCATTTGAAATGTATTGATTCATTTGGTGGTTATTAGTAGAGGGTTTTAATGCCAAATGAAGAGGATCAATGAAGTTTAAATAATGAAATCATAAAGCCCATAACACAAATGTTCCTCATGAGCCCTTAACATCTGTCAAGTGTACAGCCCCCCCTTTATCCTCCGACCCCCGAAGTGTTTCCCAAAACAGAAGTTTGCTGAGTAAAGCCAAGCAAATCCCATCAAATGGGCTCCCAGTGCTCCGTTCCTGGGAGAGCAGCAGGAAATTCCACGATTGAGTGTTTCTGAGCGACTGAGTGTCTGTGTGTGCGCATGCTGGCCGGGAGCGTTCAGCAGCCCGCGAACCAAAACCCCAGGACTCGCCTAAATGGCAGAATAAAGCTGCTTGGCTCCGGAACTGCTGACTAAGTCGTTTTTTTTTTTTTTTTTTTGCTTGGTGCTCGTAATTCCATTATGGAGGCAGAACAAGAGGCGTGATGCAGCCACGAGGCCACACGCTCAACGTGTGCTTGTCAAAGTGCCAAGGTCAACATTCGAGCCAGCATACAAAGGCTCAGCGCAGAAGAGGAGCTTTACGCTTAGTTAAATGATAAAGGGAAGAATACCAGAGAGATATCTTATTCTCAGATATAAATCAAGAGAAAAAGATCCAATCAAAGTATTAAGACACTAAGAGACATCACAAATTCAAATGTTTGTGTGGCAGGCTGCTGAATTAGAACATTGGGCATTTATTTGTGGATGAAGAAATGAGCAGTAATTGGTGCAACATGAAGCTCACAGAAAATGTGGAAAAATGTGCCCGTTTCCAAAAACATCAATAACTGGCTTGGTTCTATCAGAAACACATGTACGTCCTTTTAACTCTGACATCAACTTTTTGCAAGGCTAGCAAGACTCCTTCCTTCTGTGATTGGTCCAATGAAACTCCTACTGCTGTGTGCAAACTATTTTATATGAAATACACACTGAAAAAATCCATAAGGAAGGTTACTTTTCTGTTAGATCTGCAAGGAAAACACAGAAGAACGGGAGCTGTTGAACACTACAAATGCACATGGCATTAGAATATGTTATATAATGGATGAAGCTGTGTTAGGCTCACAGGGACATGCGTTTCACTTGAATCTCTGTGGGATCAAACATGTGAAGTTCTTCTCTCGTGTTTTTCCGAAATATGTCCAACTTCACTTCTGCTGACTCAGGAAAAAAAATAAAGCTTGTTGCATAAAGTGACTGACCTCACTTTCCACCACAGAGGAAAATAAATGGCATGTCATCATCATGACTTGGCTTTCATAAGCTGTGTCACTGACCAACACTGCATAATAATAATATATATTTAAAAAAAATCATGTTCAGCCACACAACAGGCCTGGGAAAATATCTGATTTACATAAGTGGTACCGTGCAGTTTCAGTATTTTTCATGTAAGCCACAGAGGATGGGAAATTTACTTCCAGGCGCCAATGACAGTGGACTTCGCTGATCTGTGGGTAGAGACTGCAGAAAGCCAAAGCCACAACTGACACATCCGATTATCATATCAGCCTAATGCAGAACAAGCCCTGTAACCATGTAACCATGTACATCGTCTAACATACGAATCACTCAGAAAAAATGTGTTTCCTAATCACCTCCAGTCAGAGAAAATTAATCAAGTAAAATATAAGTATGAGCAGCCACTGACTGCAACATGAGTTCAATAATTACTGACTTTAAAAGAGGCAACCAATTGAGAAAATAGATGTAATCTGCTGACTCCTGAACACTGGGGTTCCTAACACATTCAGTAACCCTATTTAGGGCTAAGGTTAGCTGCACATTTCTCCCCCTATAGTAATCTAAGCATTACTGTGCCAGAGAGGGTGTTATTACAATTTCTATACACAGATTTATAGCTGAAGCCAGGACTCTGTCAGAGTAATGGTATTATAATACTCTCTAAAGTAGCTCTGCACTACAGTAAGAGTCCATAAATCAAGTAAACAACACCCTCACTTTCAAGGGGCGGCATAAAAAATGTTTCTCGGAGAAGTATGTTGAGAGAAAACTTTACCGGCCTACCCATCTTGCCCTTCTTCCCATGAACGCCAGGAATTCCCTGGAAACAAAAAGGAAACAGAGATGAGAGACAGAAGATTAAAAAACAGAGATAAATGTACAAATTACAAATAAGAACAATTAAAAAAATGTAAATATTATGAGACTTAAAAGTCTGTAGCCAGACTTGCAGTATTGTGAGATTACAATGCTCCCTGAACATCAGGAAACAAGAGTGTTGGATAGAATAAAACAAAGACAGTTATATTAGCATTACAGAATGATTAAAGTAGCCATTTCAGTTTGCAAACCAATTAAAATGTTGTTTAGAAGCCTGTTCGGTGGCTTTCTTTGAAATTATCAAAATAGAATATTTGGTCTAATGCTTCAAACAGCCACTAAATGGACTTAAGGTGTGATGATTTTGCTGTACCACTTAGCTATCATGGCTAAAAACCATGTCAAAATACTTTATGAAACGTCTACATATTGTGGCACTGTTTTGCTCAGGAGGCTAATGGGAGTAAGAGTTCTAGCTGGCTTTAATTAAATCTAAATCTGCCGCCTACATTTTAACCTCATCCATTACGGTAGAGAGGTTGGAGGGCGAAAGTTTGATCCATCACATCATGGGAGCTTGTGCTACTTCAGTCTCATAATAGTGATTTGGTGAAGTGTGCCTGCAGTACTTCCAGAAAGAAATCCTTTTTCTATTTCATAGCCTATCATGGACAGATATATTATACAACCCAGTGGGCATTTACACTCACAGCCACCAATACTCACTCTCTCGCCATCAGGACCAGGACGGCCAAAAAGCCCAGGGAGGCCAATGTGACCCTGGAGAGATGAATAAAAGATGGAGTGGATGCAGAGGTAAGGCAAAGATAGATGGAGCAGCAAAAGAAGGTAGACACGGGAGAACACAAGACTGAGCAGAGATGATTGACACTGTGAAGAACTTTTAGATGTCAAAAAAACACTGAGAAATGTCTAAAAACCTCTACAAATACTTCAGCTGTTATACTTTGATCTGTTACAGCACTGCAGGCTTTTCGTTACAGTAGAGTGGCCTGAAGAGTTAAGCCTTGAGGCAAGTGTATATGCCCATGGACTGCATGGTGCTGGCTTCCACGATGTAGTCCAAGGGCACATACCCTCACATCAGGGATCTCTGGAGAACTTGCTGCCAAGCCTGCTCTGTGGAAGAGGAAAGATGAGTGGCCAAACCGCAGAGTCATAAATTACACTGACATTTAATGAGAAGCTTACGTCTGAATGCATTGTAATGCTCTGAGCAGAGCGACATAGTTTTATAATATTTGGCTAACATGAGGAAGAAAAGCAAGCACAAAGAGAGTTGTAAAGTGAGTTCATTGCCCCTTCATTACTTACAATACACTTGTGAAATCGCCTATCATAATCATCATGGAGTTAACAACAGTTTACACGCAGCGTTTATGATGCTGGCTTTCTTATGTACCTCCACTTGTAAGATTATTAATTTAGCAGGGATTATACAGTTCAGTTCAGAAAGATAAAGGGCCCTATGTAGGCGGCGTAAATCCCTCTGTCTAAAGTTCTCATCACTTTGCGGAGTGTCTAACTAGGTTTTGTTAGCACACAATCTGAGGTGCAGAGCGATCAGATGTTGGATTAAGTCGCTTCATAATACATAGATGTGTTTTGGCATGACATGGCGGGGGCGGCAGTAGCTCAGTCTGTAGGGACTTGGGTTGGGAACCGGAGGGTCCCAGTGCGGACCAAATATGGAAGTTGGTCTGGTAGCTGGAGAGGTGCCAGATCACTTCCTGAGCACTGCCGAGGTGCCCTTGAGTAAGGCACCGAACCCCCTCCCCACCATCAGCTCAGGAGCGCCCGCTGTGGGCAGCTCCGTCACTCTGACATCTCTCCATTAGTGCATGTCCATAGGATCCTGTTTGTGCATGTGTGTATATTTCAGCCTATGTGTGTGTTCATGACTTAGAGTGTAAAAACAGAAATTTCCCCTTGCAGGGATCAATAAAAGTAAATCTTAAATGAATCGAACTGGTCAGAGTGTCAGCTCTCATTCCCTTTAGGATCCATGTGTCCTGCAAGCTGGCGTGTTGCTATTAAAAAAATCGAACTCTGGGGTGCCAGTGGCAAAGTGGTAAGTTTGCGTGCGCCATGTACAGAGGCTGAAGCTCTCCAAGCAGGTGGCCCGAGTTACCTTCCTGTGGTCCCTTTCCTGTACATCATTCCCCACTAAAACTCTCCCCAGTCTCCTACTCTATCCATCGTCCTTTTTCCAATTAAAAAAATGTATCTAAAAATAAGAAAAAGAATTATGTCGAGCTGAATCATTTAACGTATCTCCTTTCATTGTTCCCCTGAACTCACATAACACACACAGGACACTGAATGAAAAATGTAGGACAAAAGGCAGACTGAAGTTACATTTCGCTGTATTATTCCCACAACATCAGACAGGACCAGACATGATGTATGTAAACTAATGTTCAGTGAGCTCAACATCAAATAAAGGTTGGCTGTAAACATTTATTAGCTTATTTCTCTGCTGGAATCCTTGCCTATATTCTCTAATGCACGTAATGTACACTGAACAGTCCTTATTAATATCTGTAGGCTCTATGATCGGTGGTACTTAGAAGAGTGTGTGTCTTTCTGTGTGTTTTAGACAGTTGTTTGAACAGATTGGAATAAGTGAACCCGGAGGAGAGCTTTGAAACAAAGAACAATAGTAACAAGAGCTCTCCGTCTCTCATCCCTCTGTCCCCTTAAATACTAAAATCTGAACGTATCAGCATAAGCACTGATATTCAAGTTCGGAGTAGGTGCACTGTTGAACTTCCTGTGTAGTGCTGGGAATCTTTGGGTGTCTTACAGTTTGATTCATGGGGTCATGATTCGATTCAGAGTCTATTTTTGAATTAGTACATACTTCAGGATCTACATCAGTCACAGATGACTGATGAGCCAAAAATAAATTGTTTTGGGAGTTATGAATCGATTTAAAATCTCAGAAGATAAGAATCTCGTTTTTTTACAGAAATCCATTTTTTTCCCTCCCCTCATCCTGTGTGTGTGTGTGTGTGTGTGTGTGTGTGTGTGTGTGTGTGTGTGTGTGTGTGTGTGTGTGTGTGTGGAAAAAGTTCAGGGGAGTGCGTTGTGAACTCGCCAATGTATGCCCATCTTTCTAATATGCCATCTTAATATCAGGAGGTGGTCAAAGGCACAGTCTGCGTCCTCAAGAAAGGAACCAGGAGGAAAATAGAAAAGACACAAGCGTTGAACTGGGTGTACGATAGGGCCCAAAGAGAGAAATGACAAAAATAGCTTTTAGCCTGTAAGCTTCAGTGGATGTGTGAAGTTTGGGTTCATCAAAAGAACATGAAAAACAAGTAAACATAAAAAGTCATTGCAACAAGTTTTTTTTATTTTACAGCCTTACAGAGAAGATAAAAACAGATTTATTTCCAAAACAGATCTTTATGAATAGAGATCAGAAATACTTCCTCAAAGAGTCAACATTTAATTCAAAGGTTCAACTAAGATCCACTTACCCTGACTCCTTTTGGCCCCATTTTCCCTACAGGCCCGGGTAAACCCTAAATGTAAGAGATCACAAACAATATTTCTGAGGTTACAAACAGTAGCAAACATTAATTTGTGTCACGGTGAAAGTCCTGTCATGACAAAAAGGAAAATGTTATAAAAAAAAAAAATACATGAAACCAGTTTTTAAAAAATCAACTTTAATTTCAAATGGAATCTGAAACTTCTATATAAAGTTAATTGGCCTCTCTGCTGCCTTTTTTGTCTTAAATAGTTCACATCAATTTCTCGGAGACATCGCAGACAAATCCACCAGCGTGGAAAATCTCTCCCTGCAAGTATAAAGATCAACCCTCAGCTCAGGAAACATCAGCAAAGTGCAACACATTGACATAAACCTGCAGCCCTCAGTGATTCACAGCCTACAGATGGTAGGGGGAGCTAAAACCTAATCCATCACACACCACTGGGTGTCTAAAGGGATCAGAGTTCAGACACAGTAAGTGCGCTTAAGCGCAGATGCAAACAGTGAGACCTGTGCCTGAACTCTAAGTTATCATAAAGATTCAGAAGGCATAAGCCAGTGAGCAGTCGTCCAGCTGTTTATGGAGTTTAAATGTTCTTAAAGCTAAAAAGAAACAGATTTGAATGCAGAGAAAGCTCCACAGCTTTGACTCCTCAAGTGAAATGTCATTCCCAGAAGAGAGGTAAGGACTAACAATCACAGTTTGGACAGACAGATGCAGCTTATTTGTGCCTGGGGAGCTGTGGCATTAGTCACAGTATTATTAACTTCAACTTTATTCTTATCCTGAAGAAAGGACATTTCATTTTTTATTATTTCTTATTTTATTATCATTAATAACTTTTCTGTCTTCAGAGTGGTGCTTACAGCGGAAACCCTCTGACATTTTATTTCCTCTCTAGACCTGGGCATCTGTTGCTGAAATCCACAAAAAGCTGCTTCACAACACCTCGGAGCTGTTTGTCCCTCTTTCTGATGCCTTTCCCTTTCATTCAGCTGCTATAAACCTTTTATTTGGATTTGCCAAATTCGATTTTGAAATGCCGATGGCTGAGATTTTTCCCAAACACCCAATATCCTTACATTGATTTTTTTTCTAGCTACAAAAAAGATTCAATTCATTCACATATATTCTATATTTTTTGTCTTATTCATTGTTGTGACAGTCAGAAGAAAAAACTAGCTGAACTTTGATTTAGAGGCAGGTCAGAATCACAATTTTAGATCTAAAACAGCTGCATTGGCAATAAAGATGATATCCTAACCTCCATTTATAGCTTTATCTTTCTTTATGTGTGAGTGTGTGTCTCCATGTCTGTGCATTTGTGTATGTGTGTGTGTGTGTGTGTGTGTGTGTGTGTGTGTGTGTGTGTGTGTGTGTGTGTGTGTGTGTGTTGTGTGTGTGTGTGTGTGTGTGTGTGTGTGTGTGTGTGTGTGTGTGTGTGTGTGTGTGTGTGTGTGTGTGTGTGGCCCTGCTCAACCAGCACCGCAACACTAGATTTACTGCACCTGCCTGCCAGGATAGCCTTTGGCCCCAGTGCTTCCATCATCTCCCTGTTCACCCTGTGGAGTGAGAGACAGAAGACAAATCAGCACTTGAGGAGGACGTGAGACTAAAAGGGAGGAAAGGAAGGAGAAAAGGACTGAAGGATAGAGTGAGGGAGGCAAGGAGTAACATTCAGGAAAAAGGTTTCCTCTATGCACATATGGTTTCTGTTGGAGTGGCAGTGATTACAATAAGAGCCTCACAGACAGTAATAAATACTGAAAACAAGCACTTTATGTCTAAAGTCATAAACAACAGTTAATTGCTCCTATGGAAGAATTTTAATCTCTCAGCGTTAAATAAAGACCTTTTGTTTGGTCCCGTCAGTGTTGCTTAAGGAAAGAGGCCACCGCAGACGTTGCCCCTCAAACCATTCAATTAATCCGACAGTAAGTAGCAAGAGGTATTATTATAAGGTCAAGCTACATGCTGTTTAGACAACTGTTAGCACAGTTCTGCCTTTTTATGTTTACCCTAATTAATGCGCTATATAATAATACATCCCTGCACAAATACATCCCTCTGAAGGGAATGTTTAACTCTGCATGAATTGGAAGTAAATTAGTTAGTGAAGGCATGAAAAAAGTGAGTTCTGTTTCTTTATTTTCTGCTTCCTTTGCTAAACCGGATGGTGAATGTGTCAGTAAACATCAAGTTATAAATATCAAATCAAGTTAAAGGAGAAATCTTGTAAATATCCACAGGGAAACAGTAGTCAAAGTAGTCAGTAAAGGAGGAACTGTTGCACCAGAGGACATATCACAATGCAGGAAGGTAATTATTGATGTATAGTGCAATATAATGTAAGTCCTATAAAGTCATGAGAGTTATTGCAGACACGTATTAAATTCTGCTTCAGAATAACTAAAAACTTTACTTGCAAAGAAACACTGAGAGTGAGCTGTCTTCAGTACCAGAGAAATAATATCTTTCTGGCACAAGGTGTCGCCAATTATTGTCACTGAATAAGAAAACAATGAAAAAAAGTTAATTAACAAAAAATAACAAGCCTCAGGCCAATCATTGCAGACTCCTCTTGATGTAACTACATTTCTATTTGAGTCATCAAAAAGACTGCCTCATCTCAAGAAAGGCGTTTTTTATTCGCTGTGACAGAGCACATTTTTCTGCAAGATAGTACACCGGATTTGAGCTCAGGAAAGAGGGAGAAAAGGAGAAGGAGAAGGAGGAGGAATGACCTAGGGGTGTCCAAACTATTTAGCCCACTTGTTCCTCGGCCAAAAAACTCTTCTTCTCTATTCCGGCCAAGATTCCAGCACGACTTAAGTCCAATGTCTCGTCTATCTTAACTAACTCTTTTTCCACACACTTTTTTTGTGTGACGGTTAAAATGTTCTTTCTCTCCATTCCTCCTGTTTTGTATTATTAAATGGGAACACATGCTTTACTCTGATGGGAACTTTGTAAGTTATTGGCTCTTTTTATGAGTAAACAAACACAGAAGAACGGCTAACACACACTGCAGCCATCAGACAGACAAACAGCAGGCAGTGGATTTAGAGAGCACGATAACACCTCAGAGAGAAGGAGGGGGTGGGGGTTCATCTTAGAAATCACATTCTTGTTGTTTATAAGAGACACTCTTGCTTTATCAGAAAATATTTTTGATGCCTCATGATTGTTTTTAACCCCGCACCTCAGATACTGTTGATCACATGGAAGTGACTTCAGAGTTATCTGTAGGTATTTTCAAAATCACACATCTTTTTATCCAACCCTTTACCAGTTTACTAACTGAGCTCAAATTAGTCCTTAAGTTACATTCAAATCAATCACTCATGTTTAATGAATGGTCCGAACAAAAGCATTATTGTAATTTGATGGTAAACAGGACTGATATTTGATAGATAAATGCTCCATAGATAATGTACATGAGAGAAAATGCATCATACACAGCACACTAGGGCAATGACTAAAAAAAAAGGGAAGTACTCACAGGTTCACCAGGCAGACCAGAGGGACCAGGATGACCTTTCTGTCCCTGTAGATAAAGAAACATCTAGTTAGAGCCCTGAAAATCTAGTGAAAGTTTATGTTGGTCTATTAAACAAATATTAAGTCATTGGTCAAATTACAAAAAAAACAACTATTCTTGGCATTTAGAGTTCAGGAACATTTCAACATTTCACTTCAACACTGCAGGGGCAAAAACTCTGTTGGATGTCTTTCAAATTGCCTCAAAGGGCTTGACTTGTTTTCTTTATTATTTTTTTCATTGACAACCTAATAAAGACCTGGAAGGTTTAGGTTTAAAGGGGCAACAGCAAGGACAAATGTAATAGCTGTGAAACTAATGACCACTTATCAGCAGCAATGGCTCGTTAACCCTGAATAAAACACTTCAATTCAACACAAGAACAATGGCTTTTTATTTATTGTTGCAGCACAGCTGCTTGACCATGAATTTGTCTAATCGTTGCTATGAATGCACTCTGACAAAACAATACACAGCAATCTTGCATTAATTAAACTGTAAGCCAATTAGACAGGAACAAATGAACCCAAAAGAGTTTAACGGTCACCTTCATGCCCTGTGGTCTAAAATGAGCATGCCAGCTGCTCATGAAACATATTCATCTTTTTACAGTCAAGGTCTACAGATAAGAGCCATGTGAAGTCATGTCTGAGGGAAGAACACATCTATCCCTTGAAGTGTGAGGTCATTAGCCACCAGCTGCCCTGTCCTGTCTGCAGCATTACAAGTAAACCATAGGCTGATGTACAAAATTCTGAGCAGTGTTATTAACATGTCACCATAAAGAGTCCCATACCAAGCAGTATAATGTCTTGCAGCAGGGGTTTATACATGAGGCTTGAACCTCCCTCTGCAAATATCCTGCAATATCTGGTAGCACGATGTCAAGCAGAGAACCATTTTGTAGGTTAGGAGATAATCAGGATGATTGTGAAGAAGAAGAAAATGTATCAAAAGTTGAAGGACTTTTGAGGGGTTCAGTAAACAACAATTCTTATGTGCCCCTTTTTTGGAAAAGTAGAATCACTCAACCATCATTCAGAAGACAATATGATTCTATTACATGTTTATAAAATATTTTAATGAGGTGTGCAGCCTCATACATAAAGATTTTCTATTCCAAAAATTTGAGGAATTAAAATTGGGGCACTGGTGGTCTAGTGGTTAGCTTGCGCCCCATGTGCAGTAGCTGTTGTCCTCCAGGTGGGCCAATTTCCTACTATATCCACTGTCCTCTGAAATAAATAAAATACTACTTTATACCATACTTTGTACTTGGTCAAATCATTCGAAGGAAGCTAAAGTTGTGCATTCACTGACTCATGTAACAGATGTTTAGTAATTCACAAAGATTTTTTGAGTCCAACAAAGCCCTTAAAAATGGAAGAAAATCCATTTCTAAGGATTATTTTGAGTGATATCTCCTGCAGTCCTAGACGAATGAAGCTAGATGCTGGTCCATTGTCCACAGTTATTCAATCAGACTGTGTCACACTGCAGCCTTGTGGACTTCCTTATTGATGTTGATTGTTTATTTTTCTGCAAACTCAATGTGCTTTGAGTTGGAAAAATCTGACAGGCTTTTTGGAGGAGATGAGTTTCATGTTTAAGCCAAAGAACTGCAGCCTCGGGAGGACAGAAGAATGTGCCTGGGCCTTCCAACAAGGCCAATACAGCTGAGTACAGTAAAAGGGGAGAAAGGATATCTGTCTATTCAGTGTGTAGGTGTGTGTTGTAAATGGACTCAACAAAACTGGACAGCTACCACAGTTCTGTTCACCCTTTGTTTGGCGGTCTGTTCTCCATTAGGTCACACTTTCTATGAAGAGAAAACAACTTTAATTTGTGTAACACACGCCAGATCAACCCTGTAGCCAGCAGGGAAAGTTCAGCTAAAGCAGCAGTGTAACCCCTGCTTACAGACCTAACACTCAGCAGTGCCTGTCAAAGACGTTTATATTTAATTCACACAAAAACAATAATATTTTTTCCTTCCCAATAGCAATACCTAGACCTATAGCTGGACACCGAGTCCCACTACAATAACTATACAGTTAAAAAAAATCATATAGTATTGGTGGGACAAAAAAACCGATTGCTGACATATTGGTAGTGTGGACTTACATTACACTCTTTGCTCGCATTACACTGTTGTTTGTAACTATCACTTTTTTATTTTTGGCTTTATTGGTTATTGCATTGCATTAGTGCAATGACTGGCAAACTTGTTGTATTAGCAAGTAAAGGTGGAGATTGTTACACAACATTGGAGAGCAGAAAGAAAAAAACTTGATGCTTGCATAACAAAAAATAAGTTAAAGGCCTTGATTAGAGCTGACAGACGAAAGGCCGAACTGGTCCAGGGCTATAATGTTCCCATGTGTTCAAGTTTGACATATGCACGCTCGCGTGAGGCTCTTCTTACTTTACGGTGCAGACCGTTGCCTGACTCCCAGGCAACCTCCTCGTTACATCTTTACACATTTCTCACAGTGAAGAAGGCTTTTTCTGGAAGTGGGCCAAGGAAAGGAGCATGAAACTCTTTAAAAAGGGTCCAAAAAGTACGCAACAGTTCATAGTTTTAAGATCAGGTTGGACAAGAGCAGACCAGAGAGCCAATGCCCGGCTTCGTCATTAGCTGATGATGGAATTACTGTGTAATTTGAATTCAAAAGTGCCTTGTAAGGAGTTTTCGCTTTCGTGATCAAAAAACTGAATGAGCTAGGAACAGCTGCAAGCAATGAGGTGCCTGGTGGCTTTCAGCAGATTGTCTTTCCTTTATTTGCTGGATGCAAACTACAGTTTAATACTTTGTATGTCTGTCAGCAGTTACTTGAAGGACCGATGTGTCATTGAGGTCGGCACAGATTTGATCAGATGGACCAGAATCCAACTTGAGTTTATCAGAGGAGGAGGAGAAAGGGGATCTGTTACAACCATTCTTAATATCTGCCAGGATGTCTGAACACACCCAGAAAATATTCTTAATCAACCTAACCACAAGAAGGAATATCAGCTTTTCCCATGACTCCCCAATGCATGACTCACAATGCTAGCAGAGGTCTTCCTCCATTCAGTCAAGTCTCAGGGAAGGCTCCAGTTCAAAAAAGGAACCTTTAGCAGACCAGATGGTTTTTCATAGTCAGCGCTGTCCGATTGCATAACAGACTGTGGGAGCTCCGGCCAAAGCATTATTGCACACATGCTTTTGTGTCCCAAATGAGGACAGGAGTGTGTGTATGTCCAAGTGAGAGAGAAAGTTTCTTACAAAGGAATTTCATATTGTATGAAAATAGTCTTATCTCATTTTTTTATTCAAAACTGCCAGAGTATAATTCTGACAGAGGACCACAAATGGAGCAGTGTGATGGTGAACTGGTTAGTGTAATGAAGGAAATGAGGATTTTTTGACACGCTTTTATAGCTTTGTTTATCCAAACTGAGTCTTCCAAAACAAAGAGAGTGTCAGCCAACTCAGCAGTGATTTCCTGCCTTTCTTTGGTCTCATTTCATACACAACCAAACAATCACTCACTCACTCTAAAAACGAATTAAATTAAATTTCTAAATGAGCTTGTAGGGATTCAGTGCCTATCTGTAAATAGGCTGGGTGTATACATTTCATAGATTTGGGGGTTCTGTGGGAGTTTTGTTTTTGTCCCACATTGGTCTGAGTGACGTGTCTGCAGCAATTCCTTTTGCTAACAAGATGAATCCGGGGAAATTGCTGAATTTGTGATTTTTTGGGGGAAAAATCCACTGCACATTGTTGCCATCTTCAGTGTCTGGACGTAGCTAGAAAAAAAGATGGCTGAGTATGCGAGGAATCAGCCATTGCTGCAGACAGCTCGAAAACATTTTACTACTCCCTTCTATAAACATGGTGAGAAAGATGCAGTATGTCTTCCAGTCTGCTGGCTCTCTTTTGAATACAAGTTACTGCTATTCTAAATCAGCCTGACAAGATAAATCAACATTTCTCATTAACACAGTAAAGATATGTTTAAGGAAAGGAAATCTTTTAAGAATGCAGATCTTTTCCTCACTGTTCTCTTTTAAGTGAAAAGGCTAAAACAAATAATGGCATGTATTGACCGTGCAGGGAAAGCCTGACATGTTGAGTCTCAGAGGTTCATTGTTGCTCAAGAAATCTCTTCATTCAGTCTTACCTTGGTCTCTAAGAAAGGGTAAAACACCTGAAGTCTACTGATTCTATTGCAGTGAGCAGTAAGGTCAACAGATCAACCAAATGTCACATGTAATGTAGGAAAGGCATCAGAGAGGTAGGTAGAATTTGGACCAGGATCACTTAGCCATATGTTAAACTGTGCAGTGTCTTCCTTCCTTTAGATGACCATGGGAACTTTAATTTTCAGCCAATCTGACCAACATCCTGTAGCTATGAATAATCACTACAGCATCACATTTGCATCAATCAGCAGCCAAAAATAGTTTCATACAAGTGAACTATTTTCTCCTGCCTGAAAAGACTTCAAACTAACTTCTGTTTATATGGATATGTGGATGGTTTGAGATCTTTTGTACCATTAGATTATACAACAATCTGAGCTGTTTCAATTTTTTCTTATTAATGGCTTAAAGCTGAGAGCTACAGAGAGGGTAGGGATAGTTGGAGGTATTAGGGAAATAGATTGTTGTATTAATGCTGGTCATGGGATGAGTTTACGTCAAGATTATACAAAAGGTATTTATTTATAATAAAGAAAAAAAAAAAGCAATGCAAAAACATTGTCTTCAAACTGTGGAAAAACAAAGTGGGTTACACAGTACTATGTAATTTGCTCACTCTGCATAGAAGGAAATCCAGCCAGCTCTGGTCCACTTGAGATGTGTAATTACTGTGAGGGGGATAACAGGCTTTGGGAAAAGGCCAAGGATAAAATGCAAAAGGCCTTGGAAAAACATGCTGCTTACCATCACTCTCTGTCAGGATAACCCAGCTCAGTGGCATGTTAAGAAGTCAAATAATGTAGACAAACAATTCAGGGCAGGAACAGATTAAAACCACATTCAGAACTTGTCCTACTTTTACAGGAATTGTTCTCCTGAGATTAAGTGACATAACACGCATTTGAAGAAAGCAAAAAGTTTCACTCTGTAAACTTCAGCTCACCTCGACTTCCTTCAAGGCCTGTGATGCAGATGATGTAACAGCTGAGATATTCAAACCTTTAGTATTTCAACCCACATGGGAGCTTGAACACAGGTGTGTTCCCTGACGCCTGCATTAAGTGCGGCAACTTTCCAAACAAGAGCTCAAACATCCATGTTTGGCTGGAGCTTCTGAACGCTGCTATATCACAGATTTTTCCACCTCAAAGGCAGTGAAGAGTGGGCCGGGGGGTTTAGAGTGCACGTTTGATTTAGTGATCCTCCATATACAGAACTCCACTCATTCAATAAAACGCATTCATTCAAGGTGTACAATTTATGCCTGGAAACACGTTAAGAACAAAAAAAGAGCCAACACAGGAGCACAACATGAACCTTCACACATATGGGACAGGGCCAGTGATATTTAGCAGATATCAGTTACTTCCTTGTAGACTTAAACACACAAACAGAAATTCAGTTTGAGTTAATGAGATTAAATCAGATTTTCTACCTTTCGTCCAGCTTGGCCAGGCAGTCCAGGTGGGCCAAATACACCAGGTTCTCCCTAAAACAGACAAATTGGGTCACAGGTTATAAGCTGACACAATTTATCTTATTGTGTCTGCAAATAATGGAGTAATTTAATTAAATGAAAGATGGCAATGTGCATACTTTAAGTCCTTTGGAGGCAAGACCTGGGGACAGTCCATGATCTCCTTTTTGTCCCTGGAAGATAAAAACAGAGAACAGTTTATTTTAAGTTTTTCCCCCAGTGGGCTTGAGATATATCCTTTTCTGCACCAACGTTTACTGAATATTTGCTGCATTGCCAAAGCATTCCACTTCACAGGGTGCAGAGGAGTTTGCTGTTGGCATTTACATCAGAGTAATGAGTGCATCCTTCTTATTGGTGAGTCTAGCAGTTGTATTTACACTAAAGTACAGTCCGTTTATGCCCTCCGGTGACTCGGTTTACACCAAGACAGCGAGAAGTGATGGGGAGTTACCGTGTACATTCTTCTCCCTTTTCGGGTAGTGGGAATCCTGTCAGTGCATACTGGGTCAACATTCAACATCCAATCACACTAGTGGAAGAGAGGCCTAGGAAATTGATAAGTTCCTTAATGATAACGTCCTTAAAGTATACTTTACAACAACTTTTTTTACAACATTGACTGTTGGACTATTAAAAAGTAATCCGATTATTCAACATTTCAATGAACATGAGACATGGAGAGAAATCCTGCACTGTGACACATTGTGCAGTGCTAAAGGAAACAATTTTTCCATATGGGGTCCAATCTTTCCATATCGTCGATGTCAAGTCCAAAAGGCTCCATGTTACGCAAAGCAGGAAAGACATGCACTTCTTCAAATGAAAAGGTTTTATCTCAAAAGTTCCATTCCGCAGTATAGCAGACCATTTAAACCTACATGTTCCTTTCAGCAACTTGCCATTAAAAAAACTTATTGGGAATTTTCTGCAGACAGATTTCTTTACAGCACCAAGAGTTGAACTCCAGCCAAGAGCACATGCATGATCACTGTGTCTTGTCTAAAAGTTTATACCTCAACTACATCATGAAGAGTGTTCAATTAAAATGAGGCTAAATGAGGCAATTTCTTCTAAAAACTCAAGACCTAAACAAGTACTTGTGCTTTTTAAACACATGTTTCAGGCTGTCATTCATTTCATTTAATGCTTAATGGGAAGCCACAGGAGATAGATTGATCATCATAATGTCTCAGTTAATCATCTTTACGTCCTGATGAAGCGTCATATACAAAACAAATCGCAGCTCAAACACAGCATGTTTCCATCCAACATGTTCATTTTTTCTGCTGACAGGGGCCTGTGCCAGACCAGGCCCTTTGCTGTTTGAGGTTTGTGTGCAAATGGGTCAAACTGAGCTGGGCCAGGCTTGGTTAGGCTCCAGTAACACATATGTATGATATGAAAGTTATTTTTTTCCCCTTAGGTTAAATCGCGCCAAAAGCATGGCATTGATTATGTTTTTTAATGTTTAAAAGCGCTGTGGAAAATGCAGAAAATCCAATGCGTTCAAATGGATTAGCTATGACCTGGAAATATGAGGAATTTTCCGTTTTATTCTAGCAGAGTCTAACATACAGCGCCCTTTGTGATATCAGATTGGCATATTGTGGAGCAAAACAACCCTCTGTGTTGACAATTTAAATCAGCTGGAACACAGACTGATGTCAAGTACTTGCAAATTAGTGAGCCAGAAAGATTAAAAACTGCTGTTCTCTCCTGAAAGGAAACAAATGGCTTTCTAAGAGGCTGAAGAGTTGTGCTGTAATGCCAAGAGGATTTGACCTCAGACATGCAAACTCAGTGAAATCACAAACACTGGGTCAAGAAAGAAACCGAAGATGTACTGCCTCGTCAGACTGACATTGTTGTGTTTTATTTATTCATTGTTCTTATAATGCCCTTGTTACATTCGGTAGATATGAGTTATGAAAGCACAGCCATAAATTTTATTCTATTTAATTAATGACATTTTTTTGTAATCTTTCGAACTACTAGCATCCCCAAGAGGTTCCCCTTACCTAAAACTCCACTTAAGAGATTGGCTGCATCAACTTTTTAAAGAATAGAAAGTAACTTAAATGCCCTGTCAACTTTTAACCTAAATAACAAAAAGGAGATTCGATTATTTCTATTTTTGAGCTCAAAGTAAACATAAAAAGACATTTTCATGATTGTTGGCTCATCATAACACAACATTAGATATTTTTTCCCCTGTTGTGTTCTCGATGTAAACAAACCACCAACAGCATGTTATGTTTCTGTATTTTCCTCTCACATCAAATCCCATGAAAAGACCCAAACAAACACAGTGTGGGTCCATCTCTCAACACTCTCAGACTCCCCGACTCTGTATTTGGCTCTCAGCCCCCAAGCCCATTAGTTCCCACTGAACACATAAATTGTTAAATAGAAGTCAAAATATATAGATGTCAACATTATTTCCCGAAACAGTTGCATGCTGTGTTTTTTTAGAAGACAAAATGTAACCTATTTGGGATGCTGTCACGTCCAACCAGCTTCATACTGTGTTTTTGTTGAGACATCGATTAGTTGCCTCACACAAAATGTATTGCTACTTTTATTGATAAATAATTAAAGGGATACTTCACCCATTTGCATTAAGCTTTGTAGCATTAGAAACCTGATAGTATTTTTGAATGCTCGTGCATCCCGCCCTCATTTTGCGCCAGCTGCCAGCTCAGCAGCCGAGACAAAAGGCCTGCCTGACGGCGGCGGTGAGGACGAGGAGCCCGGGCCGGCTCAAGCTGGGGCGGACTGGTAGTGTCGGTGCTCTAACTGTTTGCCTATGGACACAGACATAGAGTCTGTATGCCAATTCCTTCTGGAAGAAATCTCGTAATCAGTTGAGGAAACAGCCTCATGTGTTGAAGTAAATATGTCTGTAAATGTTTTTATTACTATATTTCTACTGCTATATTGTATATTTTGGAGAAACTGTAACGATCGAATTTCCCTCTGGGTAATTCTGATTCTGATTCTGAAATAGAGGACCTTAGTGGGAGTGGCCTGCGGTGCTGTGCATTCTGGGATTTGGTGTCTTTCATCCACATGAGCCAAAAAGACACTTTCTGCCTTTTCTCAGCCAAGAAGGCACCAACTTCAAAATGTATTTTACATTTCTACTACATATATGACCCAATGTCAATACAGATTCATGTTTCAACGGGTGAAGTATCCCTTTAAATGGCTTGAGTCATTTTTTCTGAAAAAAATTCCAGTCTCTTAAATGTGAATATTTGCTGATGAATGAATATATCTAGGATGTGAACATATGGACATTTGAGGCAGTTATCTTGGGCACTAGGAAACACTGATTGACAGTTTAAAACTTTTGAATCATTATAGAGCTAACAATCTATCAATTAAAAGTAAAGATAAAAACGATTTTCAACAAATGTAATTGTCAATGAAAATTTTAGTCAGTTGCAGCCCTATTGGCAACCATTTCAAATGAATGCCGACCCACGTTTTTTTTAGGGCAGCTTTATACAATTGAACCATTTAATAGATTTAGAAATGATAGCAGACTGAAGTGTTTAAATTTTAGTAAATTGTGGCACTACTGAAATTTCTTTCCCTGAAATCTTTTGTTTATAACATATTTAAAGGTTGCATCTTGTTTCCTTTTCTTCAGATACATATTACAAAGTGGACCGTATGTATTTTATCCGCCCAGATAGAGAAAGGGAGCAATTGACGAGAAATTGTTTTTCCTTTATGTCGTACCTTCACTCCTGGAGGTCCAGAGCGACCAGGGTTTCCATGTGGGCCAGGTGGACCCTGAAAACAAAGACACACATGATTAAAGAAGGTGATCATTGGGGTCATTGAGCAGGCCTCCATCTCTGCAGCAGCAGCAGTGGGATGGTTAGAGTTAGTACTAGGTATTCACACATGTATGCACATATTGTTCCCTTTCCACTGTCTGTTTGTATAATGGGACAGGTCAGCGGTGCCCCGAGGTCCCTCTGTGTTTGTGGATAGGTGCTCTGTGAGACTTACTGCGCCTCATGTCTGCCTCGCCTGCCTGTCCAAGTTATGACATATGGATGTGATTTTCCTCATCCCCACACTTTTCCCCTGGTTTCTTGGGTCCCACAAAGTGAAGGCCACTCATCCATCACCCATATCCCCCAATCACTCTGTGCCATAGGTGTCTGTGATATACAACCTGCTTCAAAGCTTTATTCATTGAGCGATATGTGTCAAAAGTTAGATCAGAAAGGACAATCTTTTGCAAGTCCGGCCTTGGGCAGACATAGAGGAGCAGAGAGTGAGGAGACTACTATTTTCTCTTTCTGAAGGGACTATAAATTCAAGCGAGCGGCATAGAGGGATTGTTTGGAAAAATAAAGCCACAACTTCCTGAAGAATCCTTCTGAGGAGTTCAGCTGCACATGGTCGAATTGCTGAGCATAGACAATCTTCTCCAGAAAAACTGAAACATGTTCAGAAGGCCTGAACAGGAAGGACTAGGATCGTCAGTCTGAGTTTTTCAAACTTTCCATGCGTTGAGAGTAGAAACCTCATTCCCCTGAGCTAGAGGTGAAAGTAAGGGATTGTATAACTCTGAGTGAAACAGACGCTGGAGGCCAAGAGGTGTAAGAGTGTGGTTGGGCGATCCAGCCAGTCTCTGTCTCTGTTATTTATCTGTGCTCAATTATCAGACTGTGGAGAGGAGGCGAACAGCTCCTCTCCCCTCAAACTCTCTCCCCCCTCACAGGCGCTCACTGCTGGGCATATGGAGCCACTTAACAGAAGCTCATCTACAGATTTCCTCCTCCTCTATTCAGAGCATACCCCTTTCCACTCGCTCGATATTAAAACGTATGGAAGTCATTATCTTCAGATAGGAAGCATAGAGAAGAGGAGAGGTAGAGGAGAAATGAAAAGATGGGAAAGTATATTTCCATTTGCATTCTTGCTGTACACAAGGTGAAGAGGCACCAGGTGGGCGGTTGTTATCCTGATGGAGACAGATACTTGATGGGGAGAATGAGTCACTTTGTCTATCTATCATCACGCGGGTGAGAAGAGGAATAAAGTGCCTCTTTGCTTGATTATTAACAAGAACTCTTCACAAGAAACCATTTAGAGACCACCAGCAAATATAAACACAAACATACATACAAGTGTTAATGTAAACACAGGTCAACACACACACAAACACACACACACACAGTCACACCTGAGGCCTCCAGATGAAGGGCACCTGTATGCCAGGGCTGTGGCCAGGTTTACGATGTGGGCCACAGACTTTTACAGGAGTGAGACGGCTACTGTTTTTATAGATCATTAACTCTGAACAGACCTGCTGACACCTTGACTGGACAACAAGTGAGAAGAAGGAAACACTCACCCCCAATTCACACATAGTCCGTGAGCGGCGCGGTCCGTCAGCGCCACGGTTTTGCTCCGTCGGACGGCTCGCACCCGCGAATTGGGGGTCAGTCTTTAACCCGGTGAATTTTAAACACAATGTGTATTAAGAAGATGTTATGGCTTTTCATTTAATCTTTATTTGTAGTTTATCCTACATTGTGCACCTAGTATGTCACGCTTAATGTTAGTGTCTATTTAACAATAAATCTATTGCTTGATAGCATGAAGGTATATAAAGCCGTTTTCACATATGCACTCCGGATAGTATCTAGATAATTACAGGAGGAACGCTCTGGAGATTCTCCTGACCTAGCCGTTCACATATGCTCCTCACAGCGGGGGACTATCCCTGTCAGATGGGAGGGGGGGCGGGGGATTTCCTGAGGTAAGACGTGACGTATATAAACAACGCGGAAGTAGCGGCTGAAGCAACAGAGTCCGCTACACGACGCTATAATGAGAATATTTGCCTTTATATCAATGCTATGTGTAGTCCAATGGAATGACAACATCCACAAGAGAGTGGAGAACAACATACTGACCAACAGAAAACATCATGCAGCCGTTTAATTACGTGCACGGAGATTGTAATGGTCGCGTGCAGACACTTTAGCCGGTAACTGTATATAAACGTCATTCTCTTTCTATTGGCTGGAGTTGAAATCTTTGGAGAATATGTTGCCGCGTTCAGACATCAGCTCACTCGGACATTCTACGGAAAAAATACTAGGGGTCTAGTACCCCAAGTATGGAGGCGATGGTCCTTCAAGCGGGCGTCCCAGGTTCAAATCCCACCTGTGTCTCCTTTCCCGCATGTCATTCCCTACTCTCTCTCTCTCTCTCTCTCCCTGATTTCCGACTCTATCCACTGTCCTATCTCTCTATTAAAGGCACAAAAAGCCCAAAAAGAAACCTTAAAAATAAATAAATAATAATAATTAAGCAGCAACTTCAAGGGTTTAAAAATGAGGCCAATGCAGAAGCATAAAAAAAAACTCCAGTACAGACCCCATTACAATGCTTGTTTTTACAGAGGGAATTTAAATATTTACAACATGGTACAAAAAATTATATTTGTCTGATTAGAAACTGTCTTCGTGGGAAATTCGTCTTGGACAACAGTGGACCACACACTACAAACCTGATTTTATTTTGAAAGAAAATAATGAACTCGTGGAAGGCCGAAGGTTACAACAATAACTTAACCACTAATATAGGAACCTCTTACGGATCAAAAAGTAAATGAAAACAGCTAAAGGAAATGGGTAAAAAGGGAAATGGTGGATTTCATAATGGATATTAATTCTAACTGATGAACTGAGCTGTCAGGTAGCTGTAAGTTAAGCATTTTATAAGTAAAATGAGCCATTTAAAGGCACAGCTCTTTTCCATCACTTTGCCTAAATAGACAAATAGTAGGTGATCAATGCAACCTACTTGGCACCATAGCAGCTGTGTGGTAGGTTGAGCTGCTACAAACTGTTAGAGTCAGACTTCCATCAACTAGGTAATGGTTAGACGACCGCTGTGTGACAGTACATAAAAACAGAATTACAACGTGGATATTTTTTGACTAAAAGGTCCACATATTTAAATATGCTCACACTTTAATTGGACAAGGACAATTCAACACTGATGACCGCATACTCACTTAAAGGCTTTATATGCGATTTTTCACACTTAAATATAATAGAAATCAAGTATATCCTCTGAAAATAACTCTGTGAGTAATGACTGTCTACAATGGGTGTAAAACCCGAGTCCCACTGTCTGTGATGTTTTCAGAATTTTCCGAGACATATTCTCAGTTTGTTGACATTGCCGGGACGGCGGCTGACTCCTCCCCTCGCGAATAAAAGTTGTTTAATTGAGGGACTAGAGAAAAGAAGAATAACATACTGTACTCACTGCTTAACTGTGTTTCTAGATCACGCTCATTTCGGGTAAATTTACATGCAGTGTGAAGATACGAGCATAATAAAGATCGCTAGCATTAGCACGCTAACACAACAATGCACCGCAAGTTGTTTTGATTTCATGCTCGATAAATGTCGGTGTAGCAATTATTACAGAGAAACCCATTCAAGTCTCTGACAGGTGTCTTATCAATGAAATTAACTTTAAAATAACCAGAATTTTTCTACATGCTTGTAAATAAAACCATTTTCTGCACCAATCAATCAATGACAGAAACAGTGCTTCCATTGCTCAGGTGTCCAAAGACTCCTCATTTCATGTCATAATAGTGTCACCCATTCTTTAGGCAATTATGCAAATGGTTTGAATTTCACAGTAACCCCAGCATCACATTCTGACTGCACACTGGCAGGTCGGTTTCTCTGCACAAAGCCCTCTTTGATCCGCTCTCAAGCATCCCCTTCAGGGCCGGGTGAACTCAAGCACTCTGCCAGGCTCATGGCTGTGTTGGGGAACGTGGCTGCTCTCACGTGTAAGAGATGCTGCTCGTTGTTAGCAGCAGTGAGACTGTCTGCTCAGTCAGACATGACACCTTGCTGTCAGAAAGGTAAAGCCCCACTGCTGCGCTGTGTCCTCCTGACTGCTGTGAAGTCTTTGTGATGAGTAAAAAGTGCCCACACAGGTCACATTACCCCTTTTGTGGAAAGGCAGATTCTGTCTATATCATATCTTTCACACATCTACACACATCTCTCTTTGTGCAACTGTCACTTGAAGTGAATTAGATAAGGCCTCTCAAAGAAGAGAGCAGCTCAATGCAATCATGTTAACTCTGAGAAGAATAAATGCATTGCACTTATCCTCAATGTCTCGAGGCTTTTGGCTCCCCTGAATCCCCTCCAAAATTAGAGGATCAGAAAATGTGTACTGTTTCATGAGCCTCTTGAGTAAATGTGTCTTCCAACAATCAGTAAAAACCTAAACTGCACCCTTGGGTCTCATCCTTTGAGTTGCTGTGGCCTACAGCTAGGTCTCAAGAGCTTGATGATGAATGAACTTCATAGAAGTTGGTATACTTCTGCATAGAGCTGCTGAGCTCCAGACAGGGTCTTAAATGCCTTTAATAAGATGGAGACAAAGCCCTCTTTCTTCCTTCTTTAAAGAGATTGAGTTCCCACAGCCCACCCCTCTTTGGCCTGACCGCGGGGCAGAGTCTCAAGGGGCTGCGGCAGGTAGCTCAAACTCATATTCCGGCAGGAACATGTCAACAGGAGATCTGACACAGAGAAATTAAAGAGGGTATCTACCCATTTTTTTACCGACTCGATTTCTAGCATATGTATTTATTTCAGTGTAGGCCTCAATTAAATGCCAAGTTTAATTTTTGCTTCAATCATTTTTTAGTTAAGGGAGGGGAAAGGGACATTTCTAAGGTCAGCATGTACACATATAAACACCAGCAAAAGGTCTCAGAAATAACAGACTGCCCCTAGAGACACATCATATCCAAGTGTTTTCTTTCTTCTATTTATTCTCAAAACTAGAGCTTAAAATAACATCTGGAGTCACTCTATGAGAATCCAGCAGGAGCTCACAGCACTGACTGACACTGAGTCCCAGAATGAGAGACATGGCCCTGTACGACTCAGTCTGATACACAAGAAGCATTCACCCATGTTGACATAGGACCTATGCCCAATTTAAGTAGCTGTTCTGTTTATGTATAGGATAGAAAGTGCTTGTTCAAGAAAATCTAGTTCTTTTTATACTGTTGCACAAGTTGCCTAATTTCTTCATGTTTTCAAATGCCTTCCGTGTGTGTTCAATTAATTTGACATCAGCAACCCACAGGTTTTTTAGCTTATAGTTGTTTGCTCTCCAGCTTTATAAATGGATCTTGGCAGCAGACATGCACAGCTTGATCAAACCCTGAGCCAAAGCAAACCAACGTCTGGCTGAGTAATGCTCCGTAATCCAAAGAGGTCACAGAGTGCTTGATGAAAATGCTCAAAGGTCGTTCAAATCAATGAACTGCTAATGGTCTTATCTCAATATAATGCAGCTCAGACATTATCAAGGCATAATTGAGATTCAATGTAATTCTTAGAAAAGATTTTAGAGGGGACTTTGAAAGAGATAATGAAAATAAGAGAAATTGTGTGAATTTAAATGGAGAACTTGTCACTCCTATGGAGATACTCACCCTTGGGCCCCTCTTCCCTGGTTTTCCTGACAACCCTGGAAGTCCTTCAAGTCCCTGAAAAAAAGAATACAAAAGACATATCTGAATACAGAGAGGGAAATAACAGTTTCTGCCTTTTTTCCAGGAACTCTTGAACTGTCTTGAATGGTAAAAAGAGTTACCGTTAGCCAATACAATTTGGCTGATTAGGGACCTATTACAAATATATTGGTCATATGGTAATAGGAAATGGCAGAGACGTGTGATGTACCTGTATCTGTTTAGATATTCAGTGATTTAAAAGGTTTTTTTAACACTACATATACAATAAACTATGCAGGCTGATTAGGAAATAGATTCATCACCTTTTTGCCCAGTAGTATATGCGACTTTTCCAGACTTAAGAGTTGGAAATACTCTCATCATTGTCTGCACAAAGGCCAAAATGTGGTCCTTAATACAATTTCTTGGTAACATAAATATAATATGTTAATCTTTTTTCAATAAAATTATCTGTTTAAAGCGAAGGAATTTACATTTGTGTGGATCTTTTCAACCCCAGTAGACAAAGAAATATGTCTTATCTCTTTGCTGTCATTTTGAATATATCACTCACAGGGATACCAAGGCCAGGTATTGAAATAGCTATACAGTAATAGTCAATCTTGTTGCTGATGTCTTTGTTTGCTTTTATAGACTTTAGACATCAGTATTGAATTCACTTTGATTCATGACCAGCAAAAAACTCCTCACAGGAGCTTTAAGAAAGCAGATGTCTTAATACCTTAAGGGCCCATTCACATTTAAGCTAAAAGGCACTTGATCAGCTACAATATTGCTAAACTGTTGATTTTTCGCAAAAATTACATATTGGTCGACCTTAATTTTCAAGTGTTCTGAGTAAAATCTGTAAAAATCACCCAAGCTTAAAATTAAATCAGTAAACACATCTTTATTTTTTTCTGATTTGACATTAGTGAAGTTAGAGGAATGTGGCAGAGCATAAGTGAGATGATGGCATGCATAAGTTTGTATTGTTAGAAGCAAGAGCAGCTCTTTCTCTCTGCAGCCAAAATGATTTCAGCCCAAAACCGCTACACTACACAGAACCGAAGTCTGACTCATTATACTGGCAGGGAGGCCAGCACTGGTTCCAGCCGCAGCCAATCACATTAATTATGGGCATCAGCTAGCTTTAAAACAATTTCATACATGGATTAGCAAAGCTCTGAAAGGTCAAATCTAATGAAGGGTCAAGCTGGGGAACCTTTATAAGCTTGAGATATTGGGATTGTTACTTATTTTCCCATGGCTTCGGAAGTTTAAAGAAAGAGGAAAGGAAACAGCACTTTAAAACAGCTCCAGGCAGTCCAGATGAAAATGGACTATTGTAAGAATGTCAGACGTATGGAGCACTTTTGTCAGACTCCTGAACCAATAGCCATAATTGAGCTGTTTCAGCTGTCAGTCACTGTGGAAATCAGATCGCCTTCAGGAACCTTTAGATTTTTTAACAATCAGGCTGTTCACAAATAAGCAGTTTGAGCTGCAGTCACTGCTGGCTGCTTAGCGAGGCAATGCTAGAGCTGACATCTTTATCAAACATATACAATTTATAGACAATCATTATTCTTGAAACTCTAAAGTTGGTGTCATTATTTCACCTAAGATTATTTTTGCATTTAAGGGTTTTCAACTCAAGTGGATCATTGGAAGGTCAGAGGTTTTCTCCATGTTTTTCTTGGTCAACAACAAACAAGATTATAGCCAAATTTATTTTTAACTCAAACCCAGAGGCAACTTGTTGAATCCCACTTGAAGCAGTTCTGTGAGGTTCAGATCATTGCTGTTTTGGAAGTAAAAAACGCAAGCGTGCAAAAACGTGCACCAAATCCTAGTCTAACATAATATCAATTTATTTGCAATTTAGGGTATTTGTTTATAGTACCAAACCAAATACAAGTGGTCTTTTTAGTCAAAGTGAACTTTTTTAAATACTGCATGAGACACTAGAAAGGTTAATTTTGGCTGGCATGCTATTGCATTGAAAAGCTGTTTTAAATGCTTGTTATGTGTTGGCAGCTTAAATGAATCCCAAAAGGTCTTTTAAAAGCCCATTAAGCTATATTTTATGAGGACATTCTCATTTAGATGTATATGTGATGCAATATAATAACCATAGTATACTTAAACTCAAAGCTGAAAATATTATCTAGGCATCCACTAAAGACCTCACTTGCTTATCAAGTCAACATTTGTGATCCTCCCATCTAGAGTGCTAAAAGTACATCCAATAATTAATGAGCACTCATGTTATCTATTAGAACTGACATGCTGTCTTTAAAAAAAAGGCTGTAGACTTTATCATATTTGCTTTCAAAGAAATTCCTTCTATTGTTAGCAGTTCAAATTGAAGTCCATGGCCCACAAAGATCAACCCTAATCCCACGGAAGGGGATCAAACTTCAACAATGTGCTTCTCGTCAACAGTATAATAATTCAGGAAACCATATTCTTAAATAGTCTGAAAATAGATTGTATAACTGACTAAGCAATCTCTTTAAAGTTTATAGACTCTTCTGAAACATCAGCAAGCAACACAATGGTTGAAAGTCCTCAGCATCGGTTACTTTTCTGTCATAAAATGGTCTGAGAGACTTCAGTGGCATGCAGAGCTGTGGTTTCTCTCATTGCCAAAACAGGAAAGCTTTACTTACAACATTCTTTTTTGTTGAACATGGCGTAATACAAGACAGAGAAGTCTTTTTAACATCGGAAAATGTGGGTAACAATTGTGTATTTAACAGAGGAACAGTACAGGATATGATCATATGGTCAAAGTGAAGCACAAAGTCTACAGTCACAACTGGCTGATGGAGGCAAGTAGAGCCCAGCCAGTAATGGCTGGCTGAGGACAATGTTAGATGGGAACACATTAACGCTAACACATATAATGGCCAGTTTTACAATTCACTTAGCAGACGCTTTGATCCAAAGCGACGTACATCAGAGAGTAAGTACAACACAAGCCACGATCTAGAAAAAAGGGAACAATGTCAGTAAGTGCAAACGATCAGCTTTGAGTCCCAATCGGACACACAGGTGCTGACAGGAAGTGACCAGAAGCAAAGCACAACATTGACGGCAGTTCTTGAGAGATAATCAGTATAGAAACCATCTTAAAAGTTGCCGCCATCAAACAAAACAATCGTCATTATTACCATCACCATCAATAATATACCAATAAAGTGCGTTTTTGAGTCTGTGCTTTCTCCAGATACAATGAGCAGATGGAGCAGGACACAACAAGGTGCAAATGGGTTTTCGATTTGGTGTGACGAGTCGATGGACTCCAGCGATACCGCACAGTTAGCTGTGGTTGTTTGTTTGTTGTTTGATTATTTTTCCCACCAAAGAGGAGTTTTTGACATCGCTTCCTCTGAAAACCACAACCTTTCGTGAAATCAAGAGAGAAGGACACAGCCCTCTTGTCTGATGCTGAGTGGCTGCTTGCTCTTGCTTTCCTGACAGATATGATTGAGATATTTAACCACCTGAAGTCAATGTTACAAGGCAAGGACAAAAACATCTGTAACATGATCAGTGCTGTGAAGTCTTAACACAATACCTTCATTTCACCTCCAGCAACAACAAAAAAAAAAAAAGACAACACTTTAGTAGTCGTAAACATGTAGGAAAGCCATGCAGGGGGTGATGATGTTTTAGGTATGTACATGTATGCACATAAGAGTATTGTGACCTATTATCCAGGCTAGTGTAGGAGTTTGAGGATAGGTTCAATGATTTTGATAAGCGGGATCCCTGTGTAGCATTCATTACCAACCTCTTTATGTAGAAAGACATAGCAGAGATTTAAGAGAAACGGGCTGAACTGTTAAGTGTCAATCCTGCAGAGATGGAGTTTATAAATCTCCAAAATCTTGTCCTGACAAAATCCGAGCGACACTCAGAGCATTTTTGAAGCCTTGGAGACCCAAAAAACTAGACGATCATTTGCCAAGCAGCACTGACATTTTCTTATTTGGCTCTACATACCTTTGAGAAGAAGATTTTTTTCAGACATAAATGTCCTGAATTTTAATTCAGAGCAAGACTGGCAGATGAACATTTGAATGATGCTATTAGAGTTAAGTGGGTACACTTCAACATACACATCTTAACTCATCTACTTGATTTGTTTTAATACGGTATGTGAATTTTAAAAAAGCAATGTGATGCTTTTGTTCCTCATTGCATTGATGCCTGCTTTAAAAATGTTATATAAGCAAAT
Organism: Labrus bergylta; assembly: GCF_963930695.1. Taxonomy (NCBI): domain Eukaryota; kingdom Metazoa; phylum Chordata; class Actinopteri; order Labriformes; family Labridae; genus Labrus; species Labrus bergylta. The sequence continues at coordinate 19,952,692 of NC_089196.1, forward strand.
ATCTGTTTAAGATGCAAGCCATATCAAGACATGTTATAGGTCGATATCGGCCTGTTTGTATGAGCTGACTGATAAATCTGTCCGACTCAAATGACAGAAATAAATGTGTCAACTGTATTACCACTAACAGTTTGCTCTTAACTAAAGAGGTCAGTCCATGGATTGTTTTAATCTCTTAATTTTGCAATTCCAGCACTGCATCTTGTCACATTAGTTGGAATTTTATTTTTTATTTTTTTACAAAATAGGAACCCTAAACCTCTGATAATCAGTTTTATATTACTATTTAAATTTCAATGTTTTAAAACTTTTTTTAAAGAACTTTCTTTGGTTAAAAGAAAAAACTAGTGCATGCCTTGCCAAAACTTAAACTGAAAAGTAAAACTGGGACAAACTACTCTTTATATTTTTACTCTAAACAGTTAATTGTGCACAAGTGCTTGATCCCTATTTACCTTTGACCCCACTTTAAAAGTATCCGTTCTCTGAGCAGTCACATTCCCTCTCAGAGGAATCTAACACCCCACTATCAGCCCCCCACCCCCACCGAGACAAACACTAACTGGCAAAGACCGGCTGTGAACCTGACTATTTCTACCACCGCTGCTAAACAGGAAATCACAATCAGTAACAATCTGACCGGGCTCCCGTGCAACTATTTCTTTCAAGTCAGCAAAAAATATATATTCAGTATATATATTAAACTAAGAACAGGGAAAGTAGCTTTGTGACTCTTTCACAAACCAACACACTATTGTAAAATAAGAAAACACTTCAGAGATGCTGTGCTTTGTACCGGATTCAGAAAACCACACAACCAGGAGACACGTCAGCAACAACGTCAGCCTTTGTCCTGGACATCAAAGAAAGGCCAAACAAAATGTAAACAAAGATCTGGAATACTCGTAAATCATTGTTACCCAAAGGTGTACTGTACGAGTCCAAAAGAGTAGAAATGTTGCAGATAAATGTGAAAACATCTGTTGCAGGGAAAATACCCTAATTCATAACATTCATTCATAAATAATCAAATAAATACAGTGTGGTAAACAAGCCATACAATAAACAAATATCCCTCCCTGCAGTATGTGAAACAAAGAACACTTCCTGTGGTTTAAATGTGTTAAAAATGCATGTACTCCTGCACTGATTTCAGGACAGGTGTTTGTTGTGTTATCGTTACAGCTTAAACACTCACCGGTGGTCCTGGTTCTCCCTTTATTCCAGGTGGTCCAGCCAGCAGTGAAAACTGGGTCGGTTCCACGTCAAAAGTCTGAAAGCCATCTGTTGCAGCTAGAGTGACTGGAATAAGCGAGGTGGGTTTGACATCCTGCATACTGGTCACTTTTGGCTCAGGTTTCTTTGAAGCTACTGTGCTCAACTGGTTTTTATGGGGAAGGTAGGCGTTTGGAGGAGACCCCTGTGTGAAAGCAGCTGTGGTCTTGAGGTTTGGCTTCAGCTCGGACGGTATCGTGGAAGCAGGTAAATCCATAATTTGGTCAAAAGGTTTCTGAGGATTTGTATCTCCTTGCTCTGTGTTCTCCCCAGCATTACCATAAGAAGTTGGTTTTAGGTTTTGCGGTGTCCTGCTGATCTTAAGAGATGCAGTAGCAGTTTGAGTTGGAAATTTGAGCGGGCTCTCGAAGCCAGGTTGAACCAGGAGAGAAACAGACACAACACCAGGTTTCAGAGTGCTCAAAGACGGATACACAGATGTTTCGTTCTGCATTAGCGAGCAGGCAGTTGGATCAACATTAGTAGTCCTTGTCCTTCCCTCTGTAAAGGCCAAAGTTGGTCTCTCTGTGTTTTTGGATATCTCTTTCAGTGGAGTTCTATGAGTAACAGTAATGTTTACATCTGTTGAAATTAGAGGTAGCAGTGGTGGAAGCATGGGCCGATACGTGTCAGCTTCTCTGCAATGTTTCTTTATGTAATCACAATAATTATGAGCTGCCTTAGCAGAGGGATAAATGTCAAACTGACACACAGCGCCTTCAAACGGCACTGCGTTGTGGTTCATTTTTCCTAGCAAGAAAGAGCCCTCTGCGTCAAGAGCTTCGACTTTTTTTAAACGCAAATCTGCATGAACACTTTTCGCTCCACAAGAGGTGTGTAAGAACACCTGATGACCTTGGATATCCAAGGCTAGACTATGCCACCGGCCATCGTGGACATCATAGTCAAAGCTCACAGAGCTCCTCTGCCCAGTGTGTACCAGGACTTTCCCCGGTACGAACTGCACCCCGAGCTGAACTTTTCTTCTCTTAGACAGGACTGAGAAAAGGAAAGCGCTGTTGATGCGGTGAACGGACAGACTAAGGATCAGGGAGAGATTGATGGAGCTGTAGTTTGCAGGGATGACGGTGCGCAGTGGCACCTGGATACGTGCCCTCGGGGTGAGGATAACTCCTGACTTGAAGGGGATAATGCCATTGGGGATGGATTGAGCGCCCGAAGATGACGACTCGCCTGTCCTTCTCCCAAACAGCCCAAGCTGCTGCAAAACATCCACATCTTCAAACAAGAAAAAAAGAGAGAAAGTCAGTGACTCTTAGCTTTGTAGAAATCCAAAGGAATCTGGAAGGGGAACATCTTACAATACAACTATATATATTAGTTTCTAAGCTTATTAAACATGCGCTTCTCTTTTGTATGAATTGTTTTTATTGAATTTTACCCTAAAAATGTCTTCCAGGGTTAAGTTAGAGGCAGAGATAACAGAGAGCTTTACAGAAGGGCATACAATGAGCTATTTCAAAAGATGTATGAATGCCGAAACTTAAAGAGAGGAAAACATAGATAGAGAGATAGATACTTTATTGATCCTGAGGGAAATTCAAATTGAAATTCAAATCAATTGACATAGCTATTGCACATCAGATCTTACTTTATAGGCGCACTTAAAAAGCTATTTAAAAAAACGAAAGTTTGTGTAAGACACACATTATCAACCTCCCACTGTAGTGCACTGATCTCCATCAAAGTACATTCTGGAAAAAACGAAAGTGTAGTAATAAAAGTGATAATTATGTTGTGGTGCTAGGCGGAGAGTTCACAAGTTTAACGTTAGACTAATGGAAATCCTGCTGCAAAAGCAATTGAAAAAGGATGTATACAATTTCCAATAGGGCAAGGCATCAAAATCCAGTTTGGGGGATTGCCACAAATTATGCAATCGTTACATCAGCCTTAATTAGAGCAATCTCAGGGAACTGAGTCTAAACGAGTCCCTGAAGATTACAGCAGTGGGGTTTTAAGGGCAAGATTTCCAAAAGACTAAAAAGCCATCTCACTATGTCTGGTAATGTCTGTCGATTAAAGATGATTGCTCTGACAGGGGCCCTAGCTCATGAAAACATTCTGCAGTGTTTTCTGAAGGTTTTAAATGCTACTTGCATCTCACAGGAGTAAATGTGTGTGATTTTCACACATAACAGTGCTGCCTCTACTGTATATATTGCTCCTAATTGGATCCATAGCTTTGTTGAAGACTATTTTTAATCCACATTTTACTTTATCAAGAACCAACCTTTATTTCGAGGGTATTCTTACCAATGCATTTGTGACAACCCATTACACTAAACATAGAAAAAAGGTTAACACAAACATTTCTTCCTGATAATGAATTGACGTTATTTAACATTCTACAAGATGTAAGGATAAAGTTATATTTTAAAAAAAACATGTCATTTTAACTTACGTCATTTGAACTCCAAAAAAATAATGTTCTTTAAAACCCTTAACACAAAAAATGGTGGTGCCTGACACACACACGTTTTTTTAAAAGGACAAAGTTTATGTTTGGGATAATTTATAGAAATATAAATTGGGACAACTTATCCAAACATAACATCCAGCTCTCTCAGAAAGTGAAATCTGTTTTTGGTTTAAACACTGAAAAAGACTGGAAATGTTGCTCTTATAATACTATTGTCTATAGTTATGCATCAGTGTAAGTCTGCGGTTGTGTCAAACAAAAGCTTCTTGTTTAGTTTAGCAAGGATGAAAAAAAAAAGATCATCCTTGGCAATTCAGCATCCTGCATAAAGTACGATAATCATCCCAATTCATGCGATGTCAAAGCACAAATCGTACACACACATCTCAAATATCCACCCTTTGACTAATACCAAACAAATGTGGGCAAGACTAAAATAAACTGCTGAATGATAAATTACAGCTCTGCAGAGAAGAAGCAAGTATAGACACTAGACATGCAGGGGGGGAAACCCTGTTTAGTGTGCACAGGCAGTGGGAGGTCAGCACGATTGAAAAACCCACACAAGGAAAAGAAACATCAAACAGAAACTGAAACAAGAACAAAGACAGTCTGCAGCTGAATTTCCAATATAGCACTCATTTGAATTGTTAATATGGTTCGAGAAAAGCAAAATTGTTCTTTCATTTTATGATTCATGATCTACTTTCTTTGCTTTCTCTCTCATATCTATATCTCTGTGGGAAGACAGACTGCCTCTGGCTTTTTGTGACCTCCTGATGAGCTGGGGAAAAACTGAGAACTGAGTATAACACATCCAAGACGAAGCACTGCTTCAAAAAAACTCTGTTTTCTGAGAGCAGGCACGTGCACAGACAGAACATTTTCCACAGATGCTTCACAGTAAATATCTTCGAGTGGAGAAAAGAATAGAAGAAATAAAGACCCATGTGGTGTTTTTCTTTTATAAAATAAGGTATTTTGGAGTTCAAGGTCACACTGTGTTTCTTAAGTAAAAGGGAGTGAATTCCTTGCCTCTGACTCAGTTTAATGAACCTACTGGCTAATTGAAGGTCGAATAATTGGCCAAAGTTGTATCTGTACACTGACAAATAAAGATATTCTGTTATATTCTCAGTCAGACATTTCCCATGCCACATGAAAATGTAATTTTTATTAATAAGTTCTGAGGAATGGGACATACTAATTGCATTTGGTCAATAAGTGGACTATCAACATGATTGTCTTCTCATCTATATTTATGCATATGATTGTCATCATTACTATGCAAATGGTTTGCTTTCTGTTTAAATGATTCATGCAGCAAGACGACTAAATAGTTGGGGTAGTTGTTCAGGGTGAGGTGGTGAACCCCTGGAGCCACCCAGGGTTGCTTGTTTATTTCTAAGCACTAATAGTAAAGCCATTATTCGGAACAAGGCTGGTATAATATCAACATAATATCCACTATGGAGCCACACTTTCCAGCCCTATAGAACAAAGTCTGCCTAAAGTTAGGGGAGTGAAAACTGCATGCTAGAGTCTGGAACATTTACAGCAAGCAAGCGAGCGGGTTTGTCATTGTTTAAGTTCAGCTGTGTTTCTCTGGTTTATACTCTACTGAATAACTCAGTTGCCAGAGTCGAGCTTTCAACTATAGTATTTGTATCGTAGAGATTGTCTGTGCTGGTCTCCTGCTTTATGGGACATGGCTGTAAAAGTCCAGGTCCTGAAAGCATCAGGACCTAAGGTTGTCAAATCAAAGAATATTGATCCCTCTTTTGATACCAAAGCAACAAAAATAAAACTCCTTGGCACCCAATATATCTACATTGCCAAGATCTTTGTGCAATTTAGACAGTGCTTTCTCTCTTTTGCTAATGATAGCCTTTGAAAATATTTAGAACTTAAAGTATAACTGAAGATGAGAAGGTTTTTTTTTTAAAGCTTTGGTTTCCATACCATCAATCATTAAAATAAGCGTATCACATTATTGAAAACTTTGAAAAACTTTTTAAGAGCTAGATGTCTAGAAATTGACAGAGAATATTATGAAGTTTATATGTGAGAAGGGCTAAGCAGGACATCTAATCTGTGCCAAAAATGCTACAATCTGGCTGAAAATCATCAGGCCTTGAGTCTCATTCTGAGGATACGTATATGCAAACAATTAATGTATAGAGATAATGGTAACTGCAAAAAAGACTTGATTAAAGGCCTCTATGCAGGCAGTTAATTTTTAATCTGATCTAATTTGATCTCTAATCTGATCTCAAAAAGAAGAAGCAGCGGCTCATGAGGTAGAAGTCAATGAATGCAAAGGAAAGGATGCAGTCCTACAATGCTAGACTGGACATTTAATAGATTAGAGTATATAAGGAACACAAAACTTACAACAGCTTGATATTGCACAGTCCTTTCTATGTGCTTGACTATCACTGCAAGTTGTTTTTATATAAACAAGAGTATGTATCTTCAAAAAAAAAGTTAAGGAAAGCCAGCTGCTCTGTATTCTAGCAGAACTGCTTTCACAGTAAATCTTGCTTTATCAATGGAGAGTTTATAGCCTCATTAGAGTTTGAGATTTTGCAGAAACATCCCCATATATATAAAAAATATATGCCTCTAGACAGCCAGCAGTTATTACTCGCGGGAAATACCAAGTGATAAATGCAGAGTTACCTGGTAATTGCCAGAAATTGTTTTCATTGAGTGCAGTGGCTCATACTATCAAAAGGCATCAAGAAACCCTGTAAAGCTATCATTGAATAAGATTCCGCTGATTTTGATTGACAGTAAAGTCAGACAACATCCATAGAAGAGTCTTTAAGTAAGGAAAAGCTGACTGCATCAGATTTCAAGGCACAGCAGAATGTGACTCATCCTGAGAGTGAGTGCACATTTTGTAGAGAAGACTCTGGGAATCATGAGTGACAGGTCATGTATTATCTTAATACCTTTACTAAGACTTCAGAGAGTCGTAGGAAGGCTGGTTAGGGGAGACATTTGAACTTATAACAGCTACAGAATTGTAAAAGATTTGTAAGCTCATGGAATGTTACAAAACAAATCTAATAAAACTAATGTCCAAAACTCTCTAAATGCCACTTCAGATTATAAAAATATTGATTAATGAAAAGAAAAAAAAAAGGATTTGTACTTGAGCCCTTGCTTTTAGCGTAATTGCAAATATTACTAGTTCAATTTCTATGTTGCTACTGAGAGTATGGGATACAGAGTGAAGTACACGATGTTCAATTTGTACAGTATTCCATGTAAAGTAAGCAATATTCTCAGCAGAGTCTACAGTTTCTCGCTAATCCAGTTGAAGCGTACAGCACCCGATATCCACTGCCTGGAAAAAGGCTGCAAATAGTGGTCCATCTCGTACAAAGGCTTCATATGCTTTCCAGGAGAAAGTAAACATGTTGAGTGAAAGACTTGATAGATCAAACAGTAATGCTGACGGAAGAATAGCTGACCATTGCTGTCAATGGAGCGAAATAGATGCTGATTCATTCGTTTGTGAACAACTGGAAAACTTGAATAACATACACAGCAGTGGGGCCATTCTGGGATGTTATTCTTGCTTTCATTAGTTATATTAATTCCCTTTGTTCATGCTTTGTTCTAGCTATGCATGCAACATACTAAAATCATAAAATGACCTAGTTTAAGAGAGGACATACCTGAAATGTAACTGTCTTTGACTCTACCAGTACCTGCTCAAATATGTGAATGTGCTCTACATGAATCCATCCATCCGTGCTCAAGTGTCTTACCTTGTGCTTGTGCTAGCCTCAGAGAGCAGATGCAACAGAGTAAAGTCCAAAGAATCAGAACTCTCCTGAAGACAAAGACAAAAAGTCAGAGAAAGTAGAAGATAGTCAGCGTACAGGTAATCTATAGGGAGGCTGGGGCTGCACAAAAAATTCTTAACATGATCAACGATTAATCAATTGACTAATGCCATCAAACTGTAAATAGTGATAAGTTCAGTAAATTTCAGCAAACAATATTTGTTTCTTATCTAATTACTGAATTTGTAGTAGAACAGTGCATTCTTCTTTCAAGTTTGTTTTGACAGAGTTTGCATCAAAGGTAACCAGATCCCAAAAAGTCGTATCTTTAATTCTCATTCTAAGACCGACCAGAAGCCGAACAAAAGTAGCCTACCTGTTTTTACATTTACACAGTCATGCTTTCAGTCAGTACAGTCGTCATTATTACATGAAAGACCGACAACATGAGGAGGCAAGATAACAATGGCAGTTTTAAAGTTGTAACCATGTCACTTGAGCTGATTATCTTGAATCGGCTTAAGTTCAAACACTCATTTGTCAAAGACTCCTGTGGATCTAGCAGACGAGCGGAACTCTACTTTGTTCAAAGACTCTTAATATCTGTTTCAAGACAACAATCTTTGTATTATATCACTGCCTGACCAGATAAGCTCAAGCTTTCAGATCAGTGGAGCAAGAACCACTTCTGACTGAGGTACAAAAATACTGCATCAATTTTCAAGTAAATGATGAAGATAAATGTAGCATATTACATTTATCAATGCTGTAATGTGAACTTTTGTTTACAGTCAACTACAGATGAGCAATGCACTTTCAGACAGCAGTCTTAAGTGGGCTTGGTTTCTCTCAAACAGTGAAAGACTATGGGAAGGGAAATGTAAGACATTGAATGGAGTATACATTTCCGTAAGATGTATTCCTCAAGTCAAGTTACAAAAAAAAGTGTTAATTACTCAGACATAAGGATGGTATGACTCTAGAAGTTATAGTTTATCTCTGATGACTGCACATGTGACAGTAATATTTCCTGAATAATGCTTAGTTGTTGCACTCTCAGCACAGTGCTGTGGCAGCCTGCAGTTGCTGAAACTGGACTGAACTGTTGAGCCAGTGCTGTTTTAAGTGAACCAGGCTCAGTGACAAGTGCCATAATGAAAGCATTTGGAGGAAATCTTTTACGTTTGTGGTTTTCCAGAGAGCCACAGAAAGCCGCTGGTCAACCACTGACACACTGACTGCTAGTTAAAGCTCTTAAAAACCTTTCCTCCCTCGACTTTATGTCCCATTCACTGCGCTCTCACATTGACATTAGCAACAAAAACAAAAAGCAGGGTGTGCAGTTTCACTCAAGTTCAGGGGAATCATATGATGCAACATTTTGACTTTTATATCCCCTCCTTTTGGGACAGCCGGCCAACCAGCTGAGTGAGATGCACAGCAGGGAGGAGAGAGGAGAGGGAGGAGGAGAAAGAGGACTGTCTCCTCCTCTCATACATCTCCCTCAAATCAGTACCAGATCATTTGGCAGCTCATTCTAAAACAAAGACACAGTAAAGAAACTCACATTAGCTTCCACTGAACTGTCTAAAGTGCAGAGATAACTGCTTCCATAAGCTTACATACAAGCCATGAACATACACCACCTGTTCACGTAGGCCTAGTATTTTTTCCATAGGCTGTATGAACTAAATCTATTTTAATTCTGAAATTATTCGAATTCTTCATCAGTCCACTTTAATTTGTTAAAACTTTTCCTTTTTTTCATTTCTAGCTATAAGTAATTTTATTTTAATATCACTGAAAATAAAGACATGACGCATTAATTTAGACACAGATGTCGTTCACAGGCACGCTCCCTCTTAAAAACTAGGTTAAAATTGCAAAATTCTGATTAGAATTAAAAGTTGAATGACTTACCCCCCGACTCCAGTGGTTTTCACTTTGGAGCACGGGGCATTTTCCGGCTCCATAGCGGTTACTTCATTCTTTCTTGGGAGTTTTTACAACAGTCCAGACGACGCAGATAAAGTTTTTCCATTCCAGGTATTCCTCTTAAGTGTCGCGCGAGGAGTTGAACGTGCCAGGAAGTTAAAAACAAAACAACAGCTCAGCAAGCAATGACTACGCTGATTTCTGTCATTGTCCCGTCCCTTATCTCATCCCTGCAGTCTCCTTCTAGAAGATGATACCAAATTTTGAAAAAAATAAATAAAATAAAAAAAGAATGCTCCGGTGAGCTCCACCTGTGTGCTGACTATGTGCTTTTTCCTTCTTCCTCACGCGCGTTTTCTGAAGTACAATGAACGTCAAGTCACGTCTGGTCCAGCTTTCCCGGGGAACCGTTGCAGGACAAGATGACGACCGCCGTTATGTGTGTTCATGTGTGTGTGTGCGTGTGTGTGTGTGTGTGTGTGTGTGTGTGTGCCGACTTTCCAAAATGAAAGTTTATTGTGGACTGAGGAAAATCTTGAGAACCGGGAAAAGGGGGAACACCTCCCTCTGTCGCCCTCAGCTGACATCGAGGGAAACACATTAGAAGCAGAGACGTTGCAGAGCACAGCTCCTTTTGCTGAAGGTGTGTCTAAAGGCACGTGTGTAAAGGTAACATGCAGACTAAGCTCTGTGTTAGTATGTGCTCATAGTCAGTCAAAGGAAGAAATGCTGCAGGTTGTCCTGTTCGGTAATAAATTAATGAACACATGAAGGAGTTGTGCAGTTGTCAGCCACATGCTGCTTGCTGCTTTTGGAGTAGGCTACTTTAGGCTGCAGCAAGAAGACCCCCCCCCCCCCCCCCCCCCCCCACCAAAAAAAAAAAAAAAACTTAGGAACTTTACAAATTTGCACCTTAAGCATTGTTACAAAAATAAACTAGGCAGTTCCTTTCAAATGGTACATCGACTGCATGCACAGAATTGAAAGGGAATTGTTATTCCTTATTATTCTAATTGAAGTCTGTAAATGGAGGAGCCAGCACGACTGGAAAGGGCTGAGATGTTTTGAGTGTTTTTTTGTGGATGTGAACCAAAAGCAGTTAGCAGCTAAATGACAAGGAATAAGAAGTGAGAAAGTAAAATAAGGACACAAAAATGTCAGCATAACTGGGGAAACAATGAGGTCTGTGCAACTACTCAACGTGGCTGCCAGTGACAAGATCAAACGCCAACAGGGACAAAAAAAGGTCCATGATTATTCCATAAAAATGTCTTTGTCCAACACTAAGCACAGGTTGTTATGTTTTACGTCATGCCTTTTTGCATCCAAAACCTGCCACGCTATCTGAAACCGGGGAAACTCTAAAACTGGGGCATAATTACGCCTGAGTGGTTGGTTCAGTGTAAGAAAAGTAAGCGTTGCTGCAGACCCTCCATTGGTTTCACAGCAGGATCTCTGTTTAGCGATGTAGTTGTATTGACATTTGGCCTTAAAAGAAATACACAATATTTTAATCACTAAAGTTAAGTGTTTTGATGCTTATGCAACTCACAACTTTTGTGTTCTGAAAGTTACAAATCGTTTTTAGCTGTGATTAATCCCAATTGAAAGACTGAATCTTTTTCAATCTAAATATTACATGTGATTGATTGTACTGGACATTTATAGGCTAATACTGATATTTTAGAGTTCAAAATCTGAGTATGATGTTGCATCCAACATTCATTTTTACATAATACATTGCTTTTCATGAATGCACAATGTTTTTTTTAGACACATTCATTACATTCAAGACCCAAAATTTTAGTCAGAGTTCCAGAAAAACAGTCCATTATGAAAACCTTACCCTTACTGTATGTGACCAGTGCTAATGTATCTGTGGGAAACAATAGTATCAGCGGGTTGATATATAACAATCAGGGTCAATGACAAGAACATTTTATGTCACAGAAACCAGACACTTGACAAACCAAAAAATAAATACCCTTCATGTTATGATCTCCGCAATATACTCAAATTAATTTAATTTTGTAAAACAGATACAAAAAGGTTTCTAGCCCTGATTCACAGATAACACATTCTGCCGTTGTTTCTTAACCACTGCTCTGTCCCATTCAAGTTCCAATAAACAAACAGTATAACATGATGGACACTTTTTTTTTTTGCTGCATCAAACCACCAAATCAATGCATCAACTGGAACCAATAGGCCATCTTTTTGGATAGCCTTCCTTCACCTCCTGCATCTCCGGCATCTACTTCCGTTCTTACCAGAGTAGCACAGATTTGGGTTGCAGGGCTGCACCAATGAGTGAGTGTGTGTGTGTGTGTGTGTGTGTGTGTGTGTGCAGGCTGTCGTGTGCTGTGAAATTCCTCTGCCAAAGAAAGTCCTCATTGACCCGCCTTTAGCAAACATGCAATGACAGTGTCCAGGGGAGACCCAACAGAGCACCAATTCAACTGCCTGCAACTGGATCCCTCCTCCTCACACAGAGCCCCCTCACAGCTCGTCCTCTCAGGAAGGGAGCTCACCACCTGAAAGAGCACTTCCCATGTACCTTTCTGAGCTGTGTCGGATGTGAGCTTTTGTTACCACCAGTTCTAGTTCACAGACAAGAAGGGCAATGTCCTCTCAGCCTGTGGAAGAGCGCAAAGGAAGATCCCCAATCTGGAGTGTAAGGTTTCACAGAGTTTGTAATGATCATTGCAGCTGCCTATGGAAGTAGTTTTCAAACTGTGGACCAGGGACTTCCAAGTGTTCCTGAAGGCCTGCCCGTTCATTTTCTTGCTGGGAGTTATATAAGAAGATTGAAACCACTCTCGGATCTGTTCTGTAATAATGAAAAAACTAAGGCCAGCAGCTGGTTAGCTTAGCTTTGCTGAAAACTTCAACAAAAGAAAACAGCTGGTCCGACTCAGTCCAAAGGAAACAATATGACTACCAGCATCTCTAGAGCTCGTTTAATAAAGTCCCTATTCTGGCCTTAATTAAACCCTTAAAAATGCATTTCTGTCCATTAAAAGTCCCCAAAAAATGCAATAATGCCAATTGGTGCAATAAAATTCCTTACATTTAAAATAGAACTTAGTATGGACACGGAAATAATCCTTGCCTCTCACTGTCTGCTCATGGTTTAAAATTATTGTTAACCATGGACATATAATACATTTTATGTAGCAGACTCTTGAAAGTTAAAAATATGACATAGTGGATAACATGAGGCTTCAGCTACATTAACAAGCTGTTATCAATAATGACAAACTTTGATTCTGATTGCCATCGACAACTCAAAGTGAAGTTGAAACTTGACTTGCAATAATTGACTTGTTGCAATAGATGGGGTTTCCCATCTATTGCAGCATAATAGATCTTGTAGCATAAAAAACACAATATGTGAACTAGGTTCAAAACTTTATTTTTTTAGCAAAAACACATGTTAAGGGTTTCAAGATAAGTTTGGAAGGCACTGAGTCCAGCCAAGTAGAAGGAGTCAAACAATACTTCCTACTAAAACCGCAACTTACACTCTTTTAACCATAATCTCTGCATATATTAAACAAAGGGGACATTACATGTAAATATATTAGCTTTAAAAGGACCGGTTGATGGCTAATTGTTTTTGACCACAGACGTAATCTCAGGGACATCACATGTTTTTTTCTGCAGAGGCATTATGAAGCTACACAATAGCTGTCGCCGTAGTGGAAATGCTGTCTCAAATTAAGTTTCGATTGATCTAACAACAGACAAATAGGTGGAGTTGATACCGAACCTTTCTGACACAAGACTCTGCTTCACTCTCGATTGAGCCCAACATCTTCTTTAATGGAAACCATGAATGAGCTTGTGTGGAAAAAGAAATTAGCAAAGTGGATTCTTTTTGTTATTCTAGGAGATCCTGAGGCAAATTTTTCTATTAGTGTTTTATGAGCTGATTTTCTTCCACTCATCACATATGACAGCCATCGTGGACCCAGTCTTTAACCATTGACAGGTGTGGATAGGCGCTGTGACTGTTATTACTCTGAAACCAGCGGTGAGTAATAGAAGTCAGCTGCCGGGAATAAGATGCGTATTAGGAGTTAAGTATCTGCAGGAAGTTAGAAGGTTTTCCTGCAGACAGACGGTGGCTAAATAACAAACGTCCTTACACCAAATCCATATGAATTAGCAGCCTCATCATTTATGAGCTTTTGGCTGTGAGCAGTCCGAGTAGTTTGGTGATTTATTCCACTGTTCAGATTTGTTAAAACATTGAAAGACCTGAGGAGACAGTTGTCATTTTAGGTTGTTTTTTTTCTCTCTCTATTTTTGTAACAGGCCTAAGCATATGAACGTTGGAAGTAGCACGTGTCCTTTAATGTCAAACTCCAGTGTGGAAACTTTTATCTGATAAACATAGTGTCTTTTGTTTCACTCATGTGTCTCAGGGAATTGAGACCAGCTGAGAGCAGAGTCCTGTGTCCAGACACAGCTGGATCCAATAAGTTCCTGCTCTGGTGCTGTGTTTACCCATTCCATACGTTACAGGAGGACATTTAGAGAAAAGTAATATTCATTTTGTTAGATATAGGTCCAAATCAGCATTACATGATAGTATAAATTGTTGGGAGTGTTTTGAATAAGTTCAATGGTTGCATAACAGTTGCTGATCTTAACCAGCAATCTATGACATAACGATATGGATAGAAAAAGCGTTTTTTAAGCTCTGGTTTTCCGTGGTTTCTTTGATATAAAATCATACATATACAGTATAGTATTCTGACTGTTGATTTGTATAAAATTAATGTCATTATGACAACTTTGGGATTTTGCAATTTAGAGAAATGTCACTATTACCATTACTATTTTATGACATTTGGAATAAATAATAAATTATTTGAAAATCTACCGATATGACTAACATATACATTTAAAGCTCCTGCCCATTGTCTTACAAACATTATTTTTTACGGACATAAATGAAAATAAGATCAGACTGTAAATCAACACTATCCACAATAATGCGTACAGCAACAAAATCCTTCTTCATAGTCACTGATTGAACTTTTCTAGTCTTCTAACTATTCGCTTTTGCACCGTATGTCACATTCATCTGTTCACACCACATTCACGCAGAGGCTGCTTTATGAAGTGACAATCAGTATTAATGAATCACATTAATTCACATACACACGCCGCTGACGTGGCAGCAGGAACAACTTGGGGATTAGTGTCTTGCCACGGACATGTAGCTGGATCAAACCCCTGACCTTCTGGTTGAGAGGCATCCCTAGTGGTTAAGAGACAGGACAAGTTCAGTCACAGCATTCTCGCCTTGTTGTCACTGCAGCAGGAGCAGGATGTTAGTGAAAAAACAAACTCAGACTCACTTTACACGAGTACAACAGAGAAGGGAAAACTATCAACAAATTTGAAGATGAAAATGGATTAAAAAGACTGTGAGATCTAGACAAACCTCCCAATCACACAGAAACATAATTACACATTAATGAGTATGTAACTCTCTTTACTCAAAGTGAGATTCTGTCTTCGAAGCACAAAGATGGCTTTTTTTTCTTTTTTTTTTTTTTTACACAAATCAGAAAAGGACAGCTGATTTTCAGTTCAAATAAAAAGCTTTCGATGAAGTTTTAAGATTAAAAGCGGAGTGTAATGACTGTCTTTTCCAACAAATAAGTGAGGACATATCAGAGGCATTCAGGTTTATTGTGTATGAGTGGCAGATGATTACTTTGGTGTTTTTGGGTCAGAATGACTATTAAGTAAACCTATTTAATATGTTCTTTTGACCACAGGTCTCTTAGCCCCATCATTCATCTGAGGCACCATGTAATGCTGCAACAGTCCACGCTTGTTCTGATTCTGGCATCTTTTCATGTTATTTAAGGGCACATCAAAAGTCAAAGTATACTTTATACAAAATTGCAGTTCCTTTCATTACCTCTCAATGAACAGCAATAATAATCACTTGAAAAGCAAAAGTCTAAATCTTTGTGAAGGCCACATTAGATGTGGTAATTATTGCCAATTCCTGCACCCGCAGAGCAGCAGAAAGACAGACACGGCTGCCAAGTCAGAGGCATTGTTGTGGTGACATTTGAGCGGCGGATCAAGCTGCTGACGAACAATCCATATTGAAAAGCTGCTCTTTCTGCTAAATGTCAAACAGTGGCAGGAGATATTGTTCATGGAACAGACAACAGAAAACTTTTCATTCATAATCATCAACATGCTGAGTCAAGCACTGTGGTGGCTTTGGTCAGCCAGGGTGCACAGTTGATTTAATCTGAAGAGTTGAAGTAGTTTGGCATTCGACTCCCCTACTGCTGGTGATTTAGTCATCTGCCATTTTTATGAACTTTTGTCCCAGACTATGCTTGCTATCATCACATTATGAAAATTGCTTTCCATAATACAAGCGGCATCGATGCAAATGTACAGATGTGCAGTTGGAATATTTAATTTAGCTGTTCAGCAGCTTTATGTTTATCATCCTTGATTGAAGTCATATTATCAAGGATCTGATTTGTCTGGAGTAATGCTCACTTCAGAGATTTTCTGACCTGACAATGGGTCTGAACTGTCGGAGTCTAATGGATTTCCAGTAATTCATGTGAATGTTTATTTGTGGATATTTCCAACAAACCTGCTCATTTTCAAAGGACAGCAGTGAATTATCTTGGCTTTTGGTGTTTATTTGCTTTGCTGTGTACAAGTGGTGATGTGTTTTTAGCCACCAACACAGTTCTCATTCTAGGGGAAATGCATGAGCTGGTTTTGTTGGGCAACCTTTATTTATGTTAGCATTATGAATGCCTATGATATGAGGTTTGCACATAGCATAGGCACAAAATGATTGACTTGTTAGCTTTGGGCTCCTTGTCATCCCTGTAAAGAATGTGTTCCCTTATAAGTTGCTCTCCATTTCCAGATAGTTCAACTTTGATCATTTTTAGATGGATGAAGAGAGGAAAATATTTACCTTTTCTGTAATGTGAAACCTATCTGCTATCATCGACCTACAACAAGCTACAACTTACTTTTCAGAGCTTCTGGTGTATCCAGTTGTTATTAGTTAGTAATTGACTGTGCCTAAAATTGTATCCCCTGGTGTTCCCATTGTTTTAAGCCTGTAGCAACTTCTAATGCGAGAATGGAGCTGGTATTAAGAAATGACATCCATGTGCATATTGTTAACTACGCTTGCACGTATGTTTAAAGACAAAGTTAAAGCTAAATCTTGAAATGGCATAGACCAAAGCCTGATAAAGCACTGGTGGACGAGGTTACTCAGACTACGGACCACTTGTGTTTAAGATGTTGGCAAACCTACCAGCATAAGAATAAAATATTACTCTACCTGTTCTCCTCACGTCATTATTCAGTCTATAAAATGTTCTCCTATTCTGAATGATAGAAGGGGATCTGTTAGGCCCTATCTAAAGATTTCACTGCAGTGCTACATCTCAAAAACATAAACCCTTCACTCTCATCCTCAGCCAGGCCTCTCTGCATTCATCCTCTGCTACACTGTGTGCACAAAGTAGGAGCCAACATCAACGTCCTGTTCGACGCTCACTGTTTACCTGAACAGAAGAGAAAATGAACCAAGAGCCTCATACTGCTGTTAATTAAAATCAAATCAGTGTCCTTTTTTAGCCCTATAATTTACCGGATTAGCTGCCTTCTACCTTACATACAAGTGTGATTCAGATCCATGCCATGCATGTGAACACATTTGCACAATTACATAAACATCAGAAGTACATGGCTCTCCAAAGAGACATTGATGCATAATATGGTAGTGGAATATACGTGAAACTAATGCATCCCTATGCCAAAGAACCTTCAAGAAAATCAGAATCGCTTAACTTCTAATAATAAATAACCATTTTCACCTTATTTGATATCTGTATTTTCCCTACAGCACAGCACCAGCTATCTGAGACTTAAACCCTGTATAGTATACATATAGTATCCGATGTATCTATGCTACTACTTTTCCGCTTTAAAAAGTGGTAGTATATGTCTTTTATTATCTTACAAAACTGTGTTGAATGTCTTTACCCCAAAATTTTGGATCTTGCATTGTCAGCGAGTTGTTGTCTGTTTTTCTATAACATTGGGCTTTTTGCCTTTATTAGATAGTCGTGGATAGAGTAGGAAATCGGGAGGGATTGGGGATTAACATGCAGGAAAGGAGCCACAGGTTGAACTTGAACCTGGGCTGGCCGCCTGGAGGACTATAGCCTCCGTACATGGGGCGCGACCTAACCGCTAGGCCATCTGCGCCCCAGCAAGTCCTTTCCTGTACTGCTAAAGCAGATACTGTAGAGGTCGAATACCTAAAAGGCCAACAAGGGGAAACTGTTCCCTGTGTTAACTTGTGAATTCCACACAGATTTTGTTCATATGATTTAAGGTCTTGTTTTGGGAAGAGTGGTTGAAAGAAGCTTGCAACACTGCAGGATTTGTTTCAAACCAAATACAGATAACATTTGCAGAGGGACAATGGGGTCACTGATCTGAGTTTTCCTTGTAACAGAGAAGCATGGAGGCCTTATCGTACTTGACAACGAATTACAGTACGGCTCTTGTGGCCAGCTTATGCTCAGCCAGGCATGATTGTGTACCACTTAGGTTTGTGTTCAATCTACTACAAATGTGGTTGTTGAGATCTTATAGAAGATCAGCAGCCAAAGAGAAAAGAAACTTCGGCTCTCTTTAGCGCTGATAACAAAATCTTGCCTGTGTCATTTGCAGAAGTTTCGCTACAAAGAATTGACCTTACATAATAGGACAACCTAGACTAGACATCTTTTTACTTTAAATCTGGGCTGCCACAACACCACAAATAGAAGCTTATTCAGTCTGATACGGCAGCGCAGGATGACTTCTGCAGATGTAATCTTCAGGTGCGCCAGTCTCATTTATCTGTCATCCTCATGGGGCTTTCGGAAAACGTCTTTATCGGTGTTCCACAGAAAGGAATTCGTGAAGACTTCAGATGAAATATGGAGGGATTGGTTTCAGCAGAATCACTGCTGGCAGCCCTGAGAGGAGGAGATAATTACCACTTTGACAAGCTTTGATCACAGGTACAGTTATTCTCAGAATGTCTGCGTTGATAGAACAATGAGATGACGGCTTCAGAATTCACAACGATTTTGCCCTAGTTTTTCTCCCTCCTCCCGTCGTGCTTAGATTCTGAATAGAAGCTCTGTCTGGAGACAAAATGAGGGTAGTTTACGTGTCGTGGCTTAGCTGTCAATTACTGTTGTTTTTTCGTTGAGGTGCAGAGAAGGGATCTGATGATGGCTACTGAAATGTTTTGGATGGCTAAAAGTCAAGGGTAAGTCATTCGTGACCTGTGAATACTGTGGGTGGAATGAATCACTGCGGTTTCTTTTTGTCAGGAGGCAGCAAATTAGTCAATAAAAACGACAGCGGGTTCAGAGAGCCTTGTGCTGAAGTCGGTTTTAGCAAAGTAGGAGGTGTGGGTTCACGAGGGGTAACGCTGGTGGGAAGAAGAAGAAAAAACTCAAGGTGAAGATGTAACCTCACCACAAAGAAGAAAGGTTCACTTTATTGAGAGCTCTTTGAAAACGCATCCAGACCACAGTGCTGCCCTAAAGCAAACATGCCTCCTACACTGCCTACCTGGGCTAAACTAAGATGCAGCATTTGTGAGCATGGCCACCCAGTTACAGGAAGGAAAATCTTTATGTGTGTGTTTGAAGGTCAAGCAAGTCAAATGAGTCAGGTTTTCTCCCATTCTGACCTCAAAATGTAAACAGAGAATGCTCTGAGCCCTCAAGTGAGTGCTTTGTTTATTATTTTGCATTATGTTCTCATGGTTTGGGAGTGTATTCTCCCACTCATGAATTATTTTACCTCTTCCTGTATCCTACTTATGAGTCCCGCACTGATGCTGTTCTCCTGAAGGCTCAGATGCCTCAGCGGGAACTGCATTCTACAAAGCAACGCCCCCATGATGTCGTTTCCTCCAACATCACTGATCCCATTCCTGTCCAGATCCACCTGCTGCAGACTTGTGTTCTCTTTCAGCATGTCAGCCAACAGCCGGACCCCTGGGTCACCTAAGTTGTTCTCGTCAAGGTTGATCTGAGTCAGTGATGTGTTTCCTTTGAGGCTGTCGAAAAGCTCCTTCCATGCCGCCAGATCTGCGCCGCCGGTCTGTGCCAGCCCTAAGTACTGAAGATACGAGTGGTGCCTTATGTATGATGCTAACACTCTTACCCCCTCGCTGCTCAAGCCATTTCCCCCAATATCAAGTTCTAAAAGTGCAAAAGCCCTGAATGAGCACCATCCAGTGGGGAGCTGCGCCATATTCTGCTCTGATGGAAGAAGCAGTGCCTGCTGGATGGCAGCAAAAGCTGAAGCTGTTTGTTGCTGCAGCTCGGCTATTCCACTCAACAGGGTCAGCACTCCATGGTCTCGAAGTTTGTTTCCAAACAGGCTGTAGAGAGATTAAAAGCAGTGGTTACCATGGAGATTGATTTTGATTCCCGCATAAAAAGCTGACTTTGGAGGGTACACATTTGAACCCTGCCTTTAAGATGTCCCTTTTATGATATATGAAATGCAAATTGTTTACATCTGGTTGCATGTAGTAGTACAATTCTGCATGTATTGTCATGGATCATTTACATTTATTTTTCTTTTATTGAGTCAATTTCTTTTCTTTTTTTTAAGGATTTACAATTTGAATAATCATGTTTTAATGGTGTATTTGTTAGGATTGCTGAACTGTATATGCACTTTCATCAACATTTAGTAAACACTTTCAACTCTTAAAGGACATGCTTGATCTGCTGTAGAACACATTTAAGGGATAGTTTGTTTCATCCATACTAAAAAGAGTTTTGTCCCAAGCTATTTCTTGGCTCAGACCAGTAACTTCCTTAAGTCTCTGATGGTTGGCTGGCTACTGCATAGAGGAATCGGCTAATGGCCGTAGAGTTGTTTGTAACAGACAGATAAGAAGTGGTTTAAATCTTCTCATGGAACACGCTACAAGCAATTAAAACCTTCTTTCTTAAAGACTCACACTATTCATTGTATCGTGTAGGGTGGAATAAAAAAAGCAGAGATGATTTCCAAAATGCAGACTGCAGTGTTTAACTTGCAGTGTTTGAAAAACATCTAAGTAAATAAAAATAAAAAATGCCACCAAAAGATACAGAGGTTTCTCTCATGATATTAAGTGATTTTATTTTTTTCGATTTGAAAAATCTGCACATTGTTTTTTTCTTGATTATTTGTCACATTTCCATGGCGGTGAGAAGAGTTTGTTACCAAGCTTTCCACTGAATCTAATCTCTGCATGTTAAAAAATTGAGCTTCATTCAGCTGTGTGACTTCAAAGGGTGACTTCACTCGTGACAGACTTGGGGAGGGTCTGGTTTGAGAGAGGCCCTTAAACCTATGAGAGGGATGAAACACTGTAGAATAACCAAAACCAGAAAGAAATAACAAAAAGAGAAATGATAACTCAGCTCTAAATTTAACAAAATACTTCACCAACCAACAGTGAGGACATAAAGCACTTTGTCTCGTCTATGATAAGCAGCTGTGTGTTGCACTGTATCTCAAATTTAACATACACTGTAATTCGTCTCATAGTTCAATGTGTCTATAAAGAAAGACAATCTCTTGCACATTTATTGTGTTTTTAGTGGGAAAATAGATCATAACTCAGAGAAGTTAGGCACTGGAGGCCTGTCTTGTTCCCATAAAAGAGATGTATTATGTCATTCAGCAGTGTGAGGCTAAAATGTTATACTGCAATGACGAGCCTGTCCTTGGTTTAACTGCATGTTTTTACTGTCCGCTCAGTTTTATGACTTTCTTTTCTAAATTTATATTTGACCACTTTTGAAGTTTAATGTACCTGGATCTGTTTCTACTTTGCATGTTTTATTTTTCTGTTTTTGATGTAAAGGGGCCATTCAAGCTTGGGGACTTACTGTAAGCCTCTGACTTGAGGCTTCACTCGCAGAACGTCCAGCAGGATGTGAGCACCGTATGGACCAATGAGGTTGAGGTTGAGGTTGAGTAGAGTGACCTCGGACAGGCTGCTCTTCAGGGACCCCGCCAGGCTCAGCAGATGGTCGTCAGTCAGGTCTGTGTTTCTCAGAACCAGCTGCTCCACCTGATCGGATGTGCTCAGCACGGTCATCATGGCGTCGAGCTACAGTAACAAATGCTTTTTAATTTGATGGCCTATTGGAAATACTTCAGTTGAAGCTTTATTACCAAAAGTCCGAACCAGTCTGAGACAAAGACATTTATCACCACATGCTATAAGGACAGTGGGACCTCAGCAAACACACATATCTAAAAACAAAAATCAAAACAAAACACGCATACAAAAAACTAAAGCAAATTACGTTTGAAAAAAACGGATACACACTGAACACAGCTTTAACATAAATACTGTGACTTTGACACTTTGGCAATATTGTCCTTTATCATGCATGCCAATAAAGCATCTTCAATTTAACATTAAACTGAATCACCCAAAGGATCTCTTATCTTTAAAAAAAAGTTTAAGCATTTTAATTTGCATGAGGCCAAAGAGTGTTTATTTATTTTTATTTTCTCATCCTTTTGCTTTTCCTCAATGCTAGGGTGAAATGGTCTGCCAAGCCCCACAAAGAAATGCTCCAAATAGAAATATCTCATCTAACTTTATATTCACCTCAATCACAGAGAGCAGGTTTTCCTAAAAGTACAGATTGTATCACTGCCTTGGGAACAGACTATATTGAATGTTTTGTGTTTTTTTTGCCCGGGTGTGAGAGCAGTGAAGCTCCAAACTGTTTTGCAGGCGGGGACAGAGATGTGCTGTGCAGGTGCTGGATCTTTTTTTTTTTTAAACTCAGAGACAGGACCAGAGTCCAGAGAGACATATGATGTAGTTGTCGGCCATAACCGCTCTGTCACTTTGCAAGACCTTGAGGAATTTTTCAGGCAGTGTGTGAAGCTCTTTCATCGTGACGAATAGAACCGAGCCAAAAGGCCTGCATGTCCGAGATAAAACTCACTGGCCATTTGTTGCAGCCATTTGGTTATTAACCCCCATGTGATGAAATAGACCTTTATATTAGGACATTTCTTTGAGAATAAATCAACTAATCAGACAATAAATGTGACCTAGAATGGGAAACTGTCTTTTTGATGGCAATTGTAGTACCTGATTACTTTTGAGAAAAGCTCCTGTAGGCCTACTTGTTGTTGTAGTGGATTTTTTTATGGTTATATGGATATCTCACACAGTGAAAAGTATTAGACGGTATATTAATACATCTCCTTTAAATTATTTTGTACTGTTTAAAGTTTAATACACGAAAGTTGCGACTTTTCCCCCTTGAATTCAGATTTTGTTTTTTTATGTGTTATAGTTGCATTATTGAAATTAGGAAAAAAATAATAATGTATCCCTTTAGTATCTCTTTAATCTCTCTTTTGCCCTTATAGCAGAAATATACCAGTTCTAACTAAAAATTAATGCGCACTGCTGCATAATACAGCAATGCGGTTATTTCAAAGGCTTTCTGCCTAATATTAACTGCCAAGAGCGTTCCTGGCAGACACACTGATTCACCTCAGTAGTTTGTGTCGTACACACACCTGCACCTGCAAGTCTTGTTCTCTAACAGGCTCCTCTTTGCCAGCACTCTGGCTTGCCGTGTCCTCCTCTTCCTCCTCTGGCTCTCCATCAGGCTGTAGGACGCCGTCACTTTCAGCACTGAGCTCCACATCTGAGCCTGCAGCTTTGGGGCCCGATGACAGCCTCTTCTGCAGCCGGCACCTCTCCAGGACTTGGCATGCAAAGAAAAAGACAAGCACTCAGTAATTAATAAAAAAACTGTCGCTATGAAAGCCAAGTGCACATAGTGATATTGATACCCTGCTTTGATGTGAGAATGCAAGAAATCTAAAATGTAGTTTTGTTACAAAAAAACAAACACATATTGCATTGAAATTCATGAATGCAGGTGTATGGGTATCAGTGTGAATATTGTCCGATGAACATCTCCCAAACATCCTGCATCCTCTTCTAAACATGCACCACTTTCTTTCAGGGTCACAATTTCTGCTTAAGTGTTAGATGAATCAGTTACAGCCCTCCAGGGGGATTCCCACTCGTTCCTTCTGTGCTGCAGTTTCTTCACTCACTGTTTGCCTTGAACCAGTTGTGTTTGTTTTGGCCCTGCTCCAACACGGTGCTCATTTCCACACATTCTTTGTAGAAGTCCTTCGGTCCTTCCCCGTCTCTGTTTTTCCCATTTGATCCCGGGTGCTTCTGCTTCTCTGCGTTCTGCTTAGTCAGTGCTTTTTCATCCTGCAATGAATCTTTACAAAGAAACACTCTTGATCTTACTCATTTTTTTCCAAACAAAATGTAAAAAAATTGAAAATTCAAGTACAGATATGAAGGTCATCTAGTGCCCATATAAAAAAAACTGTATTTTCATTTTTTTTCCCACCCTCATTTACAGGAATCAAAGAAGCTAAATTGAATGAAACTTACTCAGAACTGTAACCTTGCTGCTTGCTTTCTTCGGTCTTACTTCTTGTTCAGATGATGCTTGGTCTTCAAATTTTTCCATCACTGTCGGCCTCAACGAAACCTCTGAGCCCTCTCTGCCTCTCTTTTCATCACTCTTTTTGTCGCCCGTCTTGCCTGTGCTCTGTTTTTGATTACTTTGACCCTTGCGTCGTTTACTCTTGCCCGTCTCTTTAATCCCTGCAACAGCCAGGTCTTCGCTGTCTGTAGATCCTCCGCCGCCTTCCTTTATGTTTTTTTTTGTTCTCCTCCCGGACTTCTTCTCTGGTTTGGCTGGGATGAACAAAGGGGATGATGGGCATGACTCCACAGTGCCTGCTTTTGGAGACAATATAAAAGAGGAGAAAAGTGCTTTGTTTGACATTTTCTCTTTAAATTAGTCCATCGAAATCAAGGGCTGGGCCTGATGTCAAAAGAATGTTGATGAATAAGCTTTAGGAAGTAATGGAAAATGGAGCTACTCATTGCGAGGCTTTGTACCGTTGCCAGGGCTGTGCTCTAGAGAGAGAATTAAGTTCTGCTTTGTGCCGTTGTTCAGCTGTTGGCAGGAGCTGTATTTGTTACGGAGACTTGTACATCTGAAAAAGAAGAAAAAATACGCTTTTATGCTGACTCGAATTCCCTCTCTGTACCACCATGAAACATCATTCCCCCCATGTCATGTAATATGCAGGCTTTCACCCCCACTCTCGGCCTTCAATATGTTAATTCCACTGACAAATAGTTGAACTTGATGTGTTTATTCTGCTACTAATTTCAGACATGTTCTGCCACTGCTGTGTGTCGTTGTCCCTGAAATCTGACCTGTAGCACGGCATCCCACCAGCGAGCCACGTCAGTCTGAAGCAGCTCCTCCTGCCCTGCTGGAAGCCCGGCGCATAGCGGTACTCGCAGCAGGAGCTGATCCTGGCCACCATGATGCCATTGACGTACAAGGTAGTGCTAAAGGGGAAACCTCTGTGCCGTTGAGAGACAAACTGGAACTGCTCTGAAAGACACAAGAACTTCATGCTGTGAAGGACATTTGAATAAAGATTTCAGAGGCCAGCGGCCCTGACATTTTCTGGAGTGCATGTGTGAAAACAACTCTGGACTCTACCTGGCCTGCTAATTCAGGTATTTGAAACGCTGTCCACGTATAGTAGGTGACCCATTTTAGCATTTGACCTCTGTGGGGTCGTAAGACCAATCAAGCACACCTGGCTCGCTGCCAGAGCTCACTTTCTCTCTTATTCACACCAGCTCCCTACCCGAGGCTCACACTGTTACACCCATCCATACACACATGACATTACTGGTCTTACAGATTGACATCTTTTTCTGACTTTTCTGATTAAGTCAGTGGCCCAAATAAAACATTTTTTTTTTTTTTAGCTTCCTTGTATATTATAAATAGGAGCCAATTTGTTACACTTTCTTTTAAGGCTCAGGAGGATTTTCAGAGCAGATTTCCAGATCAAAACAATGCTCCCTTCAGACTCACCTCCTTCATCCCTAAGCTCCACCCTCCCTTCCTGTCTCCAGCCCTCTCATTCTGTTTCACTCTCAGGTTTTTGTGAGGCAGTGAGAGCAGCGGAAGACTGCAGATAATCAAAACAAGCTTCTGTGATCAATTTAACATTTACTAAATGCATCTCAGAATTGCTTCTGTTTTATCCGTTTGGCCTTTTAGACCGAAGAAAATATTTTCTTCCCTTTGGAAATCTGTTGGTTCTCCTTGGGTTGTACTCCTGCAACACTGTTATCATGCCTCTAGACAAAGCAACCTTGTGTGGGCAGCCTGTCTCTCTTCCTCCACATGGTGGCAGGGCTGGACCAACCACGGACCTCCACAGTGGTGGCATGGCTAACGGTTGGACAGGGAGGGAGTCACTCGAAAAAAAGCACATGTATGAAACAAGTTTGAGCCTTTAAGGGAAACGTAAACAACCTGAAGGAAGCGCTGTCCACTCCATGTGAATACTGAGCTGATAACATATAATCCAGAGACAGTTGATAACTCTCTTTTTTTAAGGAATTAATATTAATAAAATTTGAATAAAATTCCATAAAGAAAGTGTCTTATTCTGGTTTATTCAAAAAGCAAATTTCCAAATCTATTGTTTATTTAAAAACATATTTTAATGGAAAAAGTACCAAAGTCAGCATAATGAACAATACTGACTATATAGAGTAAAAGTGATTGAATATCATGGCAAAATAGATCATTTGTAGCCCGCTAGACATGTGTCTGTATGTGTCAGCTATAAAAGATGTAAACAGATCAAACACACACACACTGTTTGGAGCAGAAATCCATAACTTTGTTCTTCCATCAGGCTGACTCTTTTGATTCTCTCCGTGCAGTGACAGCTGTTCGGTTTGTACCAAAATGAACCTGCTGCAAAGATGAAACAGCTTGTCTTGTCTATTGACTTTTGTATATGACGGTAGTCAGTCAGGTCACACATCAGCCTCCTACTCACTCTCAACTCAAATGGAGCCTCGGGCCGACGTCCTTGTATTCCTTTTGAAAGTGTTATTTAAGGGCAGAATAGTGATAAAATGTTTTTAAACTTTTTACGTCCCTAAACGTGGAACAAGTTTCAGATGGTTTGAATAGGCACTTTAAAAGTCAAATGTTCTGATACATTTTCTTGGCTGTTATATAAACACAGTTTTACATTTCTGAGCTCCTACCTCCTGCAGCCACCAGCCCTTTGAAGACACAGATATTCTCCCCTCCATTGACCTGCTGGAGAACCTTCAGTTCATCCCGAGTTGACCCTGACCGGGACCCCTGATGACCTTGTCCCAGGTAGGTCATTGTCACAGCGACGTTTGATTTCTTTGCCTCTTTCTGTGCTTTAAGGTTACTCTGATATGAAGACAGAGCAAACAGGTTTGACTTTGAAGGCAAGCTTCATTCCATTTTCACAGGAAGCTGAATAGATGTCATAATACCTGTTTTTTAGGGTGACTCGTTGTTCTCTGAGAGGTGACAGAGGAGAACGATCCTCGTCTTTTGTCGTAGAGGTAAGGGCAGGACTGACTCAGAGTCCCTCTGATCGAGGTGAGACTTGATGCTTTTGTTGTAATGGCTGGGAGGTAAACATCGTCTTTACCATTTCTACTGGATCGGGCTGTTGAATCATCCAACTATAATGGTAAGACACAATATACAGTATATATATTTTTAATTACGATTTATTTTAAGGCCTTTTATGCCTTTATTTAAGAGTCAGGACAGTGGGGAGAGCATGGAATCAGGAGGAGAGAGTGGGGAATGACATGCAAGAAAATAGACGAGGTTCAGAGTTTAGCCTTGGCCACCCGCTTTGAGGACTAAAGCCTCATATGGGACGCTCGCCCTGACCGTTGGGCCAAAAACAAGAAGATGCGAGAAATCAATACATAGAAATGGGTGTTGGCTTAGCACAGTCGGTGGAGTAAGCTAGCTGTACTGTATACAGAGACAACGTCTTTAACACTCTGGTCTCCTTTGACCATTTGGTGCATGCCATTCTTACTCTCTCTCTCCCTTTATGTCCTGTTTCTCCTCAGCTGTCCTATCAATAAAAGCAAAATACATTAAACTAGAAATTAAACTGGTAGTAAGCAACATAAAAATTCCAATGGAACAATCCTTCCACCTCTCACTCAGATACCTCATCACTCAGCTAAGCCCTGTCCACCAAATGACGCAGCAAACATGAAGGCCAAGCGTCGTCCCTACAAACTGTCTGTTCCACTCAGCTGTTTGAACTCAAAGGAGAGAGACAGTGAAAACCAATCGATAAACATCCCCAAAAGGTTCAGAAATTAGAGATAGTATGGGCCGCACAGCTGTTGCGCTCTCAGCAGCTCCACCAAGAGGAAAGAGAGAGAGAGAGAGAGAGCTGCTGACACAAGTCATGCTAAAGTCAGATGAGGCTAGTTCAGAGTCACTGTGACTATTTACTTCCAAGCTAACCCTGACTTGTTTTTTGATACAGACCTAAAAAAAACTTCCAAAAAAACAAAACTCAAAGGGGTTCGGGGCTCACAGACACAGAGAGACAAATATTTAAGGGAACATATACTGTACGTTTAAAGTGGTTAGTGACATGCAAAGATTAACATTTGTTATTTCAACCCAAATTCTCATGAAAGAGAGTTGCCTACTGTAGTTTTTACTTAAATAAAGATATCAGGAAAAAGTTAACCAAGACAAAACAAATACCAGGAAAAATAGCTTTGACTAAAGCTTCACATTTCTCCATCGTGAAATCTAGTATATAAATCACGTTTAAAACATGTGTTCTGTTTAATATCACAAGAAGCACATTATCTACCAAGCATATAATCTAATACAATAGATCTTCATCAGCTCTTTGACTGTCTGTGGTGTTAATATTAGGCTACTTGTTAGGCCTTCCAAATAGAAAATGAAATCATTATTAAATGCTGTATACATTGGTTTTTTGGTTTGTGAATATTTTTACAGAAAAGAAAGGAATATATTTTTGTAATGTGTCGCCTCTTTACAAATCTGCTCCGTCACTCATTCAGAAATGCTTCTTGGTTTTAGATTCACACAGAGCTCTCAATCTGTGACAATGTTAAAGCGCCACTCACTGTTATAATAATGATAATAATAATACACTGTTGAAAAGGAAGAGATCTGACCTTGTAGATCTCCACAGTGTCGGGGTTCTCGAGGAGGAGGAGTTTGCTCTTTGCTCTGATCAGACTGGCGATGGAGTGGATCATTTTCTCATCCCTAGCAGGCTGAGCTGGGATCTGATCGCATCCAAAAACAAATCAAAAAAGCTCTCATAAGTTAAATAACCAATTATATTAATGTTATGCACTGTGGAGGATCTACAGTCAGTTAACAGTTAGACACTTACAGGAGTGTCTCGGCCTCCTCCATGGACTCCTCTGTAAAAGAGATCCTGAAGGAGGGTCTTGCTGTTCCTTCTGATTCTTCTCATTGATTCCCTCTGATACGAGGCAGAATTCATACTGACCATCAGTCTGAATCCACAGAGTCGCCTGACTGGTAAATCATTCCTGAATTCACAGATAACAAAATTGTGAGAAGGTGGGAAAGCTGGGATTGGTATTTTTGTGGACATTGCACAAGTAACAACAAGGTAATTTTAATTTATGTCATGGGAAGTGCAATGAACACAGCTAAGGAATTATGTCTGGGCATTATAGAGCTAGAATCAGGGTTAGCCTAGCTTAGCATAAAGACTGGCAGCACTGAACACAATTAGCATGGATCTAACTAATGTTTTAAAACATTCATACCAACACTTCTAAAGCTCTGTGATTTTATACTGAACATGTTATTCTATTTTGTAATACATACAAAGGTGTAATAACAACAGTTTTAGGGATAATACAGGTGCTGTAGCTCAGGCTCAGTTTGCTTTTTCCCAGCCTCCCACTTAACTGTGGTCTGCATGCTAAGCTAGGTTTGTTATTTCCAGCCTCCAACTTGGATCCTAATTTACAGACATGAGAGTGTTGACGATATTTTCATCCAACTCTTGACGAGAAAACAAGAAAACAATACAACAATGTCACCAAATGTATTTAAATATTTAGTATTTAGGAGCATGTTGTTTTTAGGTTCTTAAAAAGTATTGATATGAGCTATGCAATCTTGTTTGCATATTAATTTAGAACAACAAAAGAGCAGACATGACAGTTCTAACTTAGAAAAGCTATTCATGGCATATGTTGCAGAAAAATAGCTTGGCCATAGCGTGGCAATATGTTGGCAAAACAGCCTGATATAGTGTAAATCATGTATGTGAAGACAGACCATAACATTTTCTTGTTTTTTTAAATACAATCCCCTGCTTTAATAATGAGGTGAAACTAAAGGTGTAGACTGCCATTTAAAAGGTTTGAATCCAGGATAATAGAACTTTATTATTACCTTATTATTGAGCTGTAAATATAAAGTTTTACCCAATGATCATGTGAGGGAAATGAAATGAAATCTAGTCTAAAGAACGAGGTTTTCTTTGATCTTAGAATCTAAAAGATGTGTGTTATTAATCATTAAACACTCCTTAGATGGGATTTACAGGTGGAAATGGATTTTGTCTTCACTGTGGTCACTGTGCTCCATAAAACCGACTCAGGCAACACAATCTTTCAACCTGGGCTTTGTGTGTTCAAAACAAAGTAAATCCTCTACTTTTGGAAACCTTATAAAGATAACGCTGATCTTTCATTGTGAGCTAATAAGCCTCTAATGTTTCCTTCACTGCCTGTCGGTAAACTACAGCGTCTGTAACCTAATCGCTTCATCCGTGTCATCTGCTGGGTGAGTGCGTCAGGGACAGGAGGCAGCAGGCAAACAGCCATGTCCTGAGATTAGAAGCCTGATGTATGCATGAGTGCACCTCAGCTTTAGATGGAAATAAAGAATAAATATATGAAGTTTGAGTTGAATAGGGTACTGTTCTGTTTTGTCATTTCAGCTTATTGTCTTAGAGGCTGTTGTAACTCCCTATAACTTTTGTTTTTGAGTATTTTACTGAAGTTACAGCACTCTTTGTTGAACCATTTAGTTAATAAACACAAGTACTACCAGAAAGATGTTCTGAAAGAATCTCGAGTAAAAGTAATGAAGTATTGATATGCTGACTTGTAATGCTGCATCAGCTACTTTAACTTCCTTCTTTACCTTGTTAGATTGATTTGAACTATTGATACATATATTCTATATTTTTCAATCATAATCCTAAGTAACACTGGTTGTACATTTAGTTGAAGAGTAATAAAAAGTACAACAAAATAAAAAGCACAAGTACCTCAACATTGCACTTTCTTACATGTATAAATCATTCAAGAATACACCATTGGTCACCACCATTCTAAAGCTCTATCAATGGACGTTAAAAGGCTTTACTCATTTTGTTGCTTACCTGGTAAATAGTAACACCGCTGAGTGATGCTTTCTTAGGACTATCCATATAAAGGTGTTTGATTCAATTCTTTTCCTCCTTGAACTGTCAGAGAACAGAGCTCTTACCTGTTGTCTTGTCCAGGTACAGAGCCGAATGTGTGTTTCCACCAAGTGATCTGATCCGTCCACAGCTGCTGATCTCTTGTTCTCTGCTCTCTCTTCACACAGTGACACCTGAGCAGTAACACCTTTGGCTCTGAGCCTTTGACGCTGCTCCCTCATTCATCTTTAAACATCCCTGACCGTCAAATATGTGCGCTCTGAGCACATGTGAGTATCTGAACGCTTTACTATCTTGATTTTAGATTTGTATTTACTGTCCTTAGTAGAGTTGTTATTGAAAGACTACAGCAGTTACCAATATATTATTTAGAAATGCTATTCAACCTGCCAAAAGCTGATACCCTATCTGACAACTATGAAGCAAAAAAAAGGTTTTTTTTTCAGATTGAAAAGAAGAAAAATTATGAAAATCTGGGAGGCAGATTAACCACAACCTTACATTAAAAAAGAAAGCGCACAGAAAACATAGCCTCCTTGGCAGATGTATCAATCCCTACGGAAGTCTGTAGCAGACATGCATCCATACATTTTACTTCCTTAGTTTTCCCCAGAAAACAAGTCATTTCCAGTAGTTTTCTAGAGATCTCAGCTTCTTTTTTATCTCGCATTCCCAGAGGTGCAAAAGCACAAAACAAACAAAGATAACAACTTCATTTTCCTCGTTAGTTTTGGCAATGGCAGCATTTCATGTATTGGTCTGGCCTATCACAGTGACCTATTGTTTTTGTTTAGTTTTTTAAATCACCTGAAAACGATCTCGTTATCATTGGGTAAAACTTTATATTAACTTTGGTAAATCACAAGAAAAAAACAGTCAAGATTTTGTGAAAAAACAAAGAAATTACTCATTATCACAGGAAAATTGAGTAGCCTAAATAAAAAGTAAGCCTGCATGTCCTCTTAGTCCACAACTTGCTTTTACTATGGACCTTTTCGTTGGCTCACTTAAGCAGATTTGAATCCAAGCAGTTTTGAAGTACAACTCATTGTGCAACAAGTAAAAGCCGTCTCTTATTTGTAAAATGTTAATTTATTTCCTTTTTCCATCAACGTCCTCTTCAGACTTTTGATCTTTGCTGTTCATTCACAAAATTCAAAACAGTAACGGGAGAGATTTTTTCAAACTTTTCTGCCTTAAAAAGTTTCCCTGATTTTACAGCAGTAATTTAATGGTTGAAAAAAAGGTTATGTAATGTTGCTTTAAAATGGTAACATTTGGTCAAAATTTCCAAAGTTGAAATTGCTTAATTAAAGGTTATCCTGCTGCAGTCAGGAAGAAGTCTCAATCCTGTAAGTGGGAAATGTCAGGGACTGGCTGAAATCCGATTTTGAAAAGATTGGTTCACCTTAATGAACTCTTTTGGCAAAGAAAAAGGTCACATTGCTGCTTAAGTCAATCATGGAGCTTTTACATTTGTTGTTACTGGCTTAAAAAATCCATTATTGGTCAGATTTATTGGCAGATTACTGACATCATTAGTGGCATGGAGTTTCTGGCTGTATTTGGCTTCTACAGGCCAAAATACTGAGGAAAATACAGGAAATCTTCTCATCCATTTAATGGATTAAGAAATGTCGGACTTAATTTCCACTAGTGGATATAAAACATATGAAAAGCATTAAGGTGTCATTATTTTTCAGGTTTTTATCCCATGAAAATGCACTTTTTGGATCTTTCCCCCTGAGTCTCAGCGAGCCTTACCATCATGCAGAGTTACTGTTATATTTACAATCACTCATAGCTCATTCTTTCTCTCATCTCAGCTCTGTGAGCCGGCTGAATGCTCGCGCTGTGTTCACGGCTCAGCTCTCTCCCAGAAAGCCTGACTCTCTGGCTCTTTGCAGTTTCTTATGATCCGTGGCACATCCAAAGGGCCGCTGGAGGCCGACCTGGATCCATTACATCCATAAACTCATCGGGGGGTCTGAGTGTATTTGGCTCGGCAGTCCAGCATTTGTTTCCTGCCGTGTTCACTGAAGCAATGTGACAGTTTATTATTGGCTCGACACACACCTCCGCCCTCCAGTATCCATGATGTGACACATTACAGTACGTGAGGGCTGTTTTGGAGTAGCAGTGATTCTTCATTTTTTTTTTTTCCCCAGCTCAGCATCTTCTTAGGGACCAGCTTTGTAAATGTCATCAGTGATCAATGTGGAAATATAAGTCGCTGCGGTGACTGTGTGGAAGCGAGGCCACATTGATTGTTGATGTTGGAGTTTATAATCTGTGTTAAAGTCGTACATTATTGTGTTTTATAGAATACTTATATAATGTCCTACTCTCAGGGGACTGTTTAGATTACTGACTGTTCATCCTGCCTTTCACAATGGACACATAGCAGCAGAGTGTGTTTCATTTCCTCCCATTCCTCCTACTGTATAATTTGTCATTAATATTGTGCTGCAGCAGCCTGAAGGCAGTGATTCCCAATTTGTTTTGTGTGCGATGAAATTATTTTGCAATCTGACGAATGAGGTGGTGATGGATTAAGACAAGGCAACACAGTGCTGGAAGTCCTTGATCCATTTTTACATATTTGAATCCATGCTCATTGAGATCATAGAATTCTTGAGGCTTTTTGTCTTATTTTACACACGTGAATTCACACTATCATGGTCATTGGCAGCTTGTGCTGTTTAACCACCGGTATGTATCTGTTACTTTTAGCTATACCCATGTGATTCAGAGGCAACATTTCTTTCTATATCTTAAAACATTGCAATCCTTTTTTGCTATCTTAGATGCTATTCTATAGTTTGTAATTTCCTGAAAAACGCTGAAAATGGATGACTTGTATGTAAGTGTATTTAAAAAATGTACCCACAGTGTGTCAGATGCTACATGCAGCAAAACTAGAAACCAAAGTTCTTCAGTTGAACAGTCGTAACTTGTATTTTCTCATACTTGTAGATTCAGAATTGAGGATTTTTAACTTTAAGGAGAAAAAAAGGAGACTGTGTGAGCTGAAGTTAAAACTGAGTCACATTTACATTAAAAGGCTCACGAAAATGTGTACTTGGTGTGCATGTCAAACAAAAAAGAGAGCTTTGGTTTTTGACTGACTTCTGCAATATTATACTGCAAATATTTGTTCCAGTGATTTATATTTCATGTTGAAGCAAACAAAGGTCAGAGGATTGATTGTGGAAGTCGATTGATTCCCCTGCCTGTGCAATTTGTTTAAAGCTGTTTGCGATTCATGCACAGCTGTAACGCTGCCTTGTAAGTTATGACAGTTCGGATAGATTGTTGGCATTACAGGGTAATAAAATATAATACAGGAGACGATGCATGAAAAATATACAAAAGTATCAGTAATGATAAATAATAAAACATTCAGGGATTGTTAACGGGGCGACTTCAAGCGGTTCATCTCGTTGCTGTTTCAGATTTACAGTCATAGCTCATGCAAAGTGAATTTCTTTGTGTTGTTAAATAAGGTGTCGCACAAGTGAACTATCACATAGTGAATGCATTTCAGAGCCGTCATTCCTCTCATCCTGTCATGTCTTTGTCTGACCACATGAGGGAGCAAGAAGACCACTCACACCATCACATCCTCCCCTGTGTCATCTTCCATCATTACATATGCTGTGTGAGCGAGGGCTGGCAGCTCTTGCAGCCCTCCTGCTGGTCTGTTCTTCCTCCACGGTTTAATTACCTCTCAGTCTGAAGTGCTGAATCATGTCTTCCTGCTGTCACAATCTCATGCTCAGGCATGTTCATTGTGGCCTCTGAGACATCCACTTGGCGTGTTCATTTAGGTAGAAGTACTGGACCCTCACAGCACGCACTGCTGTTGCTGTCGCCAGGCAGTTTGTCGATGGAGAATTTTTCCGCAGTCATGCAAAGTGGTATCTTATTTCATGTCGTGGTTAAATTGATTAAACACCAAAAAGCCGTAGGAGATCACACTCAGGGGTAATATTGGCTGATGGGAGACGCAGCAATTACTGCACACTGATATCACACATTAGGAATTAATATTAGCATGCCAACACACACAAGTACATTCACACATCTATTGGCCACTTTGTAGTGTTGCACTTTGTCTGGTTTAAATATACAGAGATTAATATCACTGCATGAATTAACACCTTGGTCAACTTCATAATGACTTCATTGTTCTCTGACTGCTTTAAAAACAGCAGGGTGGAATTACAGACCAAGGCGGCCAACTACACCTTCCAATTTTTTTTTTTTTTGGATTCAATGTTTATAATGTATCTAATCAATTAAATCTAATTTCAATAAGGTACAACAGCCTCGGGCTTACGGCAGACCTGGGCTGTGGTTCAGTGGTGGAGTCGGTCATTCTCAACCAGAAGGTCAGGGGCTCGATCCCCAGCTCCTGCAGACAAATGTAGATGTGTCCTGGGGGAAGGTCACAAATGTTGCTCCCTCTGCTGTGTTGGCGGCGTATGATTGGGATGAGTTAATGTTGAGGGACACTTGACATGGCAATCTCTGCTATCAATGTGTGAATGGGTAGGTGTGACCTGCGGTGTAAAAGCACTTAAAGTTGTCAGACGACTAGAAAAGTGCTATACAAGGTCAACCACCATTTACCACAACTATTCTGCAAACCCCTGCTTACTGTTTGGATCAGACCCTTATCCATGCATTTTCTTATACATGTTGTATAAACAATTAATGTATGTTGAGTTGCATTTATAATTTGTTGGTATTCTGCAAAAGCCATGAATCTCTTAAAACATTAGATCTTCACCCTCCTTAAAAAAACAGATGTTTCCATTCTTTGACAGTGTATTCTTCCAAAAGTCCAATTTGATTTTATTTGTGTTTATTTTATTGATTAAA
Source organism: Labrus bergylta (assembly GCF_963930695.1). NCBI lineage: Eukaryota > Metazoa > Chordata > Actinopteri > Labriformes > Labridae > Labrus > Labrus bergylta. Next base: position 19,988,584 of record NC_089196.1, read on the forward strand.
GATGTGGATTTCACATGAGTTAACATTAACACTTCATACTGCCTTATTTTTTTATTTAGTTCCCCTGTTTGGTTGATGGTATGATGCAAACATGTATGAAATATGTTTCCAATGGGTTTTATTTAGCTTCAAAAGTAGGTACATTATTGCACTTACAAAGGAGCACTTCATTTTTCATGTAAGAACAGGGGATTCATTAGTAGTTTGTATAACAGCAAAAAAAACACGACTGCATTTTATTAAGAATTTCTGATAAGAACAACAGCGTTTAAGTCCACACTGGAACCTTATGTCATACCACCCGTCTGGAATCTTAAGTTAAAACAAAATACATGTACTGAGTGGCCTGTTCCATCTGTGCAGAGCAGCTGGGGTCCGGAGCTGCTCCCAGCCGGAGACTGAAGAGCCATGTGGCAACCTGGCACCTCAGTGACCGGGACACGGAGCAGACTGCATGTCAGAGCTTTAAAATAGAAAAAAAAATGAGGTATTAAAGTCAACCACACCCCTATTTATGTAACATTTTCACAAGACATTCAGTGTAAGTTTCATCAAACTATGTCAGGGTGGTGTATCCAAACCAGATCCCATGACACATCATGTTCATGCACTGCATTCTCAGAAATACTGCAGGATTATTTTTTTCAAATGCAGATGACAGTTATTGTTTTTTTTTTGTTGTTGTTGTTTTTTGTGTAAAATCTTGCTGAGATTTATGTGTTTCTGTATCTTAATTTCTAAGTGTTGCAGGTCTATTTGGTTGTTTTTCCCTCTACTGGTGGGAAATAAACAAACCTCTGTTATGCACTGGAGGCAGCACTAAGGGGTAATTACACACATGAAGGCATTTAACCTGTGGGGGGAATTTGCATGTGTTTACCTTGTCCTGGTCTGTGAATCAGCCCTGCAAATACACCTGGCAGTGAGAGTTTGTGTGCTTTGGGCTTTTTGCATGCAGAGATAAGCTGCTGCCCAGCATTGTGCCTGAACAGCTATTTTTATATGAATTATTTAGACTTGTTTGAAAGTCTGAACTTTGATGCATGCAGTGAAGTTACCTGTCAAAAGGGTGAGATGTCCTTAAACAGGACGTTGATACTGAACTCTTGTTGTTGTTTCTCCTATTTTTACCAGTACATTAACTTAAAGGAAAGCTAAAATAATGATTACTACTACTGGTTGGTCTTAAAAGTCCTCAAAGATCAAGATGGTGGCGCACCCGGTTGCAGTACATTTTATATATTTGCTCTTAAACTTGATTATTGGTTCTTAATAGGTTTGTTTTTACTGTCACTTGTTTTAACTAGAGATTAGACCAATCCAATCGAATATCGCTACCGGGTCCGATATTGACGTACTTTACGTATCGGAGATCAGACTAACAGTGACAATCATCGTCACAGGTCAAGAAACATGGTTGGGCACTTTGAACATTCTCAGCTCGTATACAGTCTCACGCTGAAGACATACAGACTGAACTGTAAGAAGTGTCCACAAGTCGTCTCCTAGGCGACGTTCAGACGAGGAACTTACACTTCAGTTTAAAACATTTAATTTTAAAACCTGACGGTTGTTGCTGCTTCCTGTTAGTATGTGAAGCCAGCACAATGCAATGCAACGTCTGGTTTTCTACAGCTTTGTGTTGCCTCACACGTAATACCAACAACCACAACAACAGCAACAACACGTGTGATAAAAAAAAATATCGGAATCAGTATCGGTACATATGTATCGAAATAGGATCGGAACTGAAAAAAGTGGATCTTTTGTGCATTTTGGAAGGGATGATGAATTGATGATTGAATTACCTCCTGCAATAAACAAAAAAATTCTATGTTTCAGCATATTTGTATTTTAGCCTGTATTCATATCCCAAAAGCTGTCTACATTGTTGATTTGTATTTAATGTATATCTGATTCTAAATCCCTGTTGAAGTCAGAAACACTATACTGCACTGTATTGCTGTGCAGCATGCTGGGACAGAGTAGGAGGGGGATTATGTTACTACTGTAAGTTTGACATAAGTTTCCAAGACACCTGAGAAAGCACCACAGTGTAGCTTACACTCCACTGTCTTTTCAGACAGGACAACAATAAGGAAACGAATGGAATGTGCCTGAAGAGCCCAAATAGGGATTGAAGGCGACATGATGGTATCAGAACTGTAGGCTATCATTTATCTGTGGACAATAGCTGCTAATCTGGGCTATAAATACAATCATGATTGGCTTAGTCTAAATTGTATGTCAGTTGAAAGAAAAACATGTTTGATAAAGGATTTACAGTAGCCCTTGTAGAACTGAGCTTGAGATTTAAATCCTCGTGTCTGAACTGAACAAGATGGAAAAAGGAGGAGCTGAAGCAACAAGAGAGGTAAAACCAGGACAGACAGCCTCAGACTGTTTTCAGCTCTCAGATGATTTCAGCCGGATCGCAGAAGGTGAAGTGGAGTCATCCGTAAATCCCCACTGGAGTGTTAAAGACTGGAGATTAGTGAGTCTGACATGGATGGAGTGTCTCTGAGGGTCTGTGTCTCCATTTATCAAAAAGCAGTGACCTTACTGAGCAAATACCTCCTTTCTTCTTTCAAACAGGCTGTGTGAAGGACAGAAAGGTGGTTATCTAGGACACACGGAAAGTGATGAACAAACAGTAACTTTGATGTAAACCCTTCAACTTCAAATAAAAGGACTGTGCTTTTATTCCTACTGTGTATTTGCTAAATGATCTAATGGCACTATTGACTTCTTCTTTTCTATGTTTTCACAAATACTTTAACACCAAGCAGAGCTGCTTTTAAATCTGTGTAAAGAGTCAAGGTTATTTGAAATGACTGAAAGTTCATTCTCAAGTCAAGGAGTGAAAGTTTAGAGTCCAGTATTAATTCTTTACAGAAAAGAACAAGTCAAGTGAAAGTTTTGCTGAAAAAAAAATCATGTCCTGACTTTTTGCTCACTGAATCCCAATCTTGGACCCAATTGGCTATCGTCTAACCATGCTATCACTTCTGGAAGGACTTCTAGCAAAGACTTATCCCTACGTAGCCTCTTCAGTCTGACAAGTAGCTTAAGAGGGGAGAAAATATGTCCAAGAGCTGACTGTTAGCTGCATTTGTTTGCATATCTGTTTATAGCTTTTTGATATCTTTGTAGTTGTTGGCCTACCGTAAAACTTCACTTGATAGCCCGAGCTTTGATTTACTTCAGTATTTGAAATGAACTTGCCTTTATTTGGGACATGCATTAATAAGAGACAGGCCTTTAAGTTTTTTTCAATCAAAAATTGTGCACTGCCCAGAAGGGAAAGACTATAAAATGGTAAATCTAGCCAAAAAATAATAATAATGAACTGCACAAAAGTTGGGGGGGGACACCTCTCTTAATATTTAAGATTTGGACTGCAGTACCAAATTCAAACACGAGGTGTCAGAGTTACATAATGCTCCTTTAAATTGGGTTGGGCTTTTTATTTGATGTTTGACGGTATGCTAAGTTGTCAATGGGTGACTGCTTTTAGGAGCCAGGACTGCAATACAGATGATTAGGGTTCTGCCCCTCCTGCTTTCTACACTGACAGTTTTCCTGCATTCAGCCAATAAACACTGAAATGCTAGCGGATGATATTACTCCCACTACAAACAGTAACAGATTCTGCATTTTAAGGCAGAACATGTGAGTAGCGATTAAGTGAATCCTGACTTTAAAGCTGCAGGATACAATATTTAATGGACTCCATGGATCAGAAAACTCAAGACAGAAAAGAATAAAACACTGCCACAGTGACTTTTCTCAACAGGAAAAAAAAACAAATCTGTATTTTTACTGAAAATGTGACAGAGTAAACGTTTAAGCTGTTGATGAGAAAAAAGTCATTTTGGAAGATAGGACATTTCTAACTGAAGGAGAACATATTGAGGGGGAGAGGAAAAGTATGTTACTTGATAAAACATCATATAGTCTAATATGTAAAAGTATCACTGAGGCACTTTTTCATTGAGTCTCTTGCACAGAGCCTTGTGCAGGTTTATTGTGGTGTGTGGGTGGGAAGCATATAAGGCTCCTCAGAGACCAGTCTGGAAAGTCATTTAAAATGTGTCTTCTAGAAATACACAAAAAATGTCCTAAATTCTGTTTTGCTCTGTAGCATTAATGCTGCCCACACTCTTCTGTACACAGTCTGTAATGGTTTTAGATGACGAGTGTTTGTTGATGGATTAACAATGAACGACCTGGATTATAACCATTACAGTAATTAATCATTGTTTATTTTAGCACCTATCTGCACGTGCAGAAAACAGATTTGAGGGTGTTTATGGCATTGGGAGGTTGGTGATAAAATGGTCAAATCAGTCAACTTTATATACAAAGTGGACGTAACCACCGTGACATCAACAAAACATTTTGTGGAGTACCTTTGAAGTCTCACTGTGACTGTCGACCAGATGTTAGAGGGAAGAGTTGCACAATTATACACAATGCTGTGCTTCTACACTGATTGACATTTCACCATGGGCGCAGCCTATTCCTAAGGTAACCAAGCCCTAAAGCATTTTATTAAAATGAACATTTTACTGTATAAAGAAGACTTAAAAGAACATATTGGTCTTTCTCTCATAGACTTCTTTTTTCTTATGTGCTCTTGTTGTTATTATTCCTATTATGGTAATTCTAACTACATCATTATTACTACTTTTTATTGTATTGTATGTCTTTGTAAAGCACTTTGTGGTTAATGTCTGTGAAAAGTGCTATATAAATAAAATGTACTTACTTACTTACTTACAACCAGACTCATTTTTTCAACCATTATTATTTTACCCTCTTCACTTCACATTTCAATTTTTATGGCTACATCAACTTCCTTACTACAGATTTGGTCATGGCTTGAAGTGATATCTGCTTTGGAAGTCTGTGTGATTTTGTAGAGACCTGGAAAAGGCAAATGGACTTCTGTTACTCACGTGATAAGTCAATACATTTTCCTTCTATCTGTGGTTTTTGGTTTGGTTTCTCAGCTTCAGGTTATGTATGACTGTTTAACATCTTCAGTTTAACTTCAAACTTTTGTGAAAATGTAGAAATATTCATGACTTTCCCTGCAGATTTCCCAGAGGCAATTATTTACAGGGCTACACATGAAAGTTTTACCTGCGATCAAATTTGACTGAAACGTTGGTGGAAATAATACTTTACATGTCATCCAGACAGAATGTTTGCCCAATTATCCAAATAATTTAGAAAGGAAGCAGAACAACAGGATAATGTCCATCACCCAATTTTAAATGTAAGGGTATAGTGTAACGAAGTCCTTTTTAGTATAGCAAACACATTCAACAGTTCATTAAATCATACATGGTGGCCATAAGAACACAACTTTCTTATTTTGAGTGTTGTGTCAGTTTGAGTGTTGTGTCAAATATTTGTATCTTTGTTTCTTGTCTTAATTTTTGTGATGCAAGACAAATTTCAGACCACATCTGACAATAAAGTATTATCGACTTTAATCGAACTTGGAGACGCTAGAATAACAAAGTCTGTTTGCAAACCTGAGAGCTTAAAGCTCCTGTGAGTAACTTTTGGGTTGTGTTGATATTTGCGCCCCCCAGTGGACAAAGCAGGAAGAGTGTCTCATTGCTGATCTTGTCCTGCATATATGAAAGTTGTGTTTTATCAAGTGTTGAATCTAATGATTGTACCTTTATTATTCAGTGTTGTAAATAATCCAGTTGTCTCTGTGATGGTGTGGTTTGCCTTTTGTAAGTCATAATGAGGCAGTGTTTAATTCAATCTGTTTCATTAACAGCTTAAAACTCCCCATAGGAGATATAGGAGCTTTATAAATTGATAGTTTTCATGTGATTGAGCACAGAAAAAAAACCAATTCACTTTTCCCTGTGATCTCTTAAGTCTAACTACTAACTTAAAATATCCAGCTCATGCCATCTAGTGTGTCAACAGTATCACCCAGCGAGGGCTTGCAGCTGTTAACTTTATTGAGTCCTGGGTCGTCTTCCTGAGGTTCATTTCAAGACCTCTATATCACTTTCCCCTCAACCGGATTTTTGTGTCAACTGCAGCACTTTTTTATAAACTGCAAAAGACATGTGACATCTCCACCAGCTTTAAAGATCAGATTTGGCATAGAGGGTCATGCTTGTTCTGCCATCCTTTTGTGTTAATTTGATAAGAATATGAAGTGCCTCTTCATGCTCATTTTACAGGAAGAACTAAAAATATATCCTAAACAAACGACTATACAATGATATTATGCCTTCCACACTTCTAGACTTCTAGACAGCCTCACCTGTTTAGACAGTATTTGTAGTCGCTGTGTTTTTGTCTCCCTCTCAAACCACTTTTAATGTGACATTAAGTCAAGGATGATATTTTTAGTACCTAACACAGCCTCGATCTTTTTCAGCAATTGCCCTAATTTTTCAAACTTCACAGTGCATGGCGTGAGGGGATTCACTTTAAGTCAAATTAGGCTACAGCTAAATAAATACTTTAGCTTTGTATGAGCATGACAAACACCTCACTTATTGGACTTAAAATCACAGTTTAAATATAATACATTCAAATACTGATAATTAAAGATGACAACTTGATGCACACATCAGATCTTAAACTGCAATAGTTTTTTTCTGTATTATTGACGTCTATGTGTGTTTTCTTTTTTGTGCTATTGAGTTCTCAAGTTATTTTTTCAAGTAGTTGTTTTGGGGCTTTTTTTTTAATGACTTTTAGTGTAGAGACAGGACAGTGGATAGAGTCGGAAATCAGGCAGAGAGAAAGTGGGGAAGGGTTGGACTCGATCCCAGGCCGCCCGCCTGGGGGACCACAGCTCCGTACATGAGGCGTGCACCAAATTTTTTTTTTATACCTGTATTACCTCAATGGTGGAGTTCAATTGCCATAGCAACAAACAATATGCTTGCTGAAGAAAAAAATCACAATATGGGTAAAAAATATTCCAAAACACTGAGCAGAGTTCAAACAGGATAATAGTTTCTTTATTTATTTTCACAGACAAAAAATGATATGAATTTGATGTTTGTGATATAATTTAAATTTAAGATGTGATACATGAATATAAAGCATCCCCAAACTTAAGTCCTGTCCTGAAAAAAAAACCATGATAACAACAAAAGCACTTGTGGTCATGCTTGATTAGAGACTTAACTGAAAGTATGTGACATGAAAAAAACATGAAATGAAAAGTATTTAATTGTGTATTTAGTTCTCTTTTTGCATTCTGTCTTGATAATTAAGTAAAGCCATTATTACTGTACATGCTTGTTTCTTTACTTTCGTCACTTTCCCTTCTCATTCCTCATCTTGAAGGCACCCAAATCTTACCCAGCAACACAAAACACCCAACCAGCATCCAGCCTCCACCTCGGACGCATTCCAGAGACTATCTTCTCTCGCTGTGAGGAGGGGGGGGGGGGGGGGGGGGGGAGGAGAGGTGTTAAGGTTAAGGATAGCTATCACAGTTATTGTTATGACAAGTGATTGACAGGAAGTCTCCGGAGACAGGTGCAGGCAGGCTGGTGTGTCATTGGGTGGCACAACAGCTCTGTGGCATGTGACAGGTCCACAGACTGAGGAGTCAGCTGCATGAGGTCTTCCTCACACATGACCACAGTACTGTACTGTTCATGACATCATTCATCTCTGACTGTGAGGGGGGGTCACCTTTGTCACTGATAAATTCACATGTTGAGTATGTTATAAAAGCATTCTCTTTCTTTTAAGGTCATTTTATATGTGAAGAAATTAATCAAATGGTGATGACAGTTTTACATTTACAGCCATTTAAATTTAAAAGTGTCTACACTTGTGGTTTCATCGTAAATGTAGAGATTTAGAGGCTTAATTTGGAAATGAGCATTGGTAACTCTCTATGGCTTATTTTAAGAAAAAAATCTGATCCAAATAGTGTTCTTGTTCTCAATTCAAACCAAAATCAAATGATTAAAAAGTAAAGTTCAAGAGGTGTTTGCAGTAAGCAAACTTTTCTTCAGATTTAGAGTATGAAGTAAGGAACTTTGAAATGCTGCGTGCATGCATTCAAGCCAGCTGAGAAATAGTTCCAATGCCAAAGCAACATAACTGCTTTAAAATGACGTAAACTTCAACTCTTACATTTTCTATTTTAAATGTACAAGGTAAAAGAATGACTGGTGCATATCCACGACAGGAATCTCTCCCAAGGTCAAGGGACTTTCAGTACAAACACTGACTTTAAGATGTAGACAGGTCATTGAAGAGTTATAAAGATCATCCTGCTCATTCTGACCACTGAGGAATGCGTATTGGGAATGTTCTTTTTAATTGTCCCATGTTTATTCATCACTTTTTCTTTTTATATTTTCACTTTTTCTTTTTATGTTGATGCAGGTCAAGGAAGAAATGCAGACACCTCACATGAAGGACCGGTTAACAGTCCAGAAAGGTGCCTGTCAGCAGCTTTTTTTTTATCCTCACAGACCTCATTAAAGTCTTGACCTCGCAAAAATGTAGGATTTTACAACCGAATGGCTTAAGAGGCCCCAGATGGGTTAGGGTAGGCCAGCTGGTCACAAAGTGGCCAAATGAGAGCTGCCTGCCATTCTGAGCAGGTATACTGAAGACGTTTCAGAGGTGGAAACTTTAATTAATTGAGCAGAGCCTTTGGGAAGTCTCAGCTACTCATATCTGGATTATTAGAGGGACCTGTTGTCTGTTTTTATACCTCAGGACCTGAGACTCATCTCTTGTTGGATTAACACTAAAGGCCACATCGACAGAGTCTCAGCAGCTGCTTCACCTGGTGTGTCCATCTATCCGTCTATCTCTCTATTTCTATTCATGTGCATGTCTGTCAAATAGAGTTCAGAACTATCTATTATTGATCTTATAGTGTAATGCTCAAGATGACAGATAAAGGAGAAACATTTGGAGGAAACCAAGTCAAAATTAATGGGATAAATTAAGTTGTCTAAGTCTGAGTCGAAAAAAATTTACAATCTTGAGTAAAAGAGAAATTGAAGTCATAAACCCTCAAAATATTAGTTGTGTTTTTAGCTTTAGTTTGAAGTTTTCACCCCTAATAACGGTCTTTAACTAATTCCCCCCCTCATTATTAGTAAAAAAAAAAAGTTGAAACAGGAAATGAAGTCAATGTAAGTCTAAGTCTGTATTGTGAGCTCAAACCATAATTGAAGGTAACATATTGTTTTTTTCCTCAACTGTCACCATCGTAGATAATTGACAGTACCACAGATTGAACTTCATGAGTTTAAAAAATATATATTTCGAAACATCTCAGTCTTGATTGTGATTAACAAAACAGCTTTTACCGCTCATCAGGGTCTAAAATTAGTTAAGTTTATTTAATTAATCTCTTCCTGCACTGTTTGAATGGCTTTTAGTGGCCTACTGGAATCTACATTGTACACTTTAGAGTTGTCAAAATGAAATCACTATATGTTTTTTTTGTTTGGTTTTGTTTTAGAAATGTTGGACACTTCAAAACCCATGTGACTCACAACTTACAAATTGTAAAAAAAAAAACGATCTTTGTTCTTATAAGAACAACCAATCGGATGACCAGTTGTTTTTTTTCTTACCTGCCACAGCCCACATCCAGCCTGCTTTTGGGAGCTTTCCATGCCAGTTGTAGAAGAAGAATTCAGATCATTTACATCGTAGCAATAACACACTTGCAGCATGCATGCCTTGATGCATTATACTTTCATAATTCTTCTGATTTCCGTTTGTCAAAGTTTCATCTGAAATGTAACTCTACTTTAACATAGCTGTACAGACGTGAAATTAAAGTTGTTTTAATAAAAGCGTAACACTGACATGATCAAGGTAAGTACATGTAACTTGCACTTATTCCCCATCATTTGCTTTGTTAAAGTCATGAGGTTTTTTTTTTGAATTTGTACTCTTCTCTTATCAATAAAAGCTAGAGTCTTAAAAGAAATCTGTGTATCTGAATCCTCTGCATAATTCTAATGGAGTCCAGCAGAAATGATTAGTCATCACTGTGGAAGCTGTGGAAGCCATGTACTGACAACAGCACAGCAGTGACTACACTCAATTTGCATTTGACCCTTCTTCTCTGACCTACATGAGATGAATCATTACACCATCTGAGGTGTTTCCGCAGGACTCAGATATAAATAAAGACATTCTGGAGCTTAGGTAGTCATGGAAACTTCACTGATTGACCGAGTGATGGACTGGGTGCAAGATTGATTTGTAGGAGGGAGCTGACAGGGTGAGGTCACATATCTCGACCCCTGTGGTGAAAATGTGGAATGGTGAAGACAAATCTGCATCCACAGTAAAAAAAAAAAAAAAAAGAGGGGAATTCCATACTAGGGCTGGGGAATTATGCTGGAATCCATGTATTTTGTGTAGAAAGATTTTATGGATTCACAGACACCATTATTGATTTCATATCATGTCATTTATTAAATTAATTTTGGAAAAAGTAAAGCTTTATGACTTTAAAGATCAGTGGTTTACTTTCAGTTGCTGAAGGGGCTGCATGACTTTGTGTTCAGCTGTTTGGTGAAGGGACAGAAGTGTATTCAGCTGGTTTGGTCTATGTTCTAAAAGCTCGGTTTGTGAGGTGCATGCAGCTTTTCTGGCAATATTTGTCAGTTTGATAGCTTGAAAACAAAGGATTATTAAAGTGAGAGGAACAAGCTTGTAACTTTACCTGACTGGACTAAATGTTTCCATTGAAGAATTAAATTGAGGTTGAAAAAATTCTACATAAATAGTTTATATTATAACACAGTTTTCACAGTATCACTAAGTATCAAATTCAAACTCAATATCACAAATCAGGCCCATGAAATCTACTGACAATCCAAGCAACATGGCTGCCTGTCCTTGGTCTAAACTTACACCAATGACACACTAACTTAAAGGACACTGTAGGAGTCTGATCTGAGCCTAAAATTAAAACCATGCCAACAATTCCTAAAGCTTGACAGTTGTCAAAAGGAAGCCAGCCGGACTTGGGTGTGTGAGAGGATTCTTGGGTGTCAGGCTGCAGGGATGGTGGTGGGATGAATCACTGTGGGGGGTTGGTGATGTTGCTAAGGAGGGGAGGAGGTTTTTACTCCTCGAGGCGGTCAAGTACAAGGTCCTCCAGAGAAGAAAGCTGTGACAAGTATCAGTTTGAGGACAGACTGCAGGGAACAGAGCGGCGTGTAGGCCCGAGATCAGAGTGATACCAAGGTGCTGCTTTGAGGCAGGAACACAAATCTCAACTTGCAGACCCAGAAACAGAGATAAAACATGGGGATTTATAACGAACAAGGGTAAGATTATTCATTATGATTTAGAGCCTATGTGCTGGTACATAGGTTGCAGAGGGTATTTTTGTATTATTTGTAGGGATTTATCATCATTTGTAATTGTGCTCATATAATTAACACCTGGGCAGAAACAGTGTGAAGTGATAAAATGACAGTGAATCCCTCGTTTATACAGTGATCAATGAAATCAAATGTGTAAATCCTAGCTCATATTTACTGTGAATCAAAAATAGATGTGATATTAACTATAATTTGTTATAAAACAAACCTTAAAATGTGTTAAAAATCGTTTATAATGAACATGAAAACTGTTCCTTTTTTTCCTTCCTGCCCCATGATCACTGCTTAAGTTCACATGTACTGTATGTTCCAGGGCGTTCCTGCAGGAACCTGAGCCCCGCGACATGCAGATCAAGGAAAACAAAGGAAGGTCTACCCTTCATCGCCGCATGGTATCCCCCCTCTCCGCCCGCAGACAGCTCAGCAGACTTCCCCCAAAAGAGGTCTTCAATGACTTGATGTTTATGGGTCAGTTGGTTGCATCTGTGAACATCTGTATAGTAGAGTTCTTTTATTTTCAAAGTGTGCTGGAAATTTACCACAAAGTACAGTTTAAGTTCTTTTTTTTTTTCTTCAGAAGGGAGGTTTGAAGACGTCAAATAGCTTCAGCAACACTTGTACTATGAAGATCAACTTTATTAACAAATTAGAACGACGCGTTTCGGTTTGTGGCCTTCATCAGAGCCATCAGAAAACATGTTGCAAACATCCTTTAAATACGGTAGGTACGGTATCTTACCTATCCAATTTAAAAAATGTTCGCAACGTGTTTTGATGACCCTAATAAAGGCCAATACATTTTTTTGTTTCGTTAATAAAGTTGATCTTCATACCGCAAGTGTTGCTGGAGCTTTTTTGAACTCTTCGTGCACCTTGGTAGTAGAAAAGTCCACTCTGCTTCTTCAAAAGGGAGGGTGACATTAAAACAAAAACACTTCAATTTAATCTGCTAAATCTCAAGTGGAATCTGTTGAGTACCACTTCAAACAGCTTTTATTTAAAGTTTGTTGATTTTACACAAATCTTGGCTGAAAATGCCTTTTTAATCACTCTATTGATAACTCATGATCTTAACAAAGGATCCAATCAATTCCGTAGTTCCAGTAATTCGGGATAGGTTGGCAGTGAGGCAGCAAGCACCTACCAGAACCCTTAAACTGAGGCAGAGAAAGTGAAATACACTTTTTTTTTTTCAAATCTTTTTTTTCACTGACTAAACCTGCAGTCTTAAAGATTCAAGATTTTATTGTCCATCCCATAGTGACAGAAAATTACCTTTGGTTAGAGACTCAAGTAACATAAAAACATTCACACCCATTAGATAGATAAAAGCCTTTTCCCTAATAGACCATTGTCTGCTGACTCTTCTGGTCTGTGTATGGACACCATACTGTCTGGAGACCACTGTGGTCACCTTTTACAGTAATTGCTCCAGTCTGTACCAGATAACAGAATGTGCTAAAGAGGAGCTTCTGTTAATATTTAATGGGCGGTTACAGCTATAGCTAACCGATAATTCTCCCACACAACTTTAGTCTCCTAAAGTCTCAGTGCAGAGACTCACTTTAGTCCTAATGGTTAAAGTAGACCTTCATCTAGATCCTGCAGAACACCTCTCTGACCTAATGGATATGGATCCCTCAAATCTGTTGTCTGCTTCTCCTGCATTGGAGAAATACAAAAGTGAGATACGATAAAGATTAGCTCAAAAGCAAATTTAATGATGAGGTTTCCTTCTATGGCAGCATCGTGCAGAAAGGCGTGCTGACGGAAGATGTTTTGACTGAGAACTGAAACAAAGTTATGAGTGTTGTGTTTGTTTATGTACTATGTAGTCGGGGGATGGACTCATGACGACCCGTCCTGTCTGGTCGAACAGTTCTGTCCTGAGTACAACGAGTGGAGATCAGCAGCACGCATGGTCAACAGTCGTGGCAACGTGGCTGTGGGCACACTGGACGGCAAAATCTACGCAGTGGGAGGGGAAGATAAAATCAGATGTTACAGTAGTGTGGAAAGGTGAGACGATTATTTACAGCTCAACATTTCACATTTTGGTATACATACTAATTTCATCCCAACATATATTATCCTTTAGGAATCTTCATTTAGGAACCTCACATCATCATTTGCACATGTTTTGTTTATTTGTCACATGCTCCTTTGAATTCGATGTTCATATTACATTCAAACATCAACCTTCTGACTTCATGACAGGCTCTAATTGAAATGGCTTATTTAGGTTTATGTCAGTTTCCCCAGAGCACTATGATTCAAACTGACATGAGCACAAAGTGACAAAGTGAAAGCAAACATGTTGAAGCTGGATAACAGTTTGACATACCAGTCATCTCTTACAATGTAAGAAATGCCTGGCTCTGACAGTCAGAGTGTGTCCCAATTTCCGTCTTTGTCGTCTACTGTAGGTTGAACTGCCAAGGATGAAGTCATACGTAATGTAGCTGTGGTGACATAAGACCATACAGAGAAATAGATGACCTAATGTTTCAATTCAGACCAGAGAATAACTTACATTAAAGGATGACTGTCCTACTGTTTATATAGCTTAATAGACCAGGAAGTGGTCTTATTGAGATTCAGAAATTCCTGCCAAGAAAATGCATGACGCACAGGAGACAAAAAGCTTGATCACTGGATACTTTTCTTTAGTTTTCTCATTGTTTTTGTGGGTGCTACCAAACCCTAATTCCCAGAAACAATCTGAACCCCAAATATCACACCTGTAATGAATCCCAACCTTTACATTTCAAAAGTGATCACATTAAAATCCATCAAGAGCAGCTGAACGCTACTGAATGAAACTAAGTGAACAAATTGTGACACAACCACTCATGGGATATCTCCCTTCATAAGAGGAGTGGGCTGCTGATGTGATTTTGTTCTATTAAGGCCATCACTGCCAAAGCTGCTGTATGGCTGTATGATATAAAAAAGACTATTGTACCCAACCTGAGATATGTTGTTTAAAAAAGTTGTCAAAAACTAGAAACTTGTGTAATTTATCACTAGATTTGTTATTGAAATTAAGGTCCATCTAAATGTATTTATTGTTGTAATTCATGTAACCAAACTGCAGAGGGCAGCATTGGGGCAGAAATAAGATGTAGGGAGTTTTGCATAACTTTAGAAGTAGGTCTGTTGACATCAAATCCAGCAACAACAACAAAAAAACATAGTAATATGAGCAGACTATTCAAAATCCTCACTTTACTTCCCATGTTGCCAGGGTTGCTATTCCTAATAGGCAGAGAGAAAAAAAAACAAAAAAAACCTTTATCACACAAACATATACATATACATATACTCTGTAGGCACATTTTCTCCCACTTCCTCTCCTCCTACTCTATCAGACGTCTCCAAGGAGCTGGCTCTGCTTCCATTCCCACAGAGATCCCATAACTGGTCTCAAGCCCATAATAATCATCGCTGGGCCTGGAGAGACCTGTTACTGACTGATCTGCTGCTAATGGCCTGGACTGGCTAGCACTCATTTTTTGGTTGCTTCATCGTCCCTGAGGAGTGTTTACAGTGCTGTTTTGACATTACTGACGTCCCAATCGGGCAAGATTGCCAATTAGATAGAAGTTTCTTTTTGGAAGAGGAGTGGGTTTGATTCTAGTTTTGAAAGCAGATAAAACAGTTTTAATAGCCTTCCAATGGTGGAGCAACACTTTGGCAGATGTTTGCACGGATGCCCACTCAACTCAAACACTTCCTCAACCGCAAGTGTACCAAACACTAACACACAACAAATCAAAGTTTCTATCAAAGCTTTTGCCTGTTTTGGCTCCAAATAATGTAAGCTCTTAAAAGCAGAATCTGGTTGTACTGTCTCACTTTGACATTCTCTGTTTCTCTTCCTTCATCCTGGCAGGTACAATCCAGACACAGACAGCTGGAGTACAGATGTAGCACCCTTAAGCAGCCCACGTAGGGGCGTGTGTCTGGTAGAGATGGACAGATACCTTTACGCTATTGGAGGACATGACGGAATTACTGCCATAAATACTGTGGAGAGGTAGGACGGAACACAAGATCAATATCTTTTAAAATAAGCAGTAAATCGTACTAATAAACACTGTAAACTATGGGACTGTCTAAACATAACGTGGTACTGCTGTTTATTATTCCTCCATCAATCCCTGCCATTAAAAGGATTCTCTTTGTTTTGTTTTGTTGAGAAATAAAAGCACATTTAAACATTTTTTGAATTCCCACAACCACCCAGGAGAAGTGAGTTTCCATTTGAAGAAACAAACACAAACCTTTTATATTTTAAACGGAACATTTAAAAGTCATAAGTGGAATTAAATGAGCAGGCTGTTTGTCTTACATATATCAAGAATCAAAGTAATGCCGTAATGATCTTTATTACCTGACATCTTTCATAATCTAAAGTGGCTGATTCAGAGAAAGGAACAAAATAAATGATCATTTAAGACTTAAAAACCAGAAATGATTGACAGGCCATTTGTTGAATCACACTTTCTCGCCTTTGTTTCTTTGTTCCAGGTATGATCCAAAAATGAACACATGGAGCAAGCAGGCACCGATGCTTACCAGACGCAGCAGAGCTGTGGCGGCCGTGCTGGAGGGTCACCTGTATGTGATTGGAGGGAACGATGGAGATATGGCTCTGAACTCAGGTGAGACTGCCTTTGACAATAAACAATCAACAGTACTTGATGGACTCTATTGACTTCTACTCAAACAAAATAAACATGAGCTTAGTTTGACAAAGCGTTACAGCACTAAGTAACTCCGAGAACTACTTTTTCTAATATTCTGACACGTTGGGACACAAATTATTATAATCAACAATTTTGGAAGGTAAAAGTGTTGACGAAAGAATATGAGCAACACTGGGATGGAAAGGCTGATAGATGAGCTCAACTAAAATGAGACCCACTTCTCCTGCAGTTAAATTGTACAATGGGAGAGGCGGGAGGAAGCAAAGGGGATTTATAGAAGGGAACACACAATAAGAATTTATCAAGGAAGGGCTCTGAACTTCAACACGTTAATGATCTGGAGTTTGGAGGTCCTCTCAGTCCAAAATGCTGCATTGATACTTCTATAACCAAAAAGACAGTGAGATATCAAGGCACATTTATTCCTTTAACATTATATCTAAATCTGTCAATCTGTCATTTGAATACATTGGTTGCAGATTCTGCAGAATGTGAGAATGTGGTAAAAATGCAAGTTTACAGAGCGTATATGAGTTCTTTATTTATATATTTTTTGGCTGACCAGCAGCCAGAAGTTACTTCATCCATAAAAAAGACAAACACATTAAGTTCTCACATTTGATTGTCACACTGAGCTGACAAATGACTTGACGTTGAATGAATCTCCATAGTTGATGGTGATAGTTTTGGATTCTAACTTTTCTTATTTGAATTATATTGGAAACAATCTAAATGCAATGAACTACTCTTATATTAAGAGTCTATCGCTGGTTGTTGCGCTTCATATGTAAATGTGTCCGGCTAAAGCTGGCACAATTTCTACAAAGAATCAAACTTTAAAAAGAATATTAAATGAAAGAAGTTGCAAAGAAGCCTGCAAATGAAACTAATCTTTTATTTATGTAGGAATGCAACTGTATACTGTATATACTTATAGTTAACTGTTAGTTTGTTCTCTGACCCATCTGGTGGATTTGCTTGTTCCCACCACTTAAAAAAACTCACTTTTCTTTGACAGCTCTTTGACGTGTGGCAGGACTTAAGTCACACATAAAGAACAGTCTGACCTTATCCTCTCTGCGAGCTCAAACACACACCATACACCCTCACACCCACACACACACATACACCCACACACACACACACACACACACACACAGACACACACACACACCCACACACACACACACACACACAAACACACACACACACCCACACACACACACACACACACACACACACACACACACACACCCACACACCCACACACACACCCACACACACACACACACACAGATTCCTAAGCCCCTGACCTTGCCAAAGATAAACAGGGGTTATGTTGTGCTGTCACTGACTATTTCCGTCTGTGAGAAGAGTACGTCCGTTAAATTCCCACAAACTTTTTTTGGTTCCCATCAGCTTTACGGTCATCACTTCCATAGAATTGATTAAAATAAGTTGTTTTTAATAAAGTAAAAATAAACCAGCAGTGAAAGATAATCAAAAATGCATTGAAAGTATAATATTTTCTTGCTTTCTATAATTGTAAAAGATCAATGTAAGCTGGACATAGTGTTACTCATATAGATTATTCAGCTGTGTATTATTGTATAAGGCCTCCTCTGACTTCTGCTATCCACTAAATGTCCCCCAGTGGAGAGGTACAACCCTGTAGATGGTACCTGGTCGATATGCGCCCACATGCTGAGTCCCAGGGAGAACACAGGCTGCGTTGTATACCTCGGACACATCTACGTGGCTGGGGGCAAAGACGAGCTCAACTTGCAGCTCTGCGCTGTCGAGAGGTTTAACCCGGACACCATGAGGTGGACTCCTGTCAAACGCATGAGGAGCAAGAGGGACGACGTGAGTAATGCATCACTGTGACACTTCAGATGTCAGGCCTCCCCTCTGATTTAAGATCCAGGTTATTTTTACATCTGGATGATAAGAAGAGAAAAGATTGAGAGAGAGAAATGCAGCCCAGGATAGGACATAAAATCCCTTTAGAGATTATTTAAAATATGTATTGTATGATATTTGAATCCCAAAGACTCTTAATTTTCCGGTTTTCTGAAGATGTATTTACAGTATGGGTAAAGTACATCCAGTGCTTGGTCAGAAATTTCACTCAAAAACCACAAAATGTTGTGCAAGAGGAAAAAAGTCAGAGGATCACTGAAGTCATTATCTGGGCATCATGAGTCACAAATTGTATTCCCAATCTACAGAGGGGGTTTTTGCAGGTTGAATACTTTGACCTGCTGTTGGCAGTAGATGAAAATCATCTGATGGCCCCCATAAACATGGGTACAAAATTACATAGCAACCCGTAAAGTACTTTTGAATTTGACCACCTGATCAACATTCCTATCAAGGGATTCCTGCTGCTGGCAAGACTAAAACGTGTACTTTTGATAAGATATATGTGTATTACAAAGTAAAGCTAAAACTCACTGGACTCCCTCCTTTATATACTTATATATACAAATCTATTAAATTTATTCAAATGTATACTCTCTAAAATGATCTTGTCTTTGTGTCTTTAGGTGTCCCTTGTAGTCTTCAATGGATCCTTGCTGGCTGTGGGAGGCTGTGATGGTATCACAAATCTTAAAACAATCGAAGGTTACTGTCATGAAACCAACACATGGAGGTAAGAGGACATCCTTAATGCTTTTTAGTGCTCAATGATGTTGTGATTTTTAACTCAGCCTTTTAATGGACCATGACTTGAAATACAAGGGTAGAAATATAATGATTATAGTGAGCATTGGTGATAACCAAATTTGTGTACATGGAAAAACTTTATTGTGCAGACATAAACAAGACTTTAAAACAGTTCTACAAAATAAATGTAAATTACAAAATAAGTGTATATGGAAGGTATCTATACTTCCTGTCCATATTTCAGCACAGAGTTAGGGTCTACAACTTGTGTTCAACAACAAAGAAAGGGTTAACTCAGCAAGAGCAATTTGAGATAAAAAAAAATAATTATATGAACAATTTATTCAAAGGAGGAAAATGTGCAACTTATAATTACATTTATGATAGATTAGACTGGCTGCCGTGTGGTCTGGATGCTGTCAAAGGTAAATATGTTGACTCTGACTTTGATCAAAGTCTTTTAAATTAATTTTTTAAACAAGTGATGATGACTTAGAAAACTGGAGGAGTAATATCCCTGTTAGAAAGCATATTACTCCTATTCATTAACATTTTAATGTGAAATTACACTGCAGATTACAGAATGTCTTGCCATTTTGAAACAGTTATGGAATGAATTTCAAGCTAAGGACAAAAATACTGTACATCAAAAGTCTGCAGCTCACATCCAGACAAACACATAGAGTCACTTTGTGATTCATGCACCAAGTAAGGCTCCTATATATTATATAGGCCTTCAGGCTGCTAACTGAATCAGAGTGCTTCACTGTCTGAGTCGGACTGTTCTCCTCTCTATCTGTTTTTAGACACTTTGGAAGCATGAAGAGCAAGCATCCGGGCGGGAGAGTGGCTGTGTTGTGCTGAGCTGAGACTCGACAAAGCAAGCATTACATGAACAGGACAGAGGTGTTGGAGAGAAATAGCCTAATGGATGTACACCAGGCTCCAGGACACATTGTAATACAGTTCAATTGAGGCAGAGTAATGACTGAATAATTGAGGAGTTCACTCCAAAATGAGACATCGCTGCATTAGTTAAAGTTGGCAGCTGCTGTTGCAAAGTAATCGAGCATTAAATTTAAGCACATTATAGGCTACCGGGTTACCATTAAAGTTAGGGGTCTTTTTATGTCTCTGGCTTAGAAAACAGAGCTTTTTTTTATGGAGATGAGTCAGCAGATAATGAATATCTGGTTGCATTTTCCTTTCCATCACAGATTATACTTTCCCATTCTGACAAGAATCAGATATGGTATGGTGGTATATGGTATTTCTTAACAAAAACAAACCACATGAACAAACCATCCTGATAAAGACCCCTTGGAATTGTTTTTGTTTGTTGGTATTTTCATAAATCTGTGATAAGGTAATATTGCGATAAAATATTCAAGCTTGAACCCTAATATTTGATAAGAACATTACCCATGATTAATGTGGAATATGTGTTTTGCAAAATAGTACATGAGAACATCTTGTAATTATGGTGATTTATGTACCTATTAATTATTATTGCAAGAGTCACAGGTGGGAGCCAAAAAGACGGAGGAAAATATGGAAGAGTGCAGGTGATTGAGTGAAGGATGTGCCGAAATAGTAAGGGATACATGTTTTATCTCTGTCTGTATTTTAAAAGGAAGGTGGTAACCTTGATGTGATGGCAAAAGATGCTTTGAAGGGGAGATATTCAGATGGCTGTTGGAGAAGTGGAGAAGTATACTGAACGTATCGAGAAAGGACTGAGCCTGTGCAAAATGATTCATCTTTATTTTGTTTTTCATATTACAATGTTCTTGATCATCCTATCACAATATTTCTTTGTACAAAAAAAATAATACTGATTCTGTTATCATCTTGTGCATGACCCATAAGCTCTGACTGTAAGCATATGTCATCATTTAGCTTGAGCACAGAGCACTTATAATAAAAACTTAAAATAATCACATCAGACGGATCAATCAAGTTGTACAGAAGAAATCTGTGGGAATCAAGATCCTGGGCGAGATAAGCGAGCGAGCGAGTGAGTGAGTGAGTTCTGACTGCTGGCATGGGAAAGCACAAGTGACTGTGTGGGCTTTTAAATGATGACGCTCAGAGCTCTTTTTTTTTCCCCTGGAGAATAATGGGCTGAAATGTGGAGAGGCTGAACGCTGAGGACTGCACACAGAGCAACACGTCTTTCCCGGAGACACACACAAGCCAGCGGTGTCTCCCAGCCGTCCCTCTGTGCACACAGAATGAATATTTTTTTCAATTTGAGGGGAAGCGTTGTGAGGCAAATAGCAGAGGAAAGAGCTGTTCCAGGTATGTTTGAACAGGACGAATTACAAAGAGATTGTGAATTCCTAGAAGTTACCAAGACTTTGCATGCACTGTGTTTACTGTATCACTGACATTGGACGAAAATGATCACCAAAAAAATAATAAATATTTATTTGATGTGGTTTAAATGAATGCAGTTTTTATAGGTAAATATCTCTACAGCACATTTAAAGCCTTGATTTGACAGAACTGTTTAAACTAACTGATTTAAAACTGCCATCACTTCAATATTTTTTTATTCAGCAGTATAAAGGTTGCAGCTTTCACTTTTCTTTTTTTTATAACTACCGTACTTGAATCTGACTGACGAGGACAGGAAGGAGGAATACTGGCATTTAACATCGTTATATTTCTTGTAAAACACAAAGAAGCAGTCCCATTCGTCTACAGTCGTGCATCTTTGCACACAGACCAGCCTGACAGTGTTTCGGACAAATTAAGACGAAGCAGCATTAAGGATCTGTTATTAGGTTATTCATTCCACTGAAAGCCTTTTTATTCGGAGTTTCCTGTCGGCATCAAACGCATCAGTTTCCTTAACGTTTGTACCGAATCATGCTGAAGATGCCCGGTAGGTGGCGAATCACCCGTGGGTGACTCCAGGTTGGAAAATGAGCTCCGTTCCCCTCCTGCTTCGTCTTTGGGAGGAAAATGATGCTGATGCTGTCAGGGAGGCATGGGCGCCAGCAGGGAGTAGAGCACGCTTACATTATGTCCTTATTATACAGCTGTTAGCTAATATGGAAGAAGACAGTCAAGAAGAAATTGAATGGAAGAATAAGTGGTACATACATTGATTTTTTTATTTTTTTTTCCAGACCACTGTTTGTGACGTAGGAGCGGCTAGAAATGGTTGCACGGGATGGCGAGTTGATAACAAGGAAGAAAGCGTATCAAAAAAAAATCAAGTTCATATTCGGCAGCAATGACTAAAAATAACGCTTCTTCTTCCTCCTCCACTGGGCAATGTGGTCCGTCAATACGAGCAAACAAAGTTGTTGCTAAGCGACGATGAGGTCTCTCAGTTACGGGTACCAGTTTTTTGGGCCGGCGTGTTGATATTATAAAGAACCTCGTCAGGTGTCGATAAACCACAACAGTGCGCGTCAGCCAATCAGCGTTCATGACCGGGACTTTCTTTGATTTACCTGCAGGCTTAAGTTAATGACATTAGTCCTCTGTTTGCCCCTTTGACCGTCGACCTCCCCTCGCCTTCTGTAAGGACAGTTTCTAATGATGACAGAGGCTCCGGAGGCGCGCGTTGAGGGCACACATCCTCTGTCACACTGGCAGTGCTGCTGTATGAACAGTATGCGGAGGTTATCTAAACCAAGCTTATATGTTTACGATGATGGGACCTCGGTCAAAAACGGGAACTTTTCCCGGTTTAACGAAGTGAGCAAGAAGTAAACCCACTATGTCCCTTCCGGAAGCCTGACTTGACACAGTGACTGTGACGCTCATGTGTAAGTTCACTTGTTTATTTTTCTCTTACTGTATAATAGGCTACCATGAAATGGACTTTCAGGATGTTCTGAAGGGAATATCTGTTAGTCATTTGGTGGCTTCTTCCTGGCTCAATATTTCGGTAATTGGTTCTGCAGGTTTTCTTCATGGTATTAATAGCATAGGCTTTACGATGTGACAACACAGCTTACTATTGTCGTCCTACGGGACCTGTTCATGACTGTACGATGCTGTTCGTTTTTGCCATTGGTGTAGTGTCAGTCTAACATTGAGGATTTTGTTTTGCAGTGAACACAAAACTATGATAAACACTTTCTTCAGAGACCGAAAGTGCACCGATAATATGCTTGTTTTAAGCATGAAATTAACTGTTTTAAGCATTGTGTTGTCACAAACCTTTTCTTTTCTTATGATGGCTTTGGTTCAGAACAAGGAAAACTTACATCATCAGTTATATAATGAATAAAAAGTATAATTTTACAACCCAAAACAATCAGATGTGTTGCTAATGCTTATTTGTTGCCTTCAGGTGTCATGACTGTGGACTCTCTGGCCCCCCCCTTATTTTTTAGATGCCATTTATATCTCCTTTTTGTACTTTTCCTTTGGTTTGAATCTGCTGTACTCTAAGCAATGCTGTGGCCTACTATTGTGGTCACTTTTCCTAACCCATTAAGGCTTTCAGAGGAAGCAGACTTTGTATTTTAGTAGAGGACAAGGCTCAATTCGCTCTTATGGTTGCCTTGCAGTCTTGATTTTTTTTTGGGGGGATCTTTTCATCCTGTATCCTTAACTGCTTCCTCCACCAAAAGTAGAAGCCACATTGAGGACAATGTGTTCCTTCCACCCCTTCACCTCTTCACTCCTTTATTTCGTGTTTCCCTTTGCATCTCTTCCCCTAACAAGCAGACTTGGTTGTCATCTCCCCTCATTCTTTTTTTTGTGTCTGTTCTTCTGAGGATCTGGGCTCGCTTGTGCTTTGTTAATCAGTTATAGCATGTCTCTGGGTGCTATTAGCCCACTCAAGACTGCCTACACTGTACGTTGATGGCCATGGTACACAAATACACAGCTCTGTATTACCCACTTATTGTCCTCTCTGCGCTTCATAGGAGAATCCAAGCAATCTCAGCTGGGGGAAAAATATGATCAGACATGTGAAGGCATCTCTGAAATAAACTGAGCGTTGATTCACTCGAGTAGAAACATACACATGTGTGGAGCCAGAAAGAACATACATCAATTTGTTGTACATACTTAACACTTATGCTGTGACCTATTTTTAATATAATTTATTCACACTTTGTTGCGTAGTGTGCAGAAAATGATAAGGGGATCCCTCCTCCTTATGGCAGCATACTTTCAAACCTGCACCCTTGGGCATCGTCGTTAAACACACAGGTAGATAATAGCTGACTGACCCACCTGGAATTTTTTTTTCCACTTTGTCCGAATACACACCATAAATAATACAACACCTCCAGTGGGGAATGTGTGAGACGATGTAGAATTTAATATCGAGCTGGCATAGTGGGTGGCATTAGAGTGCCTCTGTGTAATCCGGCTCTGTTTAAAGAGCAGCACATTTCAGCGGCCTCCTCGCTGAACTCTGAGCAGAGTTAAGCTGCGACACGGCCAGTGCATGTAATCGTATCACACTCCTGCTAGAGAGGTGCATTTTTAATAAATGTGTTTAATCTCACTCTCTGTCTCCCCTTCTCTCTTTGCCCTCTCTATCCTTCTCTTCCTCTCATGTTCCTCACTCAAGTCCCCCCTCAAGTCCCCCCTCAAGTCCCCCCTCAAGAGTCAGTCATGAGCCCTCCACGCCGATCATCCAGTTCCCATGGTGACAGGTAATTCCCTCGAGCGCTTAATTCCCCTACATGTGACATTGTGCTTGTGTGTCATAGTCGGAACACTTATGCATACACGCACAACAACATGAAGCTAATAAGACATGCACACTTGCTGTTGATGCAAGAAGATGCTTTTTTATTCTGAACCTTCTTTGAGAAATTGCAAGTCAATGCTGTGACTGTGTGGGATTCCGATGAATTTGACAGTCTTTATTTAATTATTTGTTTATTTGACGTGGACATACAGTAACATTGGTGTTGTGACATTTAACCATGCACAAATCCCAGATGCACTGCTCTTAGTCTTTTTAGCAAAATGCTAATTTACAACACCTGTCCACCGGAGGCTTTTGATTTATGACAGGCATACGAGACAACACTTAGTATATTGTTCCCCTTCTCAAAGTTCAATAGGGAATAGAACATGTTATATAATCCAGTTATATTAACTAAGGGAGAATTTTATTTTTGAGAGAATACTGCACACTACTTGTGGGACTCACCAGATGCCCCACGATACTATATCATCACGATACTTGAGTTAAGATAGAATATCATTGCATCTTTAAACATTTTGCGATAAGCTGAGAATTGCGATACAATATAATGTGATTTTACTTCTTTAACTGCATATTGTGTCCACAAAATTGAACGAAATCAAGAACTGTTTTGTCAAATAAGAAACAAATCTATTCATCTCACTCCAGTATTTTTAACTTCTACACAATGGGAGTTAAGCCCACAGACTGACCAACACTGTGATAAAAGTAAAACCCTGTAAAAGGTCGCATGCACCTCACATTCTGAATATGTTATATTTCAGTCCAATCGAACTTAACTGAACACAAACACGTATGGACGACTGTAAAATTGCATTAATTTTTTACAGTGCAACTTGTTCAAATTGAATTGTGCAATCCATTCATCAATTAAAAACTAAAAAAGCATATTAGCTATTAATATAATAAAAATATTGATACTTGGCGGTCATGAATTGATATAATATCCCAAAACAAAATATCAAGATACTATGCTATACAGATTTTTCCTGCACCTCTACTACACACCAGGAAGGGGGGGGATTTAAAAAAGCTACAAAATTGACATCAGAACATAAAATAGAGTTAAAACAGAGAGAGAGGGCAAACCTTGGAAATAAACCGATCCTGAATATGCTATCTTCTTCCTGGACAGATGTGTTTTAAATCCATTTTACACTTCAAAGATGTTGCAAGACATAGCTGAATGCAATACATGGAATTCATGTTGGACATTGCTGTAATACAAGAGGCATTGTCTTGCTTTTTGCTAAGATACAAAATACAAGCTCTTAAACTTTAAATATCAACTTTGATGGAAAAATGCCAGTTTTACCTTTAAATAATGCATTTGACCGACCGTATATGTGCATTAAATAATATATGATATTCATAAATGAAAAATGGAATATGAGGTCATCTGGTTCTGCCTTTTATGCCTGACTAACATTGACGCAGAGAATCACAAATCATATGTCATTTGTTAAAGCTGTTTGTTCAGCTTTGATTCACAGAACTGCTTCAGAGACAAAAAAGCGTTTGTAGAGCGAAGATTACACACCATTTTTGTCCCAGATAAATAAATTGTTATCTGGGGATTACAGTAGAACATGTAGTCCCCCTGAACGATGATTGTTTGGATTGCACACAGTCTGTTCTTACTTATTATATAAACCTATAACTCCCCACTGATTCCAAACATATCCCCAGATATGGATTTCACAAGTCAACACAAACAATCTAAGATGCCTTGTTGTTGTATCTGTGTACTCTGTTATTAAGCCGGAATGTCAGCGTGTTGACCAGCAAGATGTTGTTCTCTGTTTCACCCTGCAGGACCTCCACAGAGACCCTGCAGAGGAACAACAGCAGCAACTCTGGCGTTATTCTGGACATCTCTGCTCTCAAGATGGCTGAGGTGGATACAGAGGTGCCTCCTCTTCCACCTCGCTACCGCTTCAGGGACCTGCTGCTGGGGGACCAGACATTTCAGAATGATGACAGGTAGCACTTGAAAAACGGTGTTAGTTTATGTACTACCGAATGTGAGAGGCTGCTCAGGGATAAAGAAAGGGGGCCTTTTTGTTTGTGTGTTTGCCCATACATTTGACTTAATGTTCAAATCTCCTTGGACACTTGAAACACTGTTTCCGAAAGCTCATGATACTCCACACTTTGTGCTCAGTGTTATGGGCTACGATGCAACTATCCCTCATGCTACCTCATCCACTTCTGCTTCAATTTCTGGTTTTTCTACATTTCCCAGAATGACTTCTCACGACAACCCCCCAGAGATGCGGCAGGACTTGTTTTCAGCTGTTGGTTTTATGTGTAGGTGTATACAGCAGTGGAAATAGAAACAGTGCAGTGAGAGATTTTGTAGTGAAAAAGTGAGAGTCTTACCTTTTGCTCAGACTCTGTGGCCGCAATTCATTTGTGCCGTAAGACTGTCAACAGAGAAATATCTGCCTCTGTAATAATGAATCTGATCTTTTTCATGGTAAAATTAGTTCAGTTTAAAAATAAATATTTTCTCATACATATGAGCAACACACAGAAAACAGGCCTATAATTGCACGGTCTGATTGCTTTAATAAAAGTGTGCACAGGATTTCTCTTTAATCGGATAATTGTTACGCTAGACTGCATTTTCATCTTACTCTGAGTTGAGCATGAAATGGCCCATCCCTTGGCCCCTTAACTGGTGCTACATCCATCGCTTGAGTGTTTGGCAGTCTCCTAAGAGTTCAATTATTGCTGGTGAGGCAGACCGACAGATGCAGTTTGCCGCCCAGAAGGGAGAAGAATTAGCCGAGCGTCAACCACTGCTGAGTACTGTGGAGCTCTCCATGGTGCTGAAATGAAGTCGTCTCACTGCGGGATCTGGTGTTACGTCAGTGTTGTTCTTTCAGAGAGAGCATGTCTTCAAAGCTTCCTCTTGATTCGTGATTAAGCGTAAACTTAAGATTGACATGTGATTCATTAACTTTATCACATCGTCACATCTGCCTCACTGTGTTTGTCGAAGGTTCTCCTTAAGATTGTGCAGTTAGCTGCTGTGGTCCATTAATAAAAGCAGTGGCCTGCAGCCAGCCTGGGGCTGTTTGACATTTCAGACATGGTTGATTTATGATCAAGACTTTTGCCGTAAGGACCAAGTAGTAAGCTTGTTTTTAAAGAAACCGATGAAAGATACGATACTCAGTGAGCTCATGTCATGTGGAGAGGTCAGTTCAACCATAGTTTTATCTATCTATGTAAACACTTTAGTTGCACTTGTTTTTTATTAGTTATTTACCACTAAAATCCACCTCCCATAGGGTCCTGTAATAATGTTTACAGACCTGTAGAAATTATACAGTGATAGATATAGACCTGCAGAGTATGAAAAAAGATCGTCAACATTGTTGAATGTTGCAATGAAAATACGACTTTGTCTGAAAAAACAAATATTGAAGTGTGCTGCATATTAGCTTTATTAGCTTTACACTTTTTTCCCCTGCTTTTTCATATCCCAATGAGGATGAAATAGCATTAAATCATTCAGCACTTCAATCTGCACAACCTGATGAATGTTTCAACAACATTAAACCGACAGTAGCATCACAATACTCTCTTGGAAAACATGGCTTTGTGTCTCATGTAGTGAATAAGGCTTACGTCATTGAACAAACAATGCATCTAATTGTTTGTGTTGTTAATTTGCAAAGCGGTTCCCATCTTTAACAGCCAATTGTATTGGTGGTTGAGTCTGGCAGAAAGCAAATTGTGTATGTTATCTCTCCAATCCAGGCATTGGATTGTTGGCTAGAGCTGCCATTTTTCACCACAAAGTCGATAACAGCCATGGTTGGATTTTATGTTTTGAATTTAGCTCATTGATGGTTGTCCTGTATGAAAATATATCTGAATATCATCATGGCATGTGAATTTAAGATATTGTTTTAATTGAAGTAAATATGTTACTCATGTTTGCTACAATCCTCTCTCCCTCACTCAGTATCTATCTTTCTGTTTACTTGCCCTCCCTCTCTGGGACTCCCTGCAGAAAATTGCTTTCTGCAATTGTCACTTTGTTGTGTAGCTGTGCAAGGCCTTTTGTCTGACACATAGCATTTGG
This sequence comes from Labrus bergylta, assembly GCF_963930695.1. Lineage (NCBI taxonomy): Eukaryota > Metazoa > Chordata > Actinopteri > Labriformes > Labridae > Labrus > Labrus bergylta. The sequence goes on from NC_089196.1 coordinate 20,017,153, forward strand.
TGCAGCGGTTAACAAATTCCCCCACACACATTGCTCTGTGTGCTTTCTCATGGGATGCACTGATTAGTATGCATTGTATGACAGACCCATATGGTTTTGTTTTCTTAAGCTGCCTGCCAGTGTCATCAGGACTGTTGACATGTAAAACAACAAACACATTTGGCCAAGAACAAATAGAGCAACACCGACATACAGGATCGTTTACACTACAGATTAATTACATGGAAATGAAGTCCACATGCTGATTCGACAGACTAGCACATGTATGCAGCTTCATGTAGACCTTGAGATATGCAGATCAGACTATTTCGATCGGTATTGTCTTGTATTGTGTGTAAAAGTGGGTTTGTGTGTAGTAAGTCACCTCTGTGTGCATGTTTCATTATGAAGGTCCCCCATGAATTGCTCTGCAAATCACTATTAGACAGAAAAAGGTAATTAGGGTTTGTTGCTGGGCTACTTATGCACATGCAGTGGAGTATGTGTGTATTTGTGTCCACTTACGTGTATCTATGTATATGCATTCAAGGTTTTATCAAAAAACGACATGATTCACAGATTTGTAAGTGAAAAAAACAGCAGAATTGTTTCATCACAACACATAAAAGCTGTTTGCTGCAGCTTCTCACACACACCTCTGTACAATGAGTGTTAAATAAGCAAATGAAGTTGCAGAAGAGGAGAACACCATTATTGATAGCATCTTATGGCGCCGCTGTAATTGCTAGTTTACGAGCTCTGGAGTGGAAACAGAAGCAGATCATCTCACTGGGCTTTGGGGACATTTTATTTCTCGGTTGATGATCCTGTGTGGATGCCCTGTCGAGTGTAAAGCCTCCATACAAATTAACCCCCTCAGGGAAAGTCAGACCCCCCGTCTCATATTCTGCCCTTATGGCCTTTGCATCTGTTTCCTAGCATCCGTCAAACAGGGCAAGGGTTTCAAGCACTCTGGCAGTGATAGTTCACAAAACAGAACATTTCTAGAAGGAATTCCTGAGAGGCAGTGAGAAGAAAAGACAGATGCTCAATAAGATGCACCAAAGAGTTGTAGCTGGGGGTCGAAACCAAATGCATTTGAAACTGCAATGGCCACAGGTAGCATTTATTTTGGTACAAGCACAACATGCATTTTTAATATTTGTTTTCTTTTTAATGATAAGGCTGAAAGCCTTTAGTGAGTCTATGGAGCTAGATTCGTGTCAAATCTCCAGAGAGCAATTAAACATACCCACAAGTAAATTCTATTGTTTCACACGCGCAATTATTAACTGCCACACACGTAATAAAACTCTTAGTGCACAAATTTATCAACAGAGCGCTGCACAGGCAGCTGTGAGGGTGAAGTAAAACACAGGTAAGGCAAAGAATGTCACTGTCTGCAGGACTGCAGCTACTCTCTCTCTCTCTCTCTCTCTCTCTCTCTCTTATATTAAGTACCATACATTCTTAAATTAGGATGGATAGTGAACACAAGACCTTTTTCTTTGACATTTACATCTTCTTAAAATGTTTTCTTGAGTATGGATATTGTAGCACAGTGGAACAGTGGGTGTTTTTAGGGGGCAGCTGCATGGGTTTATGGCCGGTGGGGGCCAAAAATGCCAGGGCAGATTTTTTTGTTCCAGTCCAGCCCTGGCAATAGGCAATTACCAAGGTATATTTTTTTTAAATGATCAATTAGAAACATGTTACCTAAAATGAATAAATAATTGTGATCTCAGTATTCATCAAAGTAATTGTGATTTTCATTTTGTTCAAAACCATGCAGCCCTGGGGTAAAGGAAATAAAGACTAAGTGAGTTGAAAAAAGTGAGAAACAATACAAATGATACTGTGTAGCAGAATGTAGTTCTTTTATATGTCTTCTGCCAAGGTCTCGCTTCAAGGAATGGAATAAATCATTTTGAGTTTTTGCATTATTATCTTTACTGTCCTTCCAATGAGGAACTTTAGATGGTAAGCTTTAACTTAGTATTTGTTTACAGCCTGACGCTGCTTGACCTAAGAGACTTTCTGGTGTCTGCAGATCTCAAAAAAAGTAAGACAGGGTCCTGGAAATATATATTTTTTGCTGCGTTTTTTGCAACATATAATAAAATTCCAAGGCCAAATTCAAGTTTCTCATTGTGTATCACTGCTACAGAGTGATAATAGTGATAATAAGCCCTTCTGTGCTGTCAGGGTCTGGGTGTCCTTGTGTTTCCGTTCATCTCTTTGTGGATGTGGGCGAACAGTGTGCAGGGAAGAGGAGGGGGGGGGGTCTCCCTCCTGAGCTGTCATTATCTCCAGGGTTGGGTGTCAGAGGGCTGTTATGACTGCTTGGCTGTGTAGGAGCTGAAGAGGAGCAATCACGCTGAAGTCATTGGTCTAACAAGCCAATTGGTCTGTGTGTGTGTGTGTGTGTGTGTGTGTGTGTGTGTGTGTGTGTGTGTGTGTAATTGTGCAGGTGTTGGTATATGTGCTCTGACTGTGGACACACAGGTATGTATGCACCTGTGAGTGTCTGATTATACATTTGAGTGTGTGTGGGTTTGTTTCTCAGTCTGCCAGTGGGTGGGGAGAGAGCGGGTACTGTCTCCGTAAATGTCAGAAATAGAAACAAGCCAGTGAAATGACAACAGAGCAGAAGGGAGAAAATTGGTGCTGAAAATCTTTCCTCTGTGTATCCAATCTTAATTTGGGGGGGGGGGGGGGTTCTTGTCTAATCAAGGCAGGATGCAGATGGGAATACTATCGACAGAGCGAGATGTGGTGATTGGTCACTAAATCAACTCTTAACACTGCTTGTTAAATGCTTGCACTTACAACGGCGACCCAGCAATGACGCAAATCAACAAACAACAGTCTCACAAATGGATCATTCCAAAATGACTCCGATATGACAGCTTTGCAGCGAAACAAAGGAAGCCTTGTCTTTACTTTGCAGATATTTCCCGCACTATCTGATGTAAACCATAGTTGTTGATATTTTTGAGATCTGGTATTTTCCCAGGCAATATATTTCTCGTAAATGAAAAGGTCATGTTTTGATAAGTTGCATCCCTCTGAGGCTTCCTATAGATTGTTTTCCACTCGTAACAACATTACAGAACCTAACGCCAAGCAGAACGAGGTGTCCAAAACTATTATTGAGCACTGGATCTGGCAGCAGCAGTTGTTTGTTTGCACCAATTCTGTGCCAGAAGTGACTGTGACAGAAGTGAGTAAAGGAGGCTGGTGATAAAACGGGGAACAAACACGAAGACGAAGAAGCAGAGCGCCAGGAACAAGAAAAGAATAAAACAGACAAAACTTTGAAAGATAGTAGGGTGTAGAAGATATCACATAATAGAGGCACGATATGAAGATGATGAGGAGGATGATTCGGTCTAATAAGTCATGGAGGACTAACAGAGTAAGTGCTCTCAGGTATATCTTCACACGTCATTCTTCCAAATTCTTCTGCTTGTTTAAGATTCATGACGGATTTCTCAGATACCTGTATAGCTTGAGATGAGATGAGATGAGATTCAACTTTATTGTCATTACACATATACAAGTATAGAGTAACGAAATGAGGTTTGGCATCTCACCAGAAGTGCAAATAAGCAGAAAGTGCAAGAGTCTGTGCTATGTACAGTAATTACAAAATTTACAGATGTAGACTAAAAAAAGTGAATTATTAGGTATATATGGATGGCTGGATTAATGGGATGCTATAAATATGAATAAATGCTATAAATATAAGTGTATTCTTAGGATTATAATATACAGATTAAGGTGCAGTGAGCTTCAGTATCAAAAATTAACACTTTTACAGATTTATGATGAAAACTTCCTGGGGTTGTAAGAAATAATTAAATTATTAGGGTCTGCATAATCTTTTTATTGAGAAGTGTGGGACAATATCAATGCAACAATATATCGTCGAGGCAGAAATCTTGGCCAGAAACAGGCTCATGATGAACTGCCATCTACCAAAACTGTTTGAACAATTGGATTGAGGGGGATGCAAGAAGAAGGATAAGGACAAACAGGGGCGGGGCTGGCAGGAAAATCCCAGGAGCTCCCAGGAATTGATTCCTGATATTACATTTTCTTAGGCAGAATTAGAGACAAATACCCTACCATATACTGAATTGTATCCTGAGGATATATTTTATATTGTATATTGTGATGTTAATATGGTATCTTTCAGTAAATCTTGCAAATTGTTTTAGCTGTTGCTAGCTAGCTGATTAAACTAATGTTAGCTCTTTGGCTTATTTGAAAAAAGCTTTCTAACAGCAGATTTTTAAAAAAATATTTTCAGGCACCTTATTTTGTAGAAAAAACTTGAAAGAGTACCCTAATGTAATAAATGCATCTCTTGAATCATAGTCATCATGTCATCATAGTGATTGGGTAAAGCATACACCTATCATGTGTGACACTGGCTGTAATATCTTTAGCGTAAACCTTAAATATATTGCACAGGAGAGCAGAACAGAGCAGAGTTTTTTTCAACATAATCCCACAAACATGCACTCTATTAATGTTGTGATCCTGTCCTTTTCCTGAGTAAGGCTGGGTTACTACTGGAGGTTAAGTCAGGCGAGCTGAGCCTAGCTGGTTGTGAAGCTATGTTTGGACATTTGCTGTTTTTAGGAAGCGCTTTGCTTATCTCATGGCAGTTGACATGCATTAAAATCTGAGGTTGTGTTAATAACACAGATTGAAGGAGAAAAAACAACTTGACCACCGTGAGACATTTTAAATCTCAACTTGCGACCCCACAGTCTCCCCACGTCATCTCACTTCAATAATCTGACATGCTTGAAAGGCTGAGTGTTGTTACTGGTGACACGCACGGTTCCGCTTGGCAACCAAAGCTTGCAATTTAGACCATAGGTGGCATTAGTCACCACCATCAGCAGCACAGAGTGGGTGGGCGACACTTGAGGGGCCTGCTAGACTTGTTCTCATCAGCAGCAGAGTGGATGTGTGTCTTTGGCGTGCTGTCAAATTAGGGTTGCTACTGTCACAATGAAGCAGACACACGCTGTATGTCACATTCTCTGAGGGCAAGTTTCTCTATGGATTTGTGCCGCCAGTGAGCAGAGGCTGCAATGTGAACAAGTAAACAGTGAAAACGAGAAAGAGCTGAGGCATGGCATTCCTGAAGAGCTCAGTTTGGGCAATGATCCATTTCAGTCATTTCTGCTCAGATTGATTTCCTCTTAGCTCTGTGGAGGTTTTAAATGGAAGTAGCATGACACGTTTAAGTCGAAAATATTGTGAAGCTCTCCCAAAGCTCTTCTATCAGTCAGTCATATGAAATCATTTGGAACATGACAGCAGCCAGGTGCACAGTCACAAAGATGTAGCCTGCTAGGATAGATTTATCAGATGGGGGGTCAGTGTTTCTGTTCAGAGCAATTCCATCGTTATGCCTGGCAATCTCTGGTGCATTAACCCCCCATAGCCATGCCATCTTCTTGCCAGCTCAATTAGCATCGCAGTGGTGTGCTTGTCAGCAGCTGTGATGTTGGAGGCATTTTGCGATGAGATTGTCAGCGCCGTAGAGGGGGTTCCAGCGTTGTGCTTGAGTGTGAGACTTAGAGCGCCGCATGGAGGACGATACAGGAATAACACACGACTGTACGTTTCATTCAACTAGTTTGAAGACAAGCTGGAAAATATGCACTGACTAAATCCTTGAACTGCATTATTGCCCATGAATATTTAAAATGTCCTTTTGTTATGTCTTTAAAATGAATTATCTTCTGCGTAAACACCAACTAAATGTCACTCAGTAATTTCCATTTTGCATTTGTAAAATCGAAAGAAGCTAGGGGATTTATCTGCTGTTTGATTTCTTCCTTGCCAAGATATTCAGGAAAATGAATAATCGATATACAGTCCCTGTGGATCACTGATCTCAGATTTACAGCATTATTTTGGTAAATAGCCCACAGGCAGCCTGACTGCTAGTCAAGTGATGTTTTTATCACTGTTTTTACCCAGTGCGTTCTCTTTCTGTTCATTAATGTAAAGTCTAACCTCTGCCTTCAGTATATTATAATATGTAGAGCACCACAACAAAGGGCACCATTTAGCTTTCATTCCTTTTTGTATATTTAATGAACAAACGGTCAAAACAGTGTTGCAATAGGCCTTGAAATCCCTTAAAAAAAGACAGCAGAGCTTTATTTTGTGTACCGTATTGTTATGTCACATCAAGGTTGTCACATAATATTTCATATATTAATAACAATGATATTACAAAAGTTGTCTTCCTGCTTTTGTTGAATGTTTGAAACACTGTGTACAAACATCAGACTGCCATACATATATCTGGTCACTACAGCCACAGAACTTTTGATTTGTTCCTCAAACTTTTCTCGTGTTTTAAGCTATACCAAATGCCATAAAGATATCAAAAGTGTGGCCCTTAAATCTTGATTTCTAATCTAGAAGTAACCCTGAAATTCTGATATAAGTTCTTGTCATCATAAGATGCAGAGGATAAAGTTTACCACCAAAAGGAGCTCTGACTTTGCTCCAAGTGACCATCTCTGATTTATGGAAGATAACTTTTAAGGAGCTAGTGTCAGGAGACCATTATTCAAACAGCTGCAGGTACAAGGATCAATACTGAACAACCCCGAACTGTGACTTATTAATACTGAGGCGAAATAGGTTTGTGCTACTAGTATCAAACTTTTGTTCAAATCATTGAAAAACAGCGTTGTTTTTCTCTTTGTCTGTATGCATGAGCTGGCCAGTAAGAGCTTACTGTTCAATGTTATGCTAATGAGAACAACTCCAGTTCTTTCTGGCACAGACGCATACTGGGAGCAGTTGATTAATTCATGAAACTGTTCAACATAAAAGTGCCTGCATATTTTCAGAGAAGTTTCAAAGGGAAATATCTGAGAGAGCAAAAAGGACTGTATTTGGAGTGTCCAGAGTGAATGCTGATATCTTTAGGGCACTTTTAAATGTGAGAGGCCATTTAATGGCTCTGATGACAATATGAAGTTAAGATGTCTGTTTTTTTTTAATCATGGATAAGTTATTGGCTTAGGCAAACTCACAGGGGACACTTCCCCCACACACCTTCAGTTTTAGGAAGAGAAGATAAGGTTATGACCAGTTAACGGGTAGTTGAACCTTTTCGCACGAAACAGCCTTTGGCAGAACAGCAGTCAGCGAGCAGAAGAAGCCTCCCTGTGTGTGTGTGTGTGTGTGTGTGTGTACACTCCTGTGTGTAAGCCTGCCAGTGGCACCGACTAGACTTCTTCCTCCTCTCTGGCTATGCTGTGCACAGACAGACAGCTCGCCCACAGCAGCGCCAGCTCACTGCCTTAATATGTTTTGACAGAGAGCGCATTATCACAACTGTCGACGCCCATCTGCAGCACGGAGCATAAAGCTGAGGAGAGCCCGATGATTATGGAGCTTCAGAGGAAGACCTGGTGGATCACCAAGACTTTAGAAAATGATCTGTCAATGACTTTGGTTTGTTTTTACAGGCACACAGATTCACAAATTAGACTCATCACTAAAATAATTCTGGTCCTCCAGTCGTGCTTCATACACAATCTATTCACATTTTATAAATATTTGCAAGTACATTTTCTAGTTTTGTCTTCTTTTCCAATATTTTTTTCACAGCAATATGATCATACATTTTTGAACAGCGCCCTCAACTGCATTTTTTCAGTAACTGCTCATTTAAAAAAAATGTGACAGCAGTGGCACTGTGAAACAGCTCGGTGGTGCATTTTTCCATCTATTTCCCTTTCTTGTTTCCCTTCTGATCTTTTTTTTTCATCTCGGTGTTAAAGTGGAATTTACTCATCCTGCAGAATCTGGAGTATATTCCAAGCGCATATTCCATGTGCCTGGCATATCTTGGAGGAATAATTTACCAGCCGTACCCGTTACCCGGCTAATAGGCTTCACTGCAGATTTTTTCTGTGTGTTATGTCCCTGCAGTTTGCTGCCCCCCCCCCCTCAAACACTCTTCAAAATCCAGCTTGAACCTGAATATATAATGAATGTAAATATCCAGTGTGAGTTTGAAACCACTCTGTTGGCTTATCAACTGCAATATTTCCCCAGCTCTGGCTACACCAGGAATAAACCAAATCTGTGAGCACACGCCTGGCATTGCGATCATAATAATACGCTTGAGATGAGAAATATTATTCTTAAATAGATGCTGCATTAATAATTCCTGTCTGGCACAAAGCCGTATGAGTTGGCAACTGATTGCATGCTTTTTTTTCTTTAATATGGAAAGAAACAGTGCTTAAGATTGTGTTTTTTTTGCACCATTTTCAGTGCTTTATTGGAGAAGAAATGATCTTATTTTCCTCCTACTGGACTGCAGGTTTTATCAACTTACATCTGAAGCATATAAACGTGTCTTAGCAGCTGGTTCAAGCATGCAGCAGGCAGCAGCATTATTACAACCTCACTGAAGATAAAAAAAAAAACCCATGGCCACGCGCTGCCAACTTTGTCAATCCCCATGCTGATGTTTATAACCAGATGAGCCTCTCACACTGCAGTCCTCTTATTCACCACAACGTGTCTCTGTGCTCACATATGTGCTTCTACACCTGTTTCTCCTATACATGAACGTGTCTGCATCCTTTTCTCTTTCATTCGTTGCATCTTTCTGGATTCATTCCTTCATTTGCTTCCTTTTTTATGACTGCACTGAACTGACACCCACAAACACTTACAGCACAAACACAGTCTCCACAAAGGGAGATTTATTTTTTATATGATTAAATAAAACCACATTATTCATTGATCAACATCATTTTGTTTCCCTAGACATGCAGTTTGAAGTGGATAATACTAAAGATATTAGCAGAGTGGGAAGGGCCCTTATGATTATTAATACAGAGGAAGCTGACTTAGTACATATTGCAAGTGATTTTACAGGCATATAGCTGCTTACAAACTTGGATCTTAATCACTACAAATCGGCTGTTAAGAAATATATTGGATTTTATTTATTTTTTCCCACTTGCCCCGAATATTCCATATCCTTTATCTTAAATATTGCAGCGCTCTCCTCACAGGTTCACTGCTCTAATCCCAGAGTAACTATCATCAGATCATTTTATGTGCTGCTTCCTGAAGGCTGAGCTCAGAGTGCCATGTGCAATGAACATGAATTGTATTATATGTTTCCTAAATGCATTACTGATGGTCATTCAGCTCATGTGGGCCGCTCTGGCTGCATTAGAAATAAACCAAATTGGACTGTAGATCATGATCATAAACAGGAGATGACCACCAGTATTAACAAGAACTGTATTCAATTCATGCCTGGCACAAATGGCTTCCATTTAAACCACAGACCCAACCATGCATTGATCCCTTTCTCATACAACTGACTTGTGTACAATTCCTTCTACTTGCTAAGTTCTCAGACAATGCTGCATTTTTGAGCACTTTATATTATAAGCAACCATGGGGGTGGCATGGTGTCCCAGTTAACTGTAGGAAGGGGGAGGTGTTGTCATCAAATCTGTGTCATGTTCTCCCCGATTTGCATGTTTAATTAAGGTGCTCCATTTTCTTCTATTTTCCAAACACATGCAGGACAGATAAAAATAATGACTCGTGGCTAATAAACGGTGGCATACGTTAAACTCACTGTCAGCTGCTTTAAGGTGTGTTTCTTGTGTGTCTAGATGTGATCAAGGGGTCTTTATAATGAATATAAGTGACTATAAGGGACTTTGTGGTTTCTTTTATATAATTATTACCACACTTTCTGATCAGACACATTCCCTGTGTTGTTATTTAACTTTGGGTCACTCCTGCTTTCCTGATTGAACTTTTGGGGTTTTTAATGATAAAAAAAAAAAATGTAAAGAAATGTTAGAGGCAGACTTCTGATATGAATCAGTGACACCAAATTGCAGCTCTCTTTCTTTGAAATGTACAATAGGGATGATATTGTGTATGTTGTTGCCCACAGTTTGTCATGAATCACACTGTCTGGTGCACTCGAAACACTTATTCACAATTTGAATATGATACAGCCTATAAATGTGCATCTTTGCTTTTACCTTTGCTGCAGCACATGTGGACATTTTCTTCCACTTTATGGTGAATGCATAGTGTGACAGTATAGGCAACGTGTACAAATGTCAGGATTTTTCCATTTTTATTAAGCCTGTGAGGAGAGCTTTGAGCTGCCACTAAGATCATTTCTGTTGAAATTAACTGACGGATCCCCTGTATGTTATAGTACAGGTGTCACTTGTTAGTCTGTTTCAGGTATTTCCATGCAAACCAGCTCTATACCAGCTCTATGTGTTCGCGCCTCATTACTCTGGTGATCCTTGTCTGTGGTCAAACAACAGTTGAGAGATGCTGAATGTTGGGTGTTTCTGTGGCCTATAGTTCGGACGGACTTGAATAATGAATATGAAGGTAAACGTTACCACGAAGCATCTATAGAAACCATAGAAACAGGTGTCAGGCGATGCTTGAGGATCAATGACAGGCACGTCGGCCTGATCAGAAAGACTCGCGGATCGATACCTTTTTACAATCTTCAGTTATGTAAGCACATTGGGGAGCATGTTGGGTTGGCCCACTCGTTGACGTTTCATCGTGACGACGCGTGACTCTCGTGGACGCACTGGGATCTTGCATCTTCATCAGGGATGGAGGAGAGCTCGACAAGCTGGAGACAGGCTGCTGCTCGCCTCAGTGTATCTGAGGAGCGCGTGACGCGGCAGGCAGGGAGACTCTCTCTCTCCGTCCTCGCGCAGCACTAGTGAGTCGGGGATGCGTCTTTTCGGCGGCGCGGCGGCGGTCGCTGAGTGAGCCCGTTCTTGACAGCAGCAGGAGAAGGAAAACGAGGAGGAAGAGGAAAACATATCGGCCGCTCTCTGCTGCAAGGTAGCGCGCCCCGGGAGGCGGAGAGGCAGGCATGGCAGGCGCTAAGCTGACGCCCTCACCCTCGGAGATCGACCCCGACGTCAAAACCGAGGTGCAGAAAACCCCCGAGCCAACCTGGGTCAACCCGTCCAGCCCTCTCCGGACCATGGGCTCTTTCGGGAGCGATGCCGGCCAAAGGTAGCTGCCGCAAAGTCGCATGCTTCTGAATGCAGCCCGCTCGCTCGCTCGCACACACACACACGCAGCATCTTCGGGATAACATGATGCTGCGAGCGCATGGTGCATAAAGTCCTCCTGATAACTTCGATCGTAATTATAGGGCAAAAGTTGCGCCGTGATGATATTCAATCACCATTAAACCCGTTCACCCGTTTTATTCTGACATCACCAGGTGGTATGAGCTATTTTCCACACTGGGGTTAATTATAAACACAAGCAATGTGCCTCTTTATGACTCACTTTTATGACAGATTGAATGATTGCAAACGCCTCAATCATGTTTCTAACAGCATCACTGGGATTCTGTTAATGGCTGCAGTATAGCCTATATAGTGATTACATAATTCACTGGATGCTGCATTCCCATTACAATTTTATGGATGCTGGTGTTCTGATTGGGTCGGAAAAATCTTATTATAGGCTTCCTCTGCTGAAAAAAAAAAAAAAAAACCGTGTATTGATAGGTGTAATAAAAATGCAAACCACAAGGGGTTGTGTTGACATACCTTCATATTCAGCTATAGAGAACACATATGTTGTCTGAGCATGCCTGCAGCACTCAGCAGCCTGTGCATGCAGACATCCACCTGCTAGGACACCCTGCTATCATTTGGTAGATAAATAAGATTGTGGTTTGTGGGCAATGGGCTGATCCTAGTAACAACAGAGTGAGACTAAATGTCTTTTTTCCTCTCAGGGAGACAAAAGAACTTGAGAAATGCAGAATTGCTGCCATTGAAGCTCACATTGGCACTCTTACGGGCAGGTTATTTGAGGTTGGTTTGGCTGGAAACAGACAGGTTGTGCTTGTTTGGCTGCGTTTCAGAGACCACTGCACAACCAATATGCTTCTGCTGCAGTTAGTGTGTTCTGACGCTTCGGTATTTACAGCACACGATTTTCTTGTCTATAGAAATACTTGAGGGAACTGACCATTTTGAGGCACATAAACTGTATCCAAAATCTGAGAACTCTTCCCTGAAACATTTTGTTTGTGTAAAACATATGATTTACTTTACATTCATATTTGTTTGACAAAGGCAAAAACATCTGGTGCCGGGGGAAAAAAAAAAACATAGAAACACATCCATTCAAAATGAAATGTCAGTATTTTCAAAATGGTAAAAATCATAATAGGGGAGCATATGTTTCTGAAAAATAAGGATTCAGGAATATTAGATCAATTACAGTAAATTATAACCCTGGAGCTCTATTCTGTGAGGTCTATTTTTATATTCTTGCTCTGCCAACTTTACTAGAACTATAATTTCCATCATTATTAGAAACCCATTGATAAATCTCCATCACAAACACCTGGGATCTTTAAAGTATTTCCTAAGCTGATGAGTTGTTCTTTACTACTGAATGTGTTGTTTATGTTGACACTAATGATGACTGATGATTTGAGCTTTAGATGTCAAAACAGTCTGCTGTCTCTCAGCAGTAATCAGCTGCAAAGATGGATCTGTATATTGAAAGCAAGATAAAACATAGTGAAACCCTGAATGCTTTTAATAACTGCCCAGGACTAATGGTCTACATGTTACTATTTGGAAAAGACACAGCATGTCATCGCTGTTATTAAAACTAGCAAGAATCTAGATTGTGGTTATGAGATCAGTGAGAGTATAAAGATGCTTTGAACATTAAGGTAAGACATTATAATGATGATGCTGCAAAAAGCACGAGTGACTGAATGAATGTTAGCTGCAGGTGTAAGGACTTCTGTAAGACTACCAAAGGCCAGTTACAGTTACAACAACCTCTTTGATTTCTCCCAGAGTTGTGTCACATTCAGAACTAATGATGGTTGTAATGACATTTTTAAAGATTTATTTTGGGGCTTTTTAATGCCTTTATTTGAGAGATAGGAGAGTGGATAGAGTTGTGAATTAAACACTAGGCCACTGGCGCCCCTAATGACATTTTTCAAATGCTCCAAGACAGGTGTCCCTTTGTCAATACATTTGTAAGTAGATGTATATGTCAATATATTTTCTACTTCCATCAGTGTGCCTTTGTCTTTATGAAGTTATTTTAGGGTCTTTTTTTGCCTTTATTAGAAAGGACAGCTGAAGAGACACATGAAATGTTGGGAGGAGAGAGCAGTGAATGACATTCAGTAAAGTGCTGTGGTCAGATTTGAACTCACATTCGCTGCGGTGAGGACTACAGCCTCTGTACATGGAGTGCGCGGCATAACCACTATGCTATCAGTGCTCCATATGTGTTTTATTTCTAATTGGCTGTATGACGAACCTTTTTCCCAGGCCAATAAAGTTGAAGTCATTTCAAGTGAGCGGTTATGGGAGAATAATGATCATGGCTTATGATATAGGCAGTAAAGACTGGTGGAGATGATGAAGCTCTTTTTGTGTTGCTTATAGGGGTTTGACAAGATCTCGCAACAAGACAATATTTCTGGTTGAGGTGAAAAGTGTTTGTGATATCAGTACAAAGACGAAGATCAGCAGCCATCAAAGTCTGATGCTGAACAAGTCTTTACCATAGACTGTCTTGAATGATTTAAATGACTTTTAAATCATTTGTGTGGCAGCCAGAAACGGATCACAGCTGATCCATGAACCGTTCAGATAACCCCCCTCGGTTTCGGGCCGCACATGATCAGCAGATAGATAGAAACTTTATCATCATTCAAACAAATGTAAAGTGATATTTCAGTGTGTATGGTTACTTTGATTCAAATGCTCCTTCGACTTTACTCCATTTAATCTCATCGTTTCCCTCTTTGTCAATGCATGTATCAGCTAGTGGCTGCGTATAACATCAATCAAAACTTCACTTCAGTAATGTTACATCCTGCTGTACACTGCAGCTGTTAGCTTAGCGAAACAAAACCTGCTACAGAGCGCTGTGTTAGCTCCACAAACTAAAGATAAAGATCCTAACAAACGCTTTCTGTTTGTTTTGTCTGACTCACAAGAACAGCCAGTGCATACACACACATTCACGACCTGAGTGTCTGTGTGTTTGTTAAGTTTCCAAAACTGTCAAAGATCATGAGAGATTACAAAAAGATTTTTGTACATTACAGCAGACTTGTTATTTTCCCGAAAGATTTCTATTTAGTCTTTGTTGATGTCCCTGATGGAGGATAACATCTTTTTATATTCCCATCTGTTGTCAGATTTTTAAAAGCACTGTCTAAATAAAAAGAGAGTTCAGGTTTATGTAACTGCTTGTATTCTTATTGAAGGAACAAGTATATTGTGAAGAAAAGGATGTGATACACCATTAAAATATATGGAGATGCATTTTGATTTGTAGTGCTGTTTAAATGCACAGTTTAGAGTCACGTTTAGCTGAGGAGTAGAAAAGTTATATGATCTTTATATTCTATTATCTTTATCCATGATCCAATCCGAACTGTGAGATGTGTGATCTGTTGCACCTCTAGTTGCAGAATTTTGGGTACCCGTGGAAGCAATAAACAGCAACACTTACAGTGTTGCAAGTGTATGCAAGCAGTGACATTATTTACATTTACATTAATAAAACATGAAAAAATTGACCTGCATTGATTTTTATTTTTCTGACTTTTATTGAAAATAGTGTTAAAACATCACCTCGTTTTCGTGAAACAAATATAGTGTATCGTCTCCTCTCATCTTATTTGTTGAAGGTTTCAGATCTGTTGGAGTGATCCGTTTCTGAATCAGCTGACTATTGATTGGAACAGAGAAGACGAGCAGATGCCAATAAGTTTTTGGTAAATTATCGCCTGCATTCAATGCCCCAGTGTATGCATGGAAATCTTATTCATAATATTTGTGAATGGCTGAGGCTGTTAAACCTAATGCATCAGTTGGCCAGAGTCCCTCCTCAGCCAGCTTTGGACCACTGTCAACCATTCAGTGTAGTCAGGCTGCCGCTCTCAACAATAAGTTCTTCTACATTAAATGGATGAATAAATGCTTGGGTGTGAATGTCCTCTAGGACCGCTGTCCGTCTCCTGCAGGCTGACAGGATGTCGGGAATCAGAGCGCCTCCCAGGTTGTGAAATATGATCAGCGTGGGATTTGTGTCCAACTGGCTTGAAAATGAAAGGATGAGATGAGTGACAAAATCAATAATCTGGCCTATGAAGAATGTATCTATTTCTGCATAATTTACAGCACCTGGGAATCCCTTTTATTTGTGGGTATATTGGTTTCCCTATGCAGTATTGATGTCTTAATACTGGCAGTAGTAAATAGACAAAACAAGACTTGGAGGATCTTCAGTAACAGAGGGATCGACCATCTTTTGAACACAGGATGTGGTCAAAACAGATACTGTAGCACAGATTTATTTTGGCTAAACACCACATTGCTTCTCTGTGAAAAAATCTGTTTGGAAAATGGGCATTTGGTTTGTGCTGGGGAGGTGTGCAATGAATCTGAATTTTCAAGCCTAGTTGGAACTCAAAGTCATATTCTTATTCAGACTACAGCTGTGTATTACAAAGGATCAGGATGATAAGTGTTTTACTGGATATGGACCAGCAGAGAGCAACTTGGTAACAGCAGAATTTTGACTGACTGATATGCAGCATAGACTTTCTGCCATTTGACATTTCAGCAACACTGAGCCCTCTACAGAGCTTCAATCTGTCACTCCAATGCAATGCTGCTTTTCAAGCAAATATGCCAAGTTGGAACACTTGTTGTACTTTCTGTTTTTTTAATGTTAAAGTTTCTGTACAGTCAGCGACACTATGGAAAAGCAACAAATATGTAACATTGACTACATTTTGTCCAGTGTTTAAATGCTCCTTTTATCCATGGACACATTTTTTAATATATTTCTTCAGATATTTCTGCTTCTGCACTTATCCTTTAATTGACGGTTAAATGGATTAACAAACTGGGACACAGGGGGAGATATCTGGCAACCAAAATCCTTGGCGGGATATGAAGCTAAGCTATAATAGGTACATGATCTGTGCTCTAGCAAAGGAGCAATTACATCAGGAAGTCGCTGTGGATTATTGCAGGTTTTAATGAAGCCCTGCAAGAAACCGGTTGCTTTAACACCATTTGTTGAAATCAGAATAGAGAATATCAGCGTCTGTTAACTATTTTGTTTATGTATCTGTATGGAAAGAAAAGACTGTTGAATATGTTTAAGGCTATATGTTGGCTTGTGATCTGTGCCAATATAGGAACTGTTTCAATTACAGTATGTTGTTGTTCTTTTTAAAAAAAAAATCAATTCATTTGCACAACGTAGCCTCTCTTTTTCTCTCCTCCCACACACCTTTTCTGATCAACCTGGGAACACTTTGATGCAGTTAACCCCCCTCAAATGGGGTAAATTATGTTTCTCATACAATAACACATTATACTGTATATTCTATTCATTAACTTCAATGAATTCCATGTGGAAACTGTGAATATTCTGCTCAGTCTTAATCTGAATGTTAAAGGCTTCCCACCAACATGACAAACTACAAGCTGCCTTGCCTTATAGATCTTCATTATGTTGCAGAAGCTAAATGAGATTTCCCTTTGGTGTAAGCAGCAGCAGCGGTCTGTTGGGAAATAAGAGAAAGTAATGGTCACGTGCTCGTTTTCATTAAATGATAAGATTGATGTAGATGGAATAAAGGCGAAGCAACTCACTGGAGTCAACTAATGTACTACTTTGCAAACCCTTTGTGCTCTTCTTGTTTAAATCTCAAAAAGTGTATCCTCTCTTCATGGTAAGATGTTGGCCTTATCGTGGCTGCTCTCCAAGACATCAAGTTCTTATTGTTCATGGAGTAGTTTGTCTGCCTCTTAAAAAAAACATATTTACTTCTGGTGTTTTTTTGTTTTTCTCGTTCTTTCTTTTTTTCTGTCGCACTCCAGCTGAATTCTTCTTCATATTACTCTGCTGCTTAATTACACTGTGGTGGTAAATACTTGTACGACACATCCATTTTTTAATGGCACAGAAAAAAGTATGTGTCCTCCTCCTCCCTTTTGTCTATTGTTTATTTATAGCGCCCTGCTTTCGCAGAACAATTATGCTTTCATTTTGCTTTGAGTGTCCAGAGGTTTAATGAGGGGTTTCTAATGTAGCCCTTGGGTTAAATTACATGTTGTCCATCTTAGTTCATTAAACCAGGAGGCTGACATCTCTCAGCAGTTGATTGGAGAGTTGAAAATAACGAGCGCCCTGGTTGTTACGTCTATGCAAAGTGAACTAAAAAGACCTTCAATATCAGAGGAGGAACAGATTTCAGAAGGCATGCTAGTGGCCTCTAGCTAAGTTTCTGTAACACCATGATACTGTGAGCGTATGCCTTGCTGTGTGCCCTATATAACATGTTTATATGTACCCTTGCACATACAGGCCAAATTATCGATCACATTCACCATCTCACTTGTCTTCTCCTGCTCTTTAAGAGCATTAGTTAGCAGAGAATCAATTACGGAGCTGATAATGTGGGGTGATTTGGCTGAAGCTTCCAAAATCAACAGCTAACACTGTCAGCTCTATTGTGGTCCAAGAAAAAAAAACTCACAACCTTGGCTTTGCTGTGCAGAGTGCAGAGTAGCAGCAACACAGACAATTAAAATCTGAATTACTTTTGAGGAAAGAAAGGACCAATCTGATTGGATGACAGTGCTTTATAGAGAACTCTCTGGAATGCCAGAATCATTAAGTCGTAAATCTGTCAGATCTTAAAATAGACTTATTCTATCAATAATTGATCAAGGCATCAACAGGGATTGGCTATAATATCCATTATAGTGAAACACAATACAGTAAAACTATTGAAAATTCTACTGAGATATTAAATTGGTATACGTTCAATGACGTACAATTTGAAGTTTGTCATCAGTTTGGGGACTGAGAGGCCAAAAGAAAAACTAGTGCTTGTACCATACTATTTGTTATGGCCATATTTTACCATATTTTACTCAGTGTTTTTTCTATATTTCCATAATTTTTGTAAGTTGTTTGGAATAACCTGCTTAGGTGTAACAAAGGAAGTAAGCGCTGCTGTAGCTAGCACAAAGGTGCTGTTGCCATGTTTACCTACAGTTTGACAGCAGACGGATTTAGAACTGATATTTTGCTGTTGACCTGAACAAAGTGTGAGGTGTTCTATTATAATGTTTTAAGGACAATTTGCAGCCATTCAGATTCAGGTACATTATATGAGGAAGGTATGGTAAAGTAAGTAGATGTGAAGGATTTTGTCCACAGATGTTTATAAAGATACTTTAATATGTACATCCTAGGGCCAAGGGTATGGTCAGAATAATGATGCTAAGGGCAAGATCGTTTTGTAGTCTTGTTTTTTGTTTTGGTTGTTTGCAACAGGAACTCTGCTTTTGGTGTTGCTTCTTAACCAGGTGTTAAGTTACCCTGTGAGACTCGTCATATTTTTGGCAAGTAGAACTTGAGCTGTCTGTGGGACATGTGAGGAACAGTATGGGAGCTGTAGTGTGTGAAAAAATGTTGGCAAGCTTCCCGACGCAGGTTAACAGATGGAAAACTACATATCCCATTTGCCCTTGAAATTGCCGCAGAGATGGGATACGCGAGTGTATGTGTGTGAGGCCATCCCACTTTCAGTCAGTCAGTCAGGCACTTCTCACTGACAGCAAATTGAAAGCATACTTTGGGTCGATCTGTACGTGCTGGATAAGTTGCTCAGCTCATACGCAGGATTCCATACCTGCTGCAGAGAGGTGAGGATCAGTCTTGGATGTGATTTAGTGTTATTGAAGTAAGGCATGAAGGGCAGAGTGATGCTAGCTGCATGAATATTATTGTTTTTATGATGAAATAAAGGCAGCAACAGAGTCAGTGTGTTGACTGTATCTGTTGAAAGCTTATGGATCGAAAGGGCACATCTGTTTATCTTAGCTTTTATACTGCTAAAGCTCTTAGCATCTAGATAGCATCTTTACTGTCCATTAAGCTGTTGTAAAATAGCCACCAAATGGACAGTGAGCCGTAGCTTATCTGGTTGTTAAGTACAACATCCCTCATTAGCTGACTAATCATTTCCTAATTACTTTATTTCACCTCTGAGCAAGCTTTACAATTTAAAAGCTGTAAAAAAAAACAAATGCTGTCTCACGCTCATACTTCAATACAGATATTTCTTGGCTGTTATCTGATAGATCCATATTTTTTTTAACCTTTTATTTCACTCGTGCACAAGACGTCAACTGTAAAATTAAAATAATTTGATATTTTATTGAATGGGTTTCTCAAAAATATAAAATGTTCCATGAATTACGAATAACTATGAACCCTAGATGATTTCCAGTTCATTAACGGTCCCTGGCAGACATAGAGCTACTATTAAACAAGCACTGAACACTGGGAAATCAATAAATGACTTTCAGTAATGTTCAAGAACACGAGTAAAATTATCACCTTACAACTTATTTATTACTTTCTGTTGGTTTGCCCCTCTAACTCTATGAAAGGTTTTTGGAAAAAACACACACCTTGAGGATGTTTGTTTCCACGGAAACACCAATCTGATTCTTAAAACAAATTTTGGACATTTCTAGACAAAAGAACAAATCAAATAATATTTTTTTTTATCAGAATGAAAATCATACTTACTCACAGCCCTTCTCTAATGAATAAGAAACTTTATTTTAATTATTTTACAAAATAAACATTTAATCTTTCTTGTGGTAGGTTTGGAAGATGGTATGACTAATATGTATGTCATGGTGGATGTTTCTCTATTGTCAAGGTTTCACTAAAAGCCGTTTGACTGTATAGCAAACCCACAGCTGAATATTTTATTAGGTCCTGGGGACCACAACAACCGAATTTGCTATGCTGTTGAAATTCCAAATAGCTGTTGATGAAGTACTGAGAATGGTACAGGTCCTCTCCTGTGACCCAGCTGCTTCCTGGGTTTAATGGACACTCCATTAGTACATTTCAAATAGCGTTAGTGGGATAATGATGTAGGTTGTGTCAGAAACTTTTTAGTAATTCCCAAATGCCAAATAATGACCTAACAACACCCATTTGCTCAGGTTTTTTTCTTTTTTCTGACCGACAACTTTATGATTGATTGAAGATTCAGGCATGCCAACTTAAAAAATATTTGTAATAATTTGCTTCTGCTGAAATTTGTTATTTTTAGATGTGCTTTGCATTGGTTGATTAACAGTTATACTCACACATAAAAACCTCAAACAAACAAACCAAAGTGCCTGAATGGCATGACATGGTATTTGGAATTAAATAAGCCATTAACCATTGTTGTCGAAGAATAATAACTGTTCCTCTATCAGGACTGAATGTCAATAACACAGTGAAATGTCAGACATTTTATAGAGAATAGTTCACAGACGAAGAGCTGTTTTTCTAAAATCTCTTTTGACTATTCTTTTTTTCTGTCTAAAGGGATAAGGGAACTTTCTTGAACTTAGTTGCATTTATCATTTATTTTAAGAAAAAAAAAGCTCAATAAAATGTGGTCAAGATAATGCAGCTATTATATTTGGAATGTTTTTATCAGCTGATATAAAATACACTGAGGAGACCTAAAACAATAAGGTTTATTACTTAATTCAACTCCAGCTGGTGGCATATGGTGTGTTACTTCTGATGAATGAAAGGACGATTTTAGGACGTTTTGAATGGATTAAGAATCGCAGAAATTATGAAATTGCAATTCTGACGTGAATCTTTTTTTCCCCACAAACTTAAATAACAGTAATGATGGCTCTTTTTTATTGGTGGAATCCATCTGGCATGGTACTAGACCTCTTGAACTATATCATATTAAGAGAATGCAGCAATAATTCATGTTATTAGTCACACCAATTTAAACTGCCCACTGTGATAAAGTTCGACTGGTTGAATCATAAGGTCTTCTTGCTTTTTGCTTCTTGATTCTTGCTCAGCCACAAAGTTCACATTGTCCTGTTCTACCTGTTGCTTTCCAATTATCTGCCTTTTTTTTTTTAAAATGAATATGTCTTCAAAGAAAACATAAAAAACAAACTATTTGATTCCTCAACTTTTTCAAACTCTGCTTATAGGCTTCAGTTTCAAAAAGGAGTCAGAGCTTAAGGGTGCACAAAAGAAACTGTGTGTAACTTTTGATCCCCAGCCCATTACAATTGTCTATTTGTCAGTCATTGCGATCAATATCTGGGTATGTCTCTCTGTCTGTCAGTTCCCTCAGTGTTTTCTCCATGGTCATCTCAATATGGTAACCTATGAGATTGACTAAGAAGGTGTGTCCCCTGGTCCCCTGTGGTTTGCATTAAGTGTCCCATCTGTTTGTTAGTCGACCAAAGCGCTCTTTGTGATTAACTTGTATGTTGTTTTTTTTTCATTTCCTTGCGTGTCAGCTGTTTATTTATAGCCAAGAATTACCTTTTGTATTTTCCATCAAGCTGAGATACCGCAAATTTCCAGTGTAATATTTAATGTTAATATTTATCTCTAAGAGGAGTCCTTAAGGTGACACCTTGGCTGAAAAGACCCGTTCACTGTGCAGTAGGAAGCAGCTGCTCAAACAATGGATCTGACACAACCGTCTGAGACATTAAGTATGTTTGAAGCCAATGTTTTGTGTAAATTCCAAGGTTTTTACTGATCTTTCCCCAAAGAAATTTATAATTCATGGTATCAGATCCAATCTTTGACATTCCTGCTGCACAGAGGGTTGTTTAATCTATCTGAAGGTTATAAAGTGGTTGCATTTTGTCTCAAGATGCAAGTGAATGCAAATAATTTGCATTGGCATCCTGAGTGGCTTCTTTTCCTTCCTTTTCCCTGCTTTCCTTGCCCCCACTCTCTCCTAACCTTTGCCTATCTGTGTCCATGTGTGCTGCGTCCAGGTATCAAGAGGAGTACAGTATGGACTCAACCAATGCCCAGTAAGTCCCTGGTAGCATCATGCTTGCATGGCATGGATTGTGTCTGAAATGGAAACTGTGCACAGGACTGTTGGGGGAAAAAAAGTTTGCAAGCACTGAATCACACATGTATCATATACTATGGGTTGTGCATAGACTGGATGTGGAAATCATGCCTTGAGCGTGTGTGGAGGTTACATTACATTACAGTACCTGTAGAAAGCACTGTCTGTTGAGGTTATGGCGAAGAATGCAGAAAATAAAACCTCTATTTGTGGCTCCCTTTTCAACATTTGTCATGGCAAAGATACAAAGAAGCTGATCTGCTCAGTTTTACACAGATTTGTTCTCATTTGGCCAAACCACAGGAAATGGTGAAAAGGCAGCCTTTTTTATATAGCACTTGACTGATTGTTTGCACTAGTCTTCACTCTGTCAGTAATGTCAATTTGTAAGATCAGGGCTTGAAGCATTCATGTGAGCAGAGATGGCAGGCTCTGAAATCATTACGTTTCGTGATGAAATAGGTGTTAATAACACCAACGTGTCAGTTGTTTGTTCTGTTCTTACTGTGTCTGTGCATGCTGCTGAGTCACTGATCATAAGAATGTCTATAGCACTGTTGTGTAATACATTTAGAGTCAATTCAGGTTTAAATTGCCTTCACTTCGGCAATTGGGAATCCTCTGCAACACCCAAGCTGTCAAGAGGTGGTGACATAGGGTTGTGAAATCTGAAGGCCAAACCAGTCATTCACATTGAATATTGAATTTTGGGGGAATTTGTTGAAGTGGTTCTCTCTTTCTGACCCTTTTTGGCTGAAATGTTTTACTGAACTAAATAGCTAGTGAGTGCTCCACCTTGTTGGTGTCCAACAAGGTGGTTGCTTGTTCTGCAAAGGTACCAGAAAACATCATTAATCATTAAAAATATATTTTATTTATGACTTACACATTGATTTATGGCTGAAGTGGGCTGCCCATGAGCTTTGGACGGAATAAAAATGGGACTGCTAGTCCTACAGCTGTTCAGGTGCAATGGATTTAACCATCAGTTTGGACATAAGGCCACTCTTCCTTTCTCAAAAGATTTTGATTTAGGTTCATGACAGGTAGGGAAGTCAGCTGTTAATGAATCAGTACCTATTCCAATTTTGCGTTGAATTAATGTGAAAAGAATGAGAAACAATGAGGCATGAAAGGCAGATTGGGATTGGCTGTGATTACCTATCAACCAAGTAAATTGGACACAGAGTATACAATGGCATCCATGAAAACCACGGCCACTGGAGTGGAAACAACAGCCATGTAAAATGCAGCCAAGTGCTGAAAGGCAAACAAAAGGGCTACAGCGATAGGACCACAATATAGAACCATGTTTTAGGACTATTTTAGGGCCCTGAGTATCAAAGCGTTAAAAGGTAAACTGTAAAACTCTATATTATAGGTCTGTCTTGGTGTCACTTCTACTTGCTTTGTTTTTTGTTGGATAAATGACACCTCTTCATGACCAGAGGTTTAATACTTTGACATTTAAAAAAACATTCAATCAATCATAACATGACATCATTTATTGTCAAAAAAAAACCCAACCTTGGCAGAGCTAAACTAAATCCTGCACAGTTTGATTAAACTACAAGTGTCAGGATACCACTGTTTTTTTTATTCTCTCAGCTGATGCTTCACGTCATATCACCTTTATTCACTTTCATACTCCTAAAGCTCAAGATTTTCTGTTCAGGTTCCTCTAATAACTCAGGGTTTGTACGCTAGTGTGCTTCCCTCAGTTTTTGGCTATTTGCCTATACGATTTGCGAGTTCGAGACAGTAACAAAGCGGCATCTTTATGCGATACATAAATAAGTTATTGAAAAGCAATGAATTGTGACATTAATAAAACATATTTGAAATTTGTCTTAGGAGCCAAAAACAAACCTCTTGAATCTGTAGCTTATCCTTAATGAAACATTTACCAACAGAACAGCCCCCTTGTTTTTCTATTAAATAAGTCAAATGAATTCAAAATATTTTCTCTGCCATTATTTTATTACAGTCTGACAGTCACTTGCTTTTCTAACCATCATATTGTCAGTACTTGCCAGTAGTTTTTCAGGTCAATATCAGAGGTCTCACCTCTCAGCTGTGGTGGGCTGCAGTTTAAGTGTCGTGTTCAATGGGGGCTGTGTTGGAAAGTAGATTGTTATCCACTGGGACATGCTAAGTGGAGAGCTATAAGCATATATGCTGACATGCAAGTCCTCCCTTCACCACTGTTATCGTCTTCAGCAGGGATTCTCTCTGATAGAATATAGAGCATTTTGTGTTATGCATGATGTAAACCCTGATGTAGCGTGCCACATTGTTCGCTTCGTGAACATTGTAACACATTGTCAGTGATCACTTGGCACAAATCAACAAACGGTCTGACATAACACTTCATATGTCCTGTGTTTGACGGTTTGAGCTGCTGTTATAATGTCACAGGAAGTGACATGAGCTCAGCATAAAAGTGAACGTATGCCACTGCATACTCAAAACCACAGTGTTTGGTTTCAGTCTGTGCATGTTCTTCTCAGTATGGAGGAGCTTGATAAAGAGACAAGGTAGGTAACAGGATTTAGAACAAAATCATTCTTGTGTGAATCGGTAACATTAGAGTGAAGCTATGCACTGTGCAATATTGAAATTAAGGTTGAACATTTTCTGTAACTCAATTTGAAATAAATGCTGTGTTCTTCTTTTATGAAGGCTTCATGTGTATATGGCCTTGATTTTAAAATGCTTATTTCCTGCTGTAGTCTTTTCAAATGGCATGTATGTGATCATAATAAAGCTACAGTATCTCAGGATTGGGTGCAGAGTAGCTGATGGGAAGGGAGCGCTTTTACTAAAGCGGTACTGTTGAAGTAGACTAGACAATTTTTTTTAAAGTGAGTTGAACGTTTTCACAGTTAAGTGTGCAAGCTTGTAAAGCACACAGATATGAAATTAATGCCCCACACATTAGTTCCAAGTAATTCATTTTTTTCCCACACAGTTTCCAATCAGACATTTAGACTTGAGTTTAAAGCGTCAACAAACCAGCTTCTTTATTATTCCTAAAAAGCTTTATTAAAAATTGAATGTGTATGAAGAAGTGGAGGTCATTCATGTCATCAACTTATTTTTTTAATTTGCCATTTTGGCATATTTGGACGACAGGGTCAAAGTTAAGTATTCCCTGCTTTATTGTCCATTGTTTTGTAAATATGACCAGAAAGTATAAAGGGAACACGGTGCTGTATTGAAAACAACTTGAAACCACTGATTGAAACAATTAACTTATTAATAAATGTTCACTGTGGTAGTAAATGAACTGAAAAGCTTTGATCTTCTGGTTTGCATACAATAGATTTTTTTATTTTAAGCCAATGATGTTGCCCCCTACTGGTGGCCATTAGAATAAATGCAGTTTCATACCGTTCTGCTCTGGCTTCACATTTGAAAACAAGATGCTCAACTACTTATTCAATCACTTTTTTTCAATTTGCATTTTTCTTTTGTTTTTAAACATCCATGCCTTACTTTTTATTTTTACAGTATTTAGGTTTAAGAACTGAAGATCTGCTTGCAAATTTAGAGAAAAACACATTCTAAACGTTATAAACCTAACCTTTATTTTAGTGTGGAAAAACAAAACAGGTTGACATTCAGGGGAGAATCATGCCATCACCATTTAAACTGAACTGAATGTATTGCAGAGAAGAGAATCAGATATGTCAGAGGCCTCGTTCATCATCAATGTCATTACATCAAGTTCCTATTAAATTGTCTCAAAGCACTTGTTTATCTGATAATTTTATAGTCTCTGTACCATTTCTCTTTGGGAAATTGCTGCATGTCAAAGATAAGGCCCATGCCCTGCAGCAATTTAGCTGTCAGTTGCTGCTGCCCTTTGATTTGTCACCTTCACAGACAAGATAATGGCCTCACAGGCTTTCTGTTTCCCTCTGAAGTATAGTTTCTTTTTTTTTGTGCAGACGTTTTCTCAGACAGAGTAAATTTGGCCTCAACTGCCTCTTTCTGGGCTTTACTATTTATACTTTGATGCCCAGTATGTTGGGAATTTTCAAAACCTTCCCCAGTCTCAATAAAAGACCCCAATAATGACGTGAACCAATCTGTCTGACCCCAAAGCGATGTTTGTTTGGCTTTGATACTTATTGTAGTTTGGAACCGTTGTGAAACAGTTTCCCATCAAAATTCAGACCCCTTCACAAAACAGATTTTAAAATCTATTGACAATCCTGTTTGTCATTCAGCCATCCTCCTCTCAGTCTTTAACGTTTTGAGAGTGTTCTGGGTGGGTTGGTCATTTTGTGGATTTGACTCTTTGGTATTTTCATCAATGTAAATTGGCTTTTATTGTGGACTGCCTAGTTTGTTATTTAACTATTCACCAATTTCCCTCTATACAATCGTAAAACTCAGTTGACAGAAAGTTGAATCTATTTTAACTTCCAACAGGGTAGTAAACACATCATGTACACATAAAGAATTGCCTAGACCCTATTTACCAATTTAGCAGCTTAGTGTATGGACGCCTCAGTGGACCAGAGATGACCTGCACATGCTCTTTATTGTCTGTAGACCATCCACTTCAATTGTGGGGATTATCCTCCCTTTCACAGTTAATAACAGAAACTGTAACATTTCCCTCTTAAGGTTCCTTCCATCAATATCCATTTAACAAATCCCTTTCAAAGCTTCTATTTACACATGTCTGACAAGTATCTTCCTCATGGGAAGTTTGAGATGCAGCTTGCTGAGCAGAAGCAGAGGATAACAAAGTTGCCAGCACTTTTGAATATTCACGTCCAAGTGGAATATTTTTAGAGTCTCAGCAGCTTCTATATCACGCACACATTGAGAGTGCTGCACGGTAAAATGTTCTATTTTAAACTATTTGCTGTGTCAGACGGAGTGCAGAGCAAACCCGAGATCTGAAAAAAGAAAAAAAATAGTATTCCGGCTGTAAAGGGAAAGACTGTTGTCTCTTTTAAAAGACAGGATGAAAATGTGCAGGTCTGTGTGATGATTCTGGATTCTGAAGCCTAGATAGTATCACAACAACAGCATGTTGAGCAGTTTAACTTAAACTACCTGATTGGTCAGAGATCAACGGGGCTGATATTTACCACCCTAGTTGCTATGCCAACACTTGTGGTAATTTCTTAATTCAGGTATGGGTACTTTATGTTCACAATGCTGATTTTGGGGCAGCCAGATGCACACTGTATATTGGCTCCCACAAGTCATAATGTTACAAGATGCTTCAGGAAATGATTGCTGCATGCATGAGCACCATTGTATTATCTCTGATTGGCATAATGTTCTAATTTCCTTTTGAAATTCCCACTATCAATTTATGCAATGTCTGCCATTTAAAGAATTCTGACAATATTCCATATGGTTCACAACATCTGGCATATATACATATATATATATATATATATTCCAGCACAAGAATCGAAACAGCCGTTTGAACAGCTTAGTTCTGTCCAACATATTATCCTGAGGTCAATAAGCTGTTTGAGGTTTATTCACAGAGCAATCTGTTTGTTTCAAGCAAGGTGCATGAAATTGTAATCCAATAACTGGAAATGCTCATGGTGTTTGTTTGTGTGTGTGTGTGTGTTAGCACTGGTTCGGACTTAATCCCTCCCATGTCCCTCTCTTTTTGCCCGTCATTACTGTCTTATGATCATGAACTTGTCATTGACTCTCTGTCACACATTCTGAAGGTCTGCTACAAAGGCTCAACATACCACTTGTTAGTAGAGGACATCCAGTCCTGCTGTATCTACTGTGTCCATGTGCAAACATTCCTGGCTCATGCCTGACTGACTATCTCTGAACTTTAGGGGCTCTTTCCAGGGTTCAGAGATACCAACCTGCTGAAGATGTTTCTGTGATAATCAAACAGCTTGTGTTTAAATTTGGGTTGGTTTTCAATTGACTGACTTCCTGAGGAAACGAGGGTAAGTACTTAAAAGGGATTGCAGTGAGTCTATAGGTAGCAGCTGTTAGATGTGGGAGAAGTGCTTTTTGTGACCTTTGTCTGAGTTACTTAAGGAACTTAAGATATATTAATGTGCAGTATCAGACATTGAGAATATTTGTCCCTATTTGTGTAACAGTGTATATTTGTTAAATGAATTTTAATTAAATAGTGATGTTTGTGTTTTGAACATGCCAGGTAGCACTTGAGCTCTCACCTACATGTAGCAGTAAGACCTCAATGTTTGTATCATTAGGGGCTCTTTACTCATCTTAACTATACTGCACATTTATAGCTTTGTTGGAAAATTTTAATGGACAGATTGGGTCAAGTGATATCTTTATATGTAATGCTTCACCAATTTTAGGACAGTAAAAATAGGCAAATATATATATATATAATTGATTCATATTGATGATTAAATTATAACATTTAAGCTATCCCATCTGTTTCCGAGACTGTATGTAAGATCTACATCCATGCTAGCAGCTCAGTGAGGCTGTAGACTCAGCAGTGATTTAAACTGAATGCTCACATCCGCATGCTAACAAAAAAGCTGCATGTAAATACTCTTGCAATAAAGTCTCATAGAAAGAGCAGATTCAGATATAGAAATAAACTGTATATTGTATGTTATGTTTATTTTGGGAAAGAATACAATTTAAATAATCTGATTAAATTATAAAAACACGAGCAACTGTCTTATAGGCTCTTAATGACAACTCAGGCGTCTACAAGTTGCAAAATCAAGTTACTGAAGTGGCAACAATGCGGCCATCACAACTCCTAGAGACATGCTAATAGTGTTGCTAAAATTGCATATATGGATCAACCAGTATGAATTTGAAAACACCTCAAACTGAGCTTAAAGTCAGCTTTTCTTTCATAGTTGTTTTCTTTTTTTTTTAAATAAATGTGATGCTGTACAGAGCCAACAGAACGGGGGATACTTTAAGGCAGACACTGAAGATGTCAGATGAGCAAGGAAAACTTCACCTCATGTGGTTGTCATGCCTGCCTTTCTACTGCTATATTGTATATTTAGGAGCAACTGTAACGACCGAGTATTTCTGATTCTGATTCTGATTCTGTCAATACAAACAAACAAACACTATATGCTCAGTAGGCTTTTTCCTGTTTTATCAAGCCAAAACCACAACAATTGTCATGTAAAAATAAGATAAGAATTGTATTACTCAGTTTTTTTGGAGTCACGTTTCAGGTTTTGCTGTGCCGTGTGTCCTATTAAATGTGATCACAGCTACCTTTCCTCTAGCTGGGTAAACATGAAGCCTGCCAGCGTAGCTGTTGCCCATGTTTCATCAGTCAAGACTGTCAAAACAACAAGCAGTGTTGATCGCCACTCTTAGTCCTTATGACAGACCTTAACTGCTTCTCGGGTGATATATCAACCAATAAAATCTGTTTATGTGGTCACATGGTTGGTGCCTATAGATGAGCATTTTATTATGTGTCCTTGTGCGTGTGGCTGCAGCTAATTCCATGTACTGGAAACAACACAACACAGAGACACGTGAGGGAACATTTCCTGCCTTAGAAGCTGTCTCCATGGCAATACAGCCAGAAGAGTGGGGGGGGGGGGGGGGGGGGGGAATTGCAGGAAAATGGTGCATATGCTCATGTTCTTTCTCCCACCTACACTCTTTACCTACACATACATTCTTCTTTCAAGAATACGCCGCTGAAATTACCCTCTTGCTCTCTTCTCCTCTCTTACTTTGCACCCTTGATCATCTTGTCAGACAAAGTAGAAGCTCTAAGGATCCCCCCCCCCCCCCAGAACCATGAGACCATCATTATCCCCCCTCCATGCTCATTAGTGACA
The DNA here is from genome assembly GCF_963930695.1 of Labrus bergylta. Lineage (NCBI taxonomy): Eukaryota > Metazoa > Chordata > Actinopteri > Labriformes > Labridae > Labrus > Labrus bergylta. The sequence continues at coordinate 20,047,009 of NC_089196.1, forward strand.
ACAAGCTCCCCACATTACACAAGGTGTTAATATGTGCATGTCTCATCTTAAACACCTAATTGGAGCATCACTCGTGCTTACAGTAAGTTTTTTTTGGTCATGGCCCACCCGCCCCCAAAAGCCATTTGTCCATTATTTCCTCTCAAACCTTGATTACCGTCAGATTTCTCGTTAATTGCGTCATAAATGAGAAAACATGAGAAACATTGATTTGAGGTTCTGTAGTTTTAAAACAGGAGGTGATCAATTATTAATTCACACTTTGTGTTAGTCCCTAATATAAACCAGACTGTCCGCTCAGTGTATGAAAAATAGGTCTTAATTTATTGAATAACCTGCATAATTCAACGCTCACCGGAACAGATAGAGACGTGCATATATAAAGCTTTTCTCTGTCCTATTTGTGCACTAAGAACATGCTTTGTTCCCCATTTTTCCGGGAAATCTTCACAAAAACACAATTATAACACTGGCATGATTAACATTACCATGAGGCAAGAGGGCTCAATTTCTACTGTGCGTTTCAAACAGAGAGGCAATTCAAAGGGCTTAACAGAGGCACAGAAGGTGCTGCAATGATAATTTGATTTCAGTTAGAAACTAAAACTAGAATAAAACCCAATGACAATTGTAGTTTCTGTCGGAAATAAATGTAGACGTCAGTGCAGTTTTAAGTTGCAAACAGCTACAAAAAATTGTTTTTTAAAAAATAATCTAGAGACAGTGTTTTTTAACTAAGACTTGAAATTGCTTACACTTTGGGATATGCAGTCTTCTATCATTTCAAGAATGTCTCATTTCAAGGGATTGTTCTGCACCCTAAAGCAGGATGTCAGACACCTAAATACTGTTTGTGGAGCCACTAAAATGTATCTTTGCATCTATTTTCAAACTGTCTTTGTAGTAGTATTGTTTTTTTCTTTCTTAGAAGTAGAGATTTGGACCAGAAAATATATGTCATGGTTCTTACTAGGCTGATTGTTAAAAAGGAAATGATGATTATATGTGTTGTTTTTTTTTGCTACTGTCAGTAAGACCAACCGCTTAAATGTGTGGTTATATTCTATTCAATTCTTGCATGACTTCACTTGACTCTCTTGCACTGAGTCCAAAGCCAAGAAAAATGTGTAAAACTTAAAATAAGAAAAAATAAGAAAAACTCACACAGAAGGGTACAAAAAATCCTCAGACAGCTGGGCAGGGCAGCTCTCAGCAAAGCCTACATGAGCAAAAATAAAATTGCTTGTTTGTTTGGGATTGTCAGCTGTGGATTGGTTGTTGTAGTAAGTATTATCGGCAGTATTACACATGTACAGGGGGATAAACTCTGATACACTGCAGTACCTATGTTTTTAATGTGTGCCCCAAAGCAGCCTGTCTGTGTTTGGAACAAATGAAGGTCTGTGCTTCCCTTATGGCTCAGGCTTTGGCTATTACAGATACCTGAAAGCGGGATCAAATTGTTGCTTTTTGGTATCATGACAATAAGAAAATAAATAATATGTCCAGGTGTTACCAAATATCTTGTGGCTTTGGGTTTTAATTTTAAAAAGTTTTTGCACATTTTAAATAAAGAAAACAGTTTGTTCTGTTTTTATTGCCTTGAAGGTTTTTTGAAAGTTTGCCATTTTGGCAGAAAGTTGTGTATATCTTTGTATGTCCCTATGTTATCATTCCTAAAACTTTGGTATTATAATGCATCATGTTTAAAATGCACAAATGTAAAATGCAAAACGTTTAACTGAGATCAAGCTTGAATGCAAACCTGACTGCATGCTTGAATTGACCTAAACAACAAAACACTTCTACTTATTGTTACCTTTCCTGTAACTGGACCCATTTTAACAAATAGTATCAATACAAATCCACTGCTTTGTCTCACACCCGATTATTAAGAATATTTAAGAGATTTTTTTTCCTTGTGTTCTCTGTGTGCGTGTGTGTTGGCAGTCGGTTCCATGTGCATGCTCACCTTTCTACAATCTCACTGACATCTGTCACCTTTCCCCGCAGGGTGCAGGTGGAATTCTACGTCAATGAAAACACCTTCAAGGAGAGGCTGAAGCTTTTCTTTATCAAAAACCAAAGGTCAAGTAAGTACAGCTGACGGGGAACATCACACCATTCTCCTCAGTTCCCATAACGGTCAGAGGCTTGCTGCTACAGTAGAAGTGCTCAAAGCTAAATGAACATATAAAAGCATATTGTAGGAAATTGCAGGCCGTGATGACGCATTTCCAATTTTTGTCTCAGATGGGGTTTCATTATTACATTTGCTGCCTCATTGTGAAAATCTGTTTATGGGTGATCCAGCAAACAACTGAAGAGTATGGCTCATTAGCCAAGAAACAAGGCAGGGCTGCAGCGCTTTTCTCTAAAGGAGATGAGACTGGTAATGCAAACATATCTCGCGGTACTGCTCAGTGTTTTGGTTCATGTGTGTGGAAGCCTTTCATTTGCAACTATCTGTAAAAATGTACACCATGGGAACTCGATGTCTTTGATACGAGAATATGTTTGTGATATATCCACGGCACTGAGATTGGCTCTTCCCTTCGTTCCCTTAACTTCTCATTGTTCACTGAGCCTACACAGTCTTTGACGTAAAACAACAGAGTCTAATGAAAATGTCACCCCTTCGCTTTAGGGGCTCTTCTCTTCTATTCCATCGCAGTGCCATTTGTTTGTCCAGCTTCAAATCATTTTAACATCGATGCTGACTTCATCTGATGAGGTCGTGTCGCCAGTGATTAGTGGCTCCAAAGTCTGATTGGACACAGGGACTACAACCAGCACCACCCTCTGGCTAGCCAGCATGTCTGCAGCCAAGTTTTTGTTCTGCATATTTTAGTGTGTGTGCTTATCAGCATTGGCTTTCAGCTATTCAAACAGTAATTCCTGATTCCACAAATATTTGTATCCCTCTTGGCTTTTTCTGTGCAATCCCATCACTCATTTATGTTGCTGTTTTTATTTTTATTTTATTGTGCTTCTACATGTTAGGAGCCTATGAATGTGCTGGGTGTTGTTTTGTGTTAATCTTAGCGGATCTGAAATGTACGCGTCAGAAGAAATCAGATGTGACAGTTTGCCAGAGCAGCATGGAACTGCATCAGACACGCCACAGGGCTTTGACAAACGGAAAGCCTCTTTAGGCCTTTAACAATGCAATGCAACTTTAACAGCTGGTGTTAAAAAAAATCTGAGATGTGTCTGCATCTATCGTCAGCAGGAGATTTGGATCACAGCAGGGGTCTATTAACTGCAGGGTTGGACTTTTTTATTTTTATTTATCCTTTTCTTAGACAGCTAATCTCGTTGAGAAACCGGGTCTCAATTTTAAGACAGATCTGACAAACATAGCAGCAAGACAACACAAAGTTGGAGACAGATGGTACAGCCATGCACTGAAAAGTAGAGCTTCAATCTCATCAAAACAAGAATTCCAACTTAAAACCCTTGGATGGCAGACACGTGCCTGAAGGTGTGAGATAATTATCAGAGAGATTGTCTTCTTACCAAATCATCAGAGACCTAAACAGACTTCAACTGACACCCCCTCAAAAAACTGACTTTTTCAGGCAATTCATGTGATAAATCTTTGTTGCTCCACAGGCCTGAGAATCCGCCTCTTCAACTTCTCACTGAAGATTCTCACCTGTGCCCTCTACATCCTGAGAGTCAGCCTGGATGACCCAGAGGAGCCCAACTACAAGCCCTGGTGAGAGTTGGACTCTGAATGTTCCAACCCAATGACCATTTATCCCCTATTTAAGATTCCTTGTCGTCTGTACAGTTGCCTGTTATTATATAATGTGTGGTGGAACATCTTCATTGCTATGAAAGACTCATTTGACATCCTGGCCTCAGGTAAAATATGAATATTGAGAAACTTTTTTTTTATGCAGCACTTGTCTTTAATAGTTCATTACTTCTTATATTGTCTAACTTTTCTTCTTCTACTGATTTTAAACCATCCAGATGACTTGGAATTTTTTCCATGAATATTTCCTCATTGGTCTGTTCATAGAGCAGTTATGTAAAAGATATCTTAGCAGTGGATGAATCTTATTTCATTTAGTCCTAATACTTGTATTAAATGTATTCCAAACATCTAAGTCACTAACATTCATTGTTGGCAAACATTGTCTTGGGATGGAGTTTTACAATCTATTTAAAAGCAATTTTATTTGCTGACGATGACATATGAGCAACAAATATCACAGCTAAGTTGTTCCCTCTGTGCATTCTTGTGGAAGTTAAATCTTCCTCATAATGCTCACTGCCAGTGACTTGACTGAAAACACACGCTGAGTTTCTTTTTAATGGTAGAAAACCAACTGATGGAAATCTTTCCCGCTGGGTATGTTTTCAAAAAAAACATTCACACTCCTCTATTTTGTCACTGTTTTTCTACATAGTGCAATATGTGGAAACAACAGTTGGAGTAATGCAACAGACTCATCAAAAATCAACTGGTAAGTTTTGGTCAGTCAAAACGAAGACTAATTTGAAGCTGTAGTGTGTTAATTTATCGGTTGCAACTGCATGCAGAGGCACTGGAGTGAGAGGAAACTTTCTCATGGTTTTCTTTTTTTTTTTTTTTTTACAGGGAATTGATTTTCTGGGTTCACAGACGGGTTCCTGTATGGGCGATCCAGGTGAGAGTAAAGTGCGCATAAATCAAATCCAACTGCATGGACTGAAGTTCAATGCAGGTTTCAACCAAAACACACTCCGAGCAGTTTATAAGATAAAAGCATTGCAGAGCAGAGGAGCTCCTCTGCGAAGGTTTAGCAGCCAGAGGCGATGAGTTTGCAGTTTCTCGGTTCATTAATCTCCCTCTCCCTTCTGCTCCAGGTGTCAGTGGCCTTAATCAGTTTCTTGGAGACCATGCTTATCACATATCTCAGCTACAAGGTGAGGAGCCGGTCCACGGTGCACAGATTCTCTCTTTAATTTATGCCGATGTCTAACAGCAGTCTGATCACACTCTAGCACATCTCGTTTGTTCTCTCGTGTTGGTTGACAGTTTAAGTGCCGAGGTGACAATCGAATATCTATCTGGCCAGGACTTCAGCCGCCAATTTTAGACTCAGACATCAAACACTCTGCCAATGAAGCAAGTTACATAAAGAGGTTTGCAGGGATGGAATATGCAGATAGATTTTTGCCCTTTAAGGACATTATTTTACGGTATCTTGATTAGACGACCTACATTTAAAAAGCACCGCACAGTGTAACTGATAGAACACAACCCAATACACAAAGAGTCACACAAAACCTCTCTGATGTGACAGTACCCTTTAGGTATTTCACACTTTACAAAAATGCAGTTAAGTTTCTTAATGACATAATGCAAAGGTGTTTGTTTTCTGTGTACTTGTTATTTCTTAGTAATGAAGAGTTTAAAGAAAAGCAATCTAAGTTTTCACCTGAGTGCTTTTCATTCAAAAATTCACACTTGATCACCGGTGGCATTCAGGAATATTGAACGTACCCACACCCCCCACAGCTACTAAAGATCAAGCTGACATCTTTCCAGAGTCCAAGTACCGTAAGTCTCAAAGGAGGCTTTTCTTAGCTTGGAATTATCCCCTTTAGCTTTGTTGCCATGGGACTTTAAGTGTCTCTTTGATAGGTTGCTGCGCAGATTTCAGCCTCACTCCCTGTGGTGACCTTCTTAAGTTTGAGCTGAGTTGAATTATTTGCTGTTTTTTTTGTTGTTGTTGATTTTTTTTTTTCTTCCAGTTTGGTCTGTATCCAAGGACTTGTATTACAAATATTTTATGGGGAGCAAATGACATGTACCCTTGTAAATTGTGTTGGTGCCAGAAACTTTTCATATGATTGATAAGCGTTTTAAAAATCTCTATAACAGAATTGTCCACGGAGCTGCACCTTGTAAACTTTGCTGCGCTCTTTATCACTCACTGAGTTTGCAGTTGGCTACAATGATATTTTTAATGTGTTAAATTGCGATGCTATATTTTGTTCCAGAACTGTACTGCACTGTATTTTACCAGTGGCAAAGTGTCTCCTGTCCTGTCGACGATAAACTTTCGGTTGTTAAAATAAAAAAAGCTTAGATGTCCTGTAAGGCCTTATTTGAATATTTAATTCAGCCTGTAATATTGCAATGCTTTAAATAAACTGTAGTTAACATGTCTAAAGAAAACAGCAGAGAGTGCAGTCTTCATTGGAAGTGTAGCTATGATGAAGAGATGATAGACAACAAAGGGTTATGGTTGTAGTATTGTTAATTATCTTTCTGTTTAAACTGTTAGATGGTAACTAAGGATTATTAAAAGGCTGCAAAAACAAGCAACAGAAACAGGTGGATGGAGTCTTTTTTCAACTGGACAGCTCCGGCCCTGTTTGAATAAGATCAAAGTAGCCTCTTTTTTTTAATAAGGGTTTACTACTCTTGACCAATAGAACATAATAAGGACCTGGAACTGAATGAACAATACTGTGTTCCTGTCTTGTTTTCTTGTCACAGCTGACTTCCTCAATTCATTAATTTTTTTCGCTTCACTTTCCTTTCAAGGGGAACATTTGGGAGCAGATTTTCCAAATATCCTTCATATTGGAGATGATCAATACAGTGCCATTCATAATCACAGTGAGTAATCCACTTAATCAATTCATCACTTAATCTGTCCTCATTTAGGCTTCAGGCAAAGTTTGTTCTGAGGAATCCAATGATCTAATTGAAGGCCTCAATGCCAAAATAACATAATACCAGATTTAACATTTCACCACCCAACTAAATGTACCTACAGGTACAAATAAAGGAACCTGAACCTGAACCACCCTAATACTGCAAACTGACAAAACTCCCCTAGAAGGGATTATCCTTTATTTCTCTGCAATGAAGATAATGAGTTCTAATTGCATGTATTGTATATGAACTAATTTGTATTTCAATCTTACGTCTTTCATGTTTCCTTCCCTTCTACCTAAAGATCTTCTGGGCTCCACTGAGAAACATTTTCGTCCCTGTGTTTCTAAACTGCTGGCTAGCCAAAGGCGCCCTGGAGAACATGATTGTAAGTATTCACATAAAGCTACTCTGCTATACAAACTAAAGCTCTATTGAAGTGAAGAGCAACACACAACACTTCTTTTTGTTTTCTTTTGAAGGCTTTTCAGGCACGTTTTTTTAACTGTGGCGGCCATGTTGGAGGTCCTCAGCTCATTAATAATAATGTGTCGATTTAGATTAGCTGTGCAAACAGAATTCAATTACACACTCTAAGTTCACTGTTTCTGGTTGGCTGACTTTTTGCAAACAAATCGTATTTCATTACTTTAGCAAAGAAGCTTTTTTCAGCCAGTGTTATTAGCCACATTAGTTTCAGTAACATTGTTAGCCTCCTGGCTAATTAGTTGGCTGTTAGAGCTATGCCGACCTTTTGCTGAAGTTAGTTGCCTCGAGGAGAGAAGATGAAATGTGATAAATGACACAGTTGACTGAAATAATGAATACAACTCAGGCTCTTTACTTTAAGTCCACACTAGTATGTTTCTTGTCGAGATAGCTATACAGCAAACTGGCTTTTGCTCCCATGCCTTCAGTTAATCTTCATCTCCACATTAGCTGCAGTGCCTGGGAGCTCGTGGTGCAACCGAAAACACAGTATTTTTGAAAGAAAAGCAAAACCCAGAGACAAGCCAGGGCAAAAGAAAAAAAGGTAGCAAATGCTGGCAAGACAAAATAGGACAAAGTGCTACAAAACGACATTGAAACTAAGCAGGGATAAAAAGGCCTGCTGCTCGATGTTCTGGTGTTGTAGTATGAGTGTTGTCCAGGATTAACTGTGGCTGCAGAGTGACTGGTTCACAAAATACATGAGATGATATCCAGCTGGTAGTGTAACGTGTGTTCTCTCACTGTGATTTAGAAGAGACCATGACAGAGTTAGAGCTTCATGCCAAGGCGGTAGATGGGCAGATGGTAGAATCTGAGAGCAAACAGGCCAGCACATGGAGAGAAAGCAGTGACAGTTTGGAGAGGCAGCAGAGGGAGGCGGTGACAGGAGAGAACATGTTAACAAGGTGCAAGTGAAAAATGAGTCGTGAGTGCCGCCGATTCGCAGCAGTAAAGCAGTGTAGGACTGTACTAAACTTTCCTCATTCATACTGAGAAAATGTTTTATATAGTTTTAAGAAAATCTATAGAAAAGGACTGTTACTGCCTTTTCTTGCATTCCTATTGTATGTCTTTGTCCTCACTATTTTTACTGAGAACTTACAAATGATATGTACAAATTGAAAATCCTGTTTCAATTCATGATCACTCGTTTGAATACAGAGAAAAAAAAAACAGTATACGCCTAAAAGAGGCCAATCAGTCAACTGTGATCTTAAAATCTCTTTTCCTACCTCCAGAATGATTTCCATCGAGCCATCCAGAGGACCCACTCTGCCATGTTCAACCAGGTGTTCATCCTCATTTGCACCTTACTGTGTCTGGTTTTCACGGGGTGAGTCAGTGAACTTCTTTTTCTTGCTGTGAGTCACAGAAATGAAACTCTGACCATGGAGGATCAGAAGCTTGTACTGACCTTAGATGCAAAAGTGTTCACTTAGTAATACAGTGTCTCTCTCGCTGTTGGCAATGTGATCTGGACGAGGCAGAATAGTTGGAAGAAGCTATGTATGTTTTGAAGTGGAAGAGAAGTTATTCAACATTTATTGGAAGCAGACACAGTGATCTGATATCGGCACAGTAGGGTTGCCAAAGGTGCACAGTTTCTCTGAAAGACTGAAATCTGACTAAAGAAGAAAAAAGTAAAAGACTATGAAAAAATAACAAAATGTAAAGTGTATGGGTTAGCTAATATTATTTAGCCACTTAGCTTAAGTTGCTAAAAAGAAAAAAAAGGTAAATATGAAAGTATTTGGAAATGTGCATATAATACTCTCGAGATCCTGGCACTTGCTTCGTGGAGTTTATACCTTTTGGCTAAAATAAAAATGGCCAGCAGGAACATATGTACATTTTGCTATTGAACTGTTGGATATCAGGCCATGTGCTAAAATAGGCTACAAAAGGGAGGTTTAATGCAAATAAAATACAACAGTTTAAATTGTTAAATGGAGGGGAAAACCTTGCAGATGATTTACCTTCTCCATGCTTGATACCTCTTAAATATACTTCAATCAAAGCTGACACTTCTATGGTTTTAGATCTTTGTCAGCCTCTGTGTGCCTTGGCCAGCACCAAACATCCTTCACTCCAATCTGTCCAGATAGACAACCTCATTCCCCTGTGCCTCTGGGTTTCATTAAATCTCCGCCTTATCAATGAGAATGAATTAGCCCAAGTGGTGAGGTGAAACCAACTGAGCAATCAATAGTGTCACTTCAAATGACATACAGAGCAGGACCTTAAGCTGTATTGACTCTCGTACCCTTTGATCACAGGCAAATTGGACTTGATATCCAGCCCCCCAGGCTCAACCATAACACTCAGACAGATTACACAATGAAGTATAACTTTACATGTTTAATTTGAATTAGCCTGACCTGTAGGGGGTATGTCTTTGCACCTTCAAGACGCTTAATAATTGCTTCATTTTCTGCAGAGCCTGTGGGATCCAGCATCTAGAGAGAGCCGGGAAGCACCTGACTCTGTTTGACTCGTTTTATTTCTGCATCGTCACCTTCTCCACTGTGGGCTACGGGGATGTAACGCCGCAAATTTGGCCTTCCCAGCTGCTGGTGGTCATTCTCATCTGTGTTGCTCTGGTTGTGCTCCCACTGCAGGTAGTGATTCTGGTTAACTCCTTTTTTCCCCCCCCATCAAACAGGAGAGATTGTTTCCAAAATGTGTCCTGTGTTATAATCAGAATTTTGTTGATGTTGAAAATCTATCTGACGTTCATCAGCTATGATATGACATTTTCTTGCAGCTATCTTAGACTGACAGCAATTAAAGATCTGATTCGGTGCTTACGTGTCTGACATATTTGGCTGTCGAAAAAGTCTTAAAATCTCACTCACTATTCAGGCCGAGTCTTTCTGGCTCAGACGATCTGCGTGATAAATGAACCTATTTACTGTGTAATTTATTTTAAAAGACCACAAACAGGTTCATCACTTGAAATAGTGTTTACTGTCCCTGCAGAGCAAATTGGGTGAGAAATAGAAATCAACTCCTGCTGCAGGCAAACTAGAGCATCAGCAGTTTTCACTCCAGTGATTTTCACCATCTGTGTCCAAACAACAAATCAGTCTTGGTTTTTCGTTCTTGCTGTCTTGACACCACAACGATGTTGTTTGTCATTGCTGTCAGTTTGAAGAACTTGCGTACCTTTGGATGGAGAGCCAAAAGTTAGGAGGAAACTACAGTCGCCACCGGGCACAGACAGAGAAGCATGTGGTTTTGTGTGTCAGCTCGCTCAAGATTGATCTGCTGATGGATTTCCTAAACGAGTTCTACGCTCATCCCAGACTACAGGTATCAATCAACTGCATGACAGTGGCTGAATACTATTTCCTTATTTATACTTTTTTTGTTTTGTTTTAGGGCTGTCAAACGATTGCATTTAAAAAATTGTGATTAATCCCCAAATTTCTGGACCATGATTAATCGCATTTTTCACATTTCAAAATAAAGTTGTAAGGCTTTTATTTTGAAATTGTTTACGTTTTAAGATGAGAGCAATTACTTGCAGTTTGAATTCAACCCTGCTTTTATTTAGAAATACATACGTATGAACCTTCTTGTAGATTGAAGGCTACCAAATAAAGGAACTTGCAGTGATGTCGTTCTTTTCCATCACTGTGACTACAGGGAGACACTGCAGAGGCTTATCCACGGTGCGCCTAAAGGGACTAAATACATGTGATTGATTGCAGTTAAAAAAAAACATTGCATTAATTTCAGACAGCTCAAATCTAAATGTATGTTTCAGTTTTTCAGGAAGTCGTTTGTTTAGTATTGCAGTTTAAAAACGATATTCATGAAAAATACAAGAAGTATTTTTTTTCCAGAAGAGTTGTTAATTGTTAGTGACATTATAGCTTCAAATGTGCTACTATGATTGAAATACAAATCATTTTTTATCACTTATATTGCAGGACTACTATGTGGTGATCCTGTGTCCAACAGAGATAGACATTCAGGTTCGCAGAATCCTCCAAATCCCTCTTTGGTCCCAGAGGGTCATCTACCTTCAAGGATCTGCCCTCAAAGACCAGGACCTGATGAGGGCCAAGTGAGTGAAACATGCTGTATTTAAACCAACACAAATGCCTAGAGAAAATGAAAAATGTATGCACGTTGGTGCTTTCACATTGCATTTAAGCTTCTATGCTAGTTGTATCAGTGAGGATGTGACTGAAAGATGTATTTATATGAAATGATAGCCGCCTGTCTAGACAGCTGGTAGATGTAGTCTGCTTCGACACTTCTGAATCCCATTAAAAGTTCCAAATGAAAACTGACATTACTTCAATTTGGAATGAACAGTTGAAGTTCTCAACTAGCAGATTCTTGAGTCCTTGGAGTGCAGACAGAGTATGAGATACTTATGAGTCTACTTGGCTGCCCTCTGCTTGCACATTAGTGTAATGTGATGTCACTCTACAGCACACTGATCATGTGCTCGTATCATACATGGGCAGTAATAGAAAATGTGATTGATCACATTTGAATTTGCTCGTCCTCCAACATTTTTCTAAATATTGCAGCTTTGCATTCTGGTCAACTTGTGATGTGAAACCAATAAAACGGGTATTTGTAAGTACATCTCTGCAGCACATGACGATGTGAAATCAAAGTCATAAATCAGTCAGGGAGCAATCCTTTTATTAAAGAGCCCCTCTTCATGTTTATGTGAAGTTGTGCAGGTAATATGACAATTTCATGCACTGACGTGTAAAATAATTCATTAATTCAGGTAAAAGCCTCTTACATGCTTCAGCCGTGCTGTGCTAAAATAGTTTTTTAATAACCATTTCATGTTTTAGCTCTCTTCAGAGCACGTGAGTTTCCTGACATGAATGAAAGAGCTCTGCGCCTCAAGTGTTGCCAGAACCGCACTTTAATGTACAGCAGATGTTTTGTTCATGCTAGCATGCTTTTTAAACTTTGTCAGCCATTGTCTCCGGAAATAAACGCTCATCCCCTCGTTAATTTTATGTTTGATTTAATTTATTTTTCACAGTCATCAACCTCTTATCCTGTCTGTGTTTCTTTCTCATTTCTTTCTAATTCTATTTCTCCATCAATCCAAAGGATGGACGACGCTGAAGCCTGCTTCATCCTCAGCAGCAGGAACGAGGTCGACCGCACTGCTGCTGTAAGTCACATCGACAGAAATTTGTCGAAGCAGCTGTGAAAATAAACTCTCTTTCAGTGATAATAATTTCTCTTCACACTCTACGTCCTTAATAAATTAGAGAGTCCGGGGTATCTGCATTAGGTCATGACTCTCTTGAAATTGCTATTGAGTATTGAAAGCCCATTGAGCGGCTGAGGCAAACTTCATGGTCCATAACATTTTGATTGCATTTACAAAGAAGTCCGTGCTTGAGTAAAATAAATTAATCTCTTCTTCCACAGGATCACCAGACTATTTTGAGGGCTTGGGCAGCGAAAGACTTTGCTCCAAACTGCCCTCTCTATGTCCAAATTCTCAAACCAGAAAATAAATTCCATGTTAAATTTGCAGGTAAGTGCAAGAAGAACACCTACATAGAGAAATGCAGTTATACTGTCTTTGTGTTAACACTCACTATATATATGCAATTTATCATTCCAATTAGATCATGTCGTATGTGAAGAGGAGTTCAAGTATGCCATGTTGGCGCTGAACTGTGTGTGTCCGGCCACGTCTACCTTAGTCACACTCCTGGTCCACACCTCCAGAGGACAGTGAGTACACCCTTATATTTTATATTTTACCATGACTGGGATTCATTCAAGCATATATGGATTGACAGTAAGATCCAGAGTCAGTGTGTCCTTTAGAGTTGTATGGGTTATTGGTATGGTTTCAGACCTTTCTTGCACTTGATGTATTAACATGTTTAAGCATGTAATTAAATCAAATAAAGTGTTTCTCAACGACAGGTTGAAATATGAGCATGGTATCATGGAAGAGTTTTAAAACTTGGGTAATGTTCTTATGTTCTTCACTTTCTTGCTGGGAAGAATAAATCAATAGCACTTTAATAACTGTGAATTAGATATAAAGGTAGTGAAACAGGGGGAAAGAGTTTTTCTGTTCAAAGAAGAACATCAAACGCTGGGTGGCAGGCTTAGTTTTTACGTGTTTGTTTTTCACACATAAATACAAAAAAACATCCCTTATAGGAAATATAAAATAAAATGTAGGGGGGCAGTGGAAATCTGTAATGTCTTAAAAGAACCACTGCCCCAAAAGCTAACAAAAACCAATACATTTGAATTTTGTTGTTCAATAATTGTGATATAATATATTCTTAAAGGTGTTCAATTTTGTATTTAAAAAAAGTTGGGCTCTCAGCGTAAACGTGTTAATTGTTATGTGATTAAAGTCAGAAAATTAGCACATTGTTTTTATCTCATTAATCCGAGGCTTGTTTTCCCTCTCAGTGCACCGTAGTTAAACCACTGCAGTAATGAAAAAGAATGACACTGTTGCACCTTTAAATGGCTCATTTCACTTTCAAAAAAACTCCCAGTCAGCTCAGTTAAGAAGTGAAAAGTAATATCCACGTTGTGACAATAAACCTTTGACTTTGTTACCGTTCCATTCCATTTTCAATAACTTTTCAATCTGTAGCAAGTTCCTTTTTCGATGGTTAAGTCAAATGTCGTAACCTTTCAGCTGCCAGAAATTCCTTAGTTTTCTTTCTAAATAAACACAGGTTTATAAGGAAGTAAGATACCCTTAGATTAAGACAGTACAAATTACAAAATAAAAGCATAACAAAATGTTTTGAAATACAAAATAATTTAATTTCAAACATATGATTAAAATTGCAATTATACAAGATTTACTATTGAAATTCAGCGATTAATCTCGATTAAACTACTAAACCGATTGACAACTATATTAAAAATCATGAAGCAGATGTAGGAACTAGTTCTGCGCAATTATGACCAATTTCATTATTATCACCATGTAAGCATTTTCAATAAACACACTGCAAAAGCTAGAATTTATCACAATAATGACAAACAAAACATATAATTTAAAGAAGCAATGATTAGTCTGTCACGTTAACATCTTACCTGTTGGATAGAGGCCTGAGTATGATGGCCATGCTTTCAAACAACGTTGATTCAGTCTGCGCTAGCTATCAGCTCTCCACAGATTGGTTGTTGCCACTTTAGTGAAGAAAGTAAAGCTTTTTGGATTTCTGTTATTGCACATCCCAATATTGAAGAATGTTATTATCACACATCACATATTTTTCTCATACCATTCAGGCCGAGTAGGAACAAAGTGTTTGTTGTACCGCCATGCTGTGTTCCCTGTTCTCTCTGTTAAGAGTATTTTGGCTCCAGATTCAAACGTACTGAACCGGTGTGAAAGTGGTGTCAAAAGGCCAAATTGGACATTTTGAAAAACGTTGGATCATTTCTTTTGATGTTTTTCGGGGCTATCAAGTAAAACGTTGAAGGACTGTGGTGCTAGTAACACTGGATAACACTGTTTGTCTTGATTTGTATCTTAACAGAAGAAGTAGAGCGTAATATCCTCTTCTCCTTTAACTTTGACTTCACTGATCATTTCCCATGTGGATTTAAATCAGTCAGTGACAGTTCTGCTTCCAGAAAAGCAAACTATGTTCTTTATGTGAAATGTAAACCTTTCTCACTTTCCCTGTTTTGGTAATGTGAAACTAGTTTTAGTGATTATTCATGTGGACAGCCTCAATCCAAGTAGATGGATGAATAATAAAAGATGACATATACTCCTGCTGCAGAGTTTATATTTGTTTTAATCTGCAGAGCTGACTGTTGTACCGTCCCCACAGCACAAACATATCACCGTAAAGTCAGTAAACAACCCTGCTTCTTGTTTGGCTATGAATCCTCCTGTGATTTTGTATTCGCTGTAAGATTGAACTATATTTACCTTCACTACTTTCCACATCTGAAAAATAGCACATCCATTACATTTCCATATTTTGAATATGGACTGTCTCAGGGCATGAAGGTGACAGGAAAGGGGAATAGATGTCTTTATGGCATGTGTTAATTTAATCATCATCATATTGATTAAAAGTAGTAGAGTACAGGAACTGCCTCAATAAACTGACCCTATAGCCTTTTGAATTCCCCCTCTTCTTCTTTTTATTCTTCTTTTCGCTTAATTTTATTCTTGAGTTCAGAATTCAGGAGGCTGGGGAGTGAAAGTTTATATAAGGTCATGAAATGTCTGACAGATGTATTAGTCTGTGGGGAAATTAGAGCTGCTGAGTTGCAAATAATGTCAAATTTAATTCAAACTGCATTCTTATATGATATCAAAAGACCTTTAAGTAATTTAGACAAATTCAAGCAATATATTTTCCAGCCTAGCAGACAGGCGGCACCCCATGTGCGGAGACTATAGGCCTCCCTGGGCGGCTTGATTTCAAGTCCGACTTAGGCTCTATTCCCGCATGTCATTCTCAAGCGGCATCCTCCGCGTTGAAAATAGCCATTAAAAAATGCCTGTATTGCAACAGACATCAACATGTTTACAGCCTGGTATTAAAAAGGATATTGGTCTGATTAGTCATTGTCCTCTTGGGCACACACTGTACTACTTTTTATAACGCATTTGTTGGAGTCATAGTTAGGTGGAGGCTGACCTGATTGACGGGTGGACCCGGTGTAGCGGTTTTTCAGGAGGCTTAAAACCTGCTTCAGCTCTTCGCCTGTCATTAGGTTGTCTGAAAGTTAGGCTGAGACAGGATTTCCAGCATGGCGACCGCCATCGCGAGCCTCCAGAGCCCCCTGCAGTAATCTCTGGGTGACGTCACTCAGATTTTGTCCACTCTTATTTACAGTCTATGGTCATTCCTCAGATTCTCCCCAATTTCCTCCTCAATCCAGTGTCCTCTCAAATAAAGGCATAGAAGCCCCAAAATATATTGTTTAACAAAAAATGTAATGTAAATATTTGAATGCATTATAAATAAAGTCTTTTTGAAGTGATTTAAAATGACCTGAGGATAACAATGGTTGGGGTTTCATACAGTAGACTGGGCGTTATTATATTTCTATAGTAGCCCAAAGCCGTCAAATCAAACACAGAACAAGACTAGATATTACTTAAACCTAAACACTACTCCTTTTATGTTTTTGTTTCAGGGAGGGACAGTTATCCCCAGAGCAGTGGCAGAGAACGTATGGGCGCTGCTCTGGCAACGAGGTCTACCACATCCGCTTGTGTGACAGCAAGTTTTTTGGAGAGTACGATGGAAAGAGCTTCACGTACGCCTCCTTTCATGCCCATAAGAAGTAAGTAGATCTCCTCCCTGCTTAATCTGGAAACATCTCTTCTGAACAAAAGCAGTGGAGCTGATTCCCATTTTGGAACCTGCTTCTGTCCCCAGGTATGGTGTGTGTTTGATCGGCGTAAAGAGAGAAGACAACAAGAGCATCATGCTGAACCCCGGCCCCCGACACATCATGGCTGCTGCCGACACATGCTACTACATCAACATCACCAAGGAGGAGAACTCTGCCTTCATCTTCAAACAAGAGGAGAAGCACAACAAGGGGCTGCCAGTCACAGGCCTCTACGACGCCCCCTCTAGGCTGCCAGTGCACAGCATCATCGCCAGCATGGGTGAGAGTGAGAGCCAGTGACAGCAAAGAACAAAGAGATGATGTGACGATGCCTTAGCTTAGCATGGAATACATAACACTTCATTAGGACATTTCTTAAAATGAAGACATGGAGACATTTTGGCTGTAGCAATGACTCCAAAAATTTACATAAACCACTTTCCTATTATACAATGCCTCCACATCACACATCCACATAAAAAAGAGAAAGTGGTTTCTCTTTTATTGGAGTTTATATACTTTTCATTGCACTCACACTTGAGGGTGGCTGCTGCCTCGCTGATGCTATATGCTTCTGCTGACTGTAATGCATGACTCTTTTTTTTTTTTCTTACATGCATATTTTGCTTTCTTGGCTGACATTATTGTGTTGTGCTTTTTCTTTGACCTGTAAAAGTTGATCAGGCCACGTCATATGGTAAGTTTGTGCATGAAGCGTCCCTTTTTTTCCACTAATTCATCAGTTTATTTGATGGAGTACAATATTCCCAGTTGATCCTGTATCATACTCTCAATGATAGTACATGAATGTTTGACTAACACTTGATTTAATTCAGTAGGGATGATTATTGTTTTTATAAGCTAAAAATTCAATGTTTTGCAGAAAAGATGATACATGTAATATACATATATCATATTTCTGATAATGCGGATATATGTGTGAGCGTATATAATGCATTACATTACATACAGACAACATGTTGTATGTTAAGGACATCTTTGTTGACACTCACACGATGTCAGTACAGCTTGCTTGCCTTGTTGCGGTAGCTTTGAGAGTACACTTACACTGATGGATGATTCAGAAAGTAATACATTCTCTTTCAAGGTCACACTAAGCTGAGCTAAAGGGGGCGGTTGCTGAACAAGCTAAACATGGACCTTATCAATAAACATTCAACTTGAAAAAGTGCACCAGGACAAAAGTGTTTGCTGAGATAAAATAGTCCCGAGTTCAATATGGTATCGTGATTCTAGACCTGTGGACACGTAATAATAAAAGTGCTGCACATGCTATTTCTAACTGCATCTTACACAGTATCCTAATATGATTTTTCAGGAACTGTAGCCATCGATCTCCAGAACCCAGATCCGCCGGAGGAAAGCAGCAAACTGACCTTGCCTACAGAGAACGGAGCAGGAAGCCGCAGACCGAGCATCGCACCTGTCCTGGAGATCGCAGACTCCTCCGCCATTCTACCCTGCGACCTCCTCAGCGACCAATCAGAAGACGAGACCAATCAATCAGACGAGGAGGGCTCTGTAGGCTCAGAGTAAGTAATGACACAAAGGTTAAATTGCAAGAAAAAAAAAAGCAGCTTGGACAAGTGATTGACTCACACAGATTTGTTGGCTTTATCGTGTACATTAAGGTCGGTCCTGCAGCAGTTAAAATGTGAAATGTTCTCATGGCGAACTGGACCATATACTTGATTGATACCACCAATACTCCTCCTTGTCATGTCTCAGTGGTTGAGAGATGGATGGGTTTAGAATAGGCGTGTAATCTGTGTGTCATAGTGCTTTAAGGAGCAGTAATGGCAGTGATGGATGTGTGTGTCATAACAGGAAGGTCAGCACTTTCCCTCCTGAGTGAAGCTTCTGTTGTGTGTCCTGAACACGCTCCTCACACCTCAAAGCCAATCCATCAGTTCAGTGGCCTAGACAGGTAGCCGCCATTAAATCGGCTCAGGTAGTCAGAGGAATCAGCTTATCTCAGCTGCTTTCTTCTTCTTTTCATCCTCTTTGTATATGTTTACATCAAATGGAGAAGCTCTGGGAAATATAGCTTGTGCCTCTAACTCAGCATGTCTTTTTCTGCAACAACTGTTAGACCCAAACACAACATGTTCCTCCTAACCTCTGAGACTCTATTGCTGCCCCCCATGATACCTGGGTAGCTGTCAGACACAGTTACACTGGGTTAGATGGAGGTGACCGCTTTATATGAAGAAATCACAGATTAGCCTAAGGTCCCACAGTGCCACCATGTGGTGTCAGGTTATAAATGCACCCATTAACAAAGAAAGAGATTCTGTTTTATTCGTGAGGGGTTAAGGTAATTGCAGCCAGCCAGAGGACACCAACAAATTGAAACACTTGTTTCTAAACAAAATGAGACATGATTAAAACTAGGGAGACAACAACCCCTTATGAACGAGGACGCAGTCTGAGATCCTCTGGCAGAGCTCTACAGGCTGGTCCAAGGTCCAGGCTGAAAACTAAAGGGGACAGGTCTTTGAAACAGTGTCGGAGGAGATCAGACTTGCAGAGTCGCTGTCCTCGTTTAAAGACATTCTTTTAACAAAAAGCCTGTTGTGAAGCACTTTGTTACCTGCATTGAAAAGTGCTTTACGAATAGATTATTTTTATTATCGTTATTACAACTACATTGTAATTGATGAATTGAATGTTTTTGAGCAGGAATTAATGCTTCTGTCTTGGAACATCAGTATATCTGTGCGCTGCAGGATCTAATAAGAAAGAGAAAAACATGATTGTTATTTCGGTAGCCAGTCGTGCTAAATGAGGGATACAGAAATATCGACTAAAACATTTGGACATCACTAGGAATAAAGCAAAAACAATATATCTGATTAAAACCATTCTTGTGGATTTGGAAACATCTCGTTTGGATCAGTTCTTTTAGAAAATGTAGTTGTATGGTGCTCACTCTCTGCGCTTTTGTACAGCACAAACTGATATTAAGATGCGCTTGGTACTAAGCTGAATTCTCATTTTACTCTTATTCGTTTAAATATTTCTTGTACTTATTTCTTGATATCTTACTTACATTCCTATTCTATTTTATTAACATTGTATTTTATATAACTATATTTCTGCTATATTGTGTTTAGAGAAACTGTAACAACAAAATTTCCCTTTGGGATTAATAAAGTATTTCTGATTCTGATTCTGATTGTGTTTAACTGATGCTTGATACAGAGCTGTTATCTGCACAATATGTCGGTCACAGTTTACAATATTTAATTACTAAGTTATTTTTCATCCGATGCTTTCTGCCTGTCTTTTCTTTCAGTTTCGTGAAGGGCTACCCTCCCAACTCGCCCTACATCGGCAGCTCTCCAACTCTGTGCCACCTCTTGCCACAGAAAGCTCCGTTCTGCTGCCTTCGCCTCGACAAGGTGACTTCACATGCACGAAAAGGCAAAAATACAATCACAATATTCCACTTAACAAAGCTGAAAAATCACCAGCTGTTTTATCAATATTTGAAATAAAGAGCTGATGATTTATGCATCTCAAAACTTCAACCTGACTGTTCTCCTGTTGATTCATCTCCAGGGCTGCACTCATAACAGCTTTGAGGATGCCAAGGCATATGGCTTCAAGAATAAGCTGATTATAGTGTCAGCAGAGACTGCAGGAAACGGTCTGTACAACTTCATTGTCCCTCTGCGTGCTTACTATCGGCCCAGGAAGGAGCTCAACCCCATAGTGCTGCTGCTGGACTACCCGTAAGACACCCCGCCATTCTTTCTACTCGCTGTTTGTGTTTGTTGTTACTTCTATAAAAAATGTAAAACAACTGACACATGACTTAAAAAACTCATAATGATAGTTATAACGTTATTTATATACCACCTTTAAAAACAAATGTTTACAAAAGGCCAAACAGAGAGAAGTCTTCAACAATCATAGAAATATAAGGAACAAGAACGATACATCAGGCAGGTCTCAAAAGGCAGGTAAAGCTATAAAGCAATACTTAAATAAAATATATAATATAAACTATAAAAGCTACTTCTATCTGCACAAGAGAGCCTTTTTTATATGTTAGGGTAAATATACTGTATGAGTGTTTGAGCTGCAGTGAACTGGACCTTTTTCTGCTCTAACTCACTCTGGGTTTCATTAACTTTGGACAAACGTCTGCATCTGCGGTTGTTGCATATGTGTAGGCATCTCTGTTTGACTGCATGTTGCATTTGATTGTGCACGCAAGTGAGCTTGGAATAAAAACTGATCACTAAGTCTGCATTTGTTTGCAATTTTAAATCAACCAAACAAACCTTTTTTTCAGATTAGAAATAATGACAGCTATGGGTGTCTCTGCTTCTTAAGAAAGAAATTAATTACTTTAGCATCATGTCTGCACAAGAGAGCCTTTTTTATTTCTTTGGGTAAATATACTGTATGTGTGTTTGTGCTGCAGTGATCTGCATTTTTTTCTGCTCTGACTCACTCTGGGTTTCATTAACTTTGGACAAACGTCTGCGTTTACTGAAACCGATAATCCACACGGTCAGGGAGCCGAGAAAGCTCTAACTAACTGAAACCATCAGAGGTTTCAGTTAGCAACATATTAAACCTTCCAGTTACACAGGAGTAATAAAAATATTGTATTCTCTCTACTTGCCTAATTAAACTTAATATGATCCCTGCATAATCTGTGGTGTTTTTCCAAAGATAATTAGTTCTTGATTCTCATGAATGATGTTTCATGTTTCCCCGCAGGCCAGACAACCACTTCTTAGAGGCCATTTGCTGCTTTCCAATGGTTTACTTCATGGCTGGAACAATCGACAAGTATGTGTATTGATTATTAAAAGAAGTGACGTCAACATAATCTCAAGTGTGTGTGTTGGTTATCAAAAAAATCTATCAAAGGAAAACTATACAAGAAACACAACATAAAAGATAACTGTACTGGTGTTGTACTTTAGATTTAGAGACACCGCAACTTAAAAGCTAATTATTTTTTTAATTTCACTTCATCATCAACAGTAAATGAGTAGTGATCTCAGAGTCTGAGAGCAAAGACGGAAGATCTGCTTCATAGACCTACCTGTAACGTTTGCAGCTCTTCAAACATTCAGTCGGGAGGAGCGGAGAGAACTCCCATGATTCCCCGCCAGCCTCAACGTCATAGTTTGTTATTGTAGTATTGATTGAGAACTGAATATACATATTGTATGTTTAAGAGTCAGAATAAGTAGTAGTGAAATAAGGGAGACATTTATAATAATTTTCCTTAAATGTGATGTGAAATATTGTGTAGTTTTGTTCACTTTTATAAAAAAATCTTTAACTTGACATCATTAGTAAAGTGCCGTTTAAGAAAGTGACATATTCTGATATGATTCTGATATGGAAACATATTGCATTTAGCGCTCACATGCCTTCAACAGCTCAGATGGAAACATAACAGTCACATTTGTCAATTAAGTTTTGTTGACCTCATCTTGTTTTTTTTTTTGTGTGGTAAAGGTCAATTAATCTCCACTGTTTACGCCACACTAAATAACTTATATTATATAGTTATAATAAGACTAAGCTGGTGTCATCTCCTGCTTGACATGCTGAACATTGCTCAAAGTCGTAGCAGATGTCTGAGTTTTAGAATAATTGAATTAACGTGTTGCAATTTATTATTTTGTTGCATTTTCTAACTTTTCCTGAAGTAACAATTGTTGTTTTGTGACCAGCTTGGACAACCTGCTACAGTGTGGAATAATCTACGCTGACAACCTAGTGGTGGTGGACAAGGAGAGCACCATGAGCGCTGAGGAGGACTACATGGCCGACGCCAAGACCATCGTCAACGTCCAGACCATGTTCAGGTTACTCACAGAGCAGAGAGCTAGCAGCAGCAGACGTGCTTGTTTTTTATCGAAACATGTCCAATAAGTTTATCTTAAAGACAAAGTGCAGCTTCCATATCTGTGAAACTTGTATTTTATTGTACACAAAAAGAAATGTAAAGCTTTTATCACTGCCACGCTTTTTCTCGCCTCTCAGCACAAAATGTCTCATCTCTCTCTTTCCTCTCTCAGGTTGTTCCCCAGTCTCAGCATCATCACTGAGCTCACACACCCGTCCAATATGAGGTTCATGCAGTTCAGAGCCAAGGACTGCTACTCACTCGCTCTCTCCAAACTGGAGAAGGTGAGCTGTTGATGTTTGCTGGGGGTTTTTTCTGTCTTAAAGTGACGAGTGTTGACTAAAAAATGTTTCTCAAACAACTTGTAGGTTGTCAGAGGTGCAAAAACTAACCAGCCTGTTATCACACTTGTCTTGGAAATGGATCTAAAAAGCAAAAGTTCAGCAAACCTAAAAGAGAAAAGTGAGTTTTTAATAACTGGTTGCTCTGTTGCCGTTTGTGTTTTTGTCTGCAGATAGAGCGTGATAAGGGCTCCAACTTGGCCTTCATGTTCCGGCTGCCGTTCGCTGCAGGCAGGGTGTTCAGTATCAGCATGTTGGATACACTGCTTTACCAGGTTGGCTGAAAAAGACTGTCTTTCAGGTTGAACATGGGGATCATCATGAAATATATAAAGAAACATAAAGATATATGTCATAGATACATTGTATTGATTATTAAGTTTGGTCTCTGTAAAAACAAGTGCAAAGGGTACAGTGTGTACAAGCTCTTAATGCTGAGTGTTTTTTTTCTAGTGATTGGGAGTTTGTAAAAATTGATTGACAGATTGTCATCAATCTTAGTTTGGGCAGCTTTGTTTCCTCAAAGCAGATTAAGGACCGGCACAAAGATTTTGGGGGTATTTAGATGTCAGTTAAGTCAGTGCTTTTCTTGTAATATTATTTTCTTTTTACAAGAATCAGGTTTGATGCCCTAAAGAAAATGTAGTTGCATAAATGTTTCCCTTGAAAGTGAGTTATAGATTGAAAGCTAGAAAGAAAACTCTCAGTCTTTATCACTGGAAATATTCACAGACTAAATAAATATGAGGAATAAGAAATTATAAAGTATTGATGTTTGTATGATGATTTTCATTCGTTTTTACAATATTCACAATTAGCAACTTGCTTATTAGCATGCTAATTAGTAGCACACTCGCTGCTTATTAGTATCGTATTCTACATGAGCACGGTCCGTAGCTTAAAGGC
The DNA here is from genome assembly GCF_963930695.1 of Labrus bergylta. Classification (NCBI taxonomy): domain Eukaryota; kingdom Metazoa; phylum Chordata; class Actinopteri; order Labriformes; family Labridae; genus Labrus; species Labrus bergylta. The sequence continues at coordinate 20,070,668 of NC_089196.1, forward strand.
CATTAACTGAGAGTAAGCAAAACAAATCCTGCATTGCTCCCGCTGCTCTGGTGGCGGTGTATGAATGGATTAGTGTTATACTTCCTCTCTGATGTTCATCGCTTTGGATAAAAGCGTCTGCTAAGTGAATTGTAACCTGCTGTGCAGCTTGGATTTCTTTGACGATAGATGAACATTTTAAATCACAGCTTTTCTCTTTGTTTTCGACAGTCTTTTGTTAAAGACTACATGATTGCTATCATAAGGCTTCTTCTGGGTCTGGACACCACGCCAGGTTCTGGGTACCTGGGTGCTGTAAGTATTTATGTTTTTACTGTGAATCAAACGACTGTTAAGTTTAAATTCAGTCGAGTGTGATAGTGTCTTACCTTCAGTCCTTCGCTGTCCTCAGATGAAAATCACAGAGGAGGACCTGTGGATCAGGACGTACGGCAGACTCTTCCAGAAGCTTTGCTCCTCCAGCGCTGAGATCCCCATCGGTATCTATCGCACCGAGTCGCACATGTTCTCCACCTCAGAGGCAAGTTCAGCTTCATCAAATACTTTATATCTGAGCGGTCGGTTTGGGTTTGATTCCAGCTTTGGATTGTGGTTCGGCTTTGGCTTGCTTTTATTTTTCATTTCCTGGTTTTGTATTTCTTTTATTGCTACATTCTTCCTTAAATTTTCAGGATATGCTTCCTCTCTTTGCTTTTCTTCTTTTTTCATATCTCTCCTCCTACATGTATCTCCTTTCTTCAATTCTACTTTTTGCTCTATTTCTACTTTCTTCCTTATATTCCAATCTCTAAATTTCCTCAATGCAACTCTCTGTTTTTCTAACTGGCTGCTTGTCATGCTTAAGCCCTTATATTCATCATTTATTTTTTTTTATTGTTTGTTAATTTGTTTTTTATCGTCTTTATTTTTAATTGTTCCTCCTCTTTGTATTTATTGGCTTTTTTGTTTTATGTCAAGCAATTGAAGGAAATTAACATTGTTTTCCTGAATACTAAGACAAAAACTCTCCATTTACTTTCACTTTCTATTAGTCAGAGTCATCAGCTACATATCTTTATACTTCTTAATAAGATTCAGCAGGTCTTTTAGTGATTGGTGTTATAAAGTAACCATTCCTAATAGAGAAACGTAAAATTTTTAGCTACTGTTAATTTCCTAACATTTGAGTAATGATTGATTAAATAGTAAATCAATCCTATTTACTATTTAATCTGCTGACTTTTGAGTTTGGCTGATACAGTTCGCTTTGAATGCCTCCATCTTTCATTGCATCTCCTTTTGTTTGGATGTCTGTTTGTCTTTCTCCTCTTTCAGGGTAAGGACAGTTCTGCACAGGTAAGATCCAAATGCGCTTATTTTTCATTTGGATGATTCAGTTTTTTGTTTCAATACTAAAAAATACCTGAATGGCATTTTGTCTGGCAATGTCCCGATCATTACAGCTTTAGAGTACAAGCTCGTGGAAATACAGGGTTTTTTTTGGGTGTCACAAGTTCAAGTCAATAACATGAACATGACACAGCTTTAACACTGTGTCCCGCTCTCACAGTCTCAGGTGTCCATAAATGTGGAGCAGGGCGCAGAGCACACTGAGCGCAGAGACACCTGGAAGGAGAAAGCCTCTCACAGAAACTCCACCACGAGCGACCAATCAGAGCACCCGTTGCTGAGGAAGAAGAGCATGCAGTGGGCGCGGAGGTTGAGCAGGAAGAGCGCCAAACCGTCGAGCAGAGCAGAGAGAATCTCGCAGCAGAGACTCAACCTGTACCGACGTTCGGAGCGGCAGGAGCTGTCTGAGCTGGTCAAGAACCGCATGAAGCACCTCGGCCTGCCGACTGTGGGATACGGTGAGCGAAGCCTCTGATGGTGCGATGTCTAGAGAAGAGAGAAGCAGTGTATTAGATTTGTAATGTATAAGAAGACGTATGGAAGTTGAAGTCTAACTTTACAGCTAGACTAGATGCAGTATATGAGGTTATTAAAACCTATTTAAATCATATTTCTCTTAAGATTTTTGGGATATTTAATTAATGAGTCATAATACACCAGAAAACGAATGATCATGCAAATGAAAATGTTTGTTGCATATTGAAGTATCTGTGAACATTTGTTTCTGAAGCCCACAGCAGCTCTCAAGGCAGAAATAATGTAATAGGTTGAGTTTAACCTCAGCTGATGCAGCCAACATCCTTTCTAACCATGTGAGGAATGTAAGAGGAGCTACGATAAAAAGGTTCATCATAACCCTGTTCCAGTTAATGATAATAAAGCTCAGTAGCTGCCAGTGTTAAGTGTGCCGCTCGGGGTTTGTACTGTTGGTTTGGATTTCAGTTCACATAAAGATACTCAGCTCTTTAAGCTGTCCTTAAAGAAGAAAGTTTGTAGTAAAAGCTGAATGAATAAGACAAAGACAGTTGAAACAATTCTTTGTTGGAAAAAAAACAAGCTTATAATCGGTTAATGCTAAAGTTTTGATAAGCAAGAAGTTGGAAAAGATATTTAAAATAATATATTTAAAAAATAAATAAAGTACAAAATATCAACTTCAACTCTTTGAGGCCAAAATATAAAAACATATGATTATAATAATTGATGAATAAAGAAAACAATTTCATTCTTTGAGGCGTGATCTCATAGGAAACTGTGAATGTCTGTTTACTAAGTTACTAATATAGGGATGTAATAATAAGAAGAAGAAGAAAAAGAATTGGCTCATCTGATGTGTTGTGCAGAAAGCTTTAATTGCAATTTAGCAGTAATTATTGAGAAGCGATTTGCAGCCAAAGCATCTGTTGAATCAAGTAACGTAGCTTGGTTTAACCCATTATTACATAACGCTGTTAAGATAGTTTGCCGTGTTGATGCTACTCTGGTTGAATATTTTGACTGGAAAAAAAGACCAAAACTACTCGTATTATAGCCTCGCTGTAGCTGTTAGCAGAAAAACAAAGACACACAAAAATGTGTGTAGTTCCTGTGATTCTTGTGCACTAACAAATCTCAACCACTTAAATTATTTCTGCTGTGAGAAAAGCTTTGCCTCAAAGTCTAAAATCAGCTTCTTAACTCATTTCACCTCTCCTCATGACCTATCAAGACACCGAAGTGTGGCTCTTGATGGTAGAGATCATGATTAACACACTGCATCCTCATTTCCCTCCATTAAACCTCTTCTTCTCACATTAGTGTCACACATGCATCTCGTCACCAGTGTGTCATTTAACACACACATCGGTACATAGTCATCATCATCATCATCATCCAACACTGTGAATGTGAGCACATTATGCATGAAGATGCAGGAGCCCAAACCTTGTCTCAACTGCATTTGGTATAAAACATTTTTTTTTTGCAATTGCCTGCATTCTTCTTCTGCTCTTTTTGTTTCCCCCCCTCACTTCTCTGTTTCCTCCCAGCTTCACGCTTTAAAACAGAAGCAGAATCATGCTCCAGATGTGTGGCGTTTTGCATAAATATTAAGTAACATGTCGATTGAATACGTTTCAGGAAGAACCCCAAAAGCTCAAGACCTTCTTATGAACTCTGAATGTCAGTGAGGATTACTGCGACAGGAGCATTATCATGTGACAGATGAATCATTTGGAAGTGATTCTGTGCACACTCACATAATGCATGGCTTCTCTGCATCGCTCTCACCCTTTTTTTTTTTTTTTTTTTTTTTTTTAAAGTTCTTTTTGAATCTGCAAAATGGTTTGCTGCCTGCCTGATTGTTTTCTTTTTCTTGTTTCCTCCCCCCTTTCTTCCTCTGTTCTTGTGCTTCCCTGTTCTCTCTGACTCCTCTCTTGTCCCTCCTTCGGCTTTGTAGAGGATGTTTCTAATCTCACTGCGAGCGATGTCATGAATCGAGTAAATCTAGGATATTTGCAAGGTAACTGATGTGCTGTTTATAATTCCTTTACAAACATGTGAGTGGTTACGTCCATCATGTGGAGAAAGGAACTTGTCCTTTCACCAGCATCCTTTAATATCAGAAAATCATCTAGATGTATCTTCTTTTTTTTTACAAAGATGTTTTATTGTTTTCATTTATATACAATTTGTAGTATTGTAAATTCAAATTAAGGCCGTTGAAGATTAACAATGAATGCCCTTGCTTAGAGTTGCAGGACATTTCAGAGCACCCGTATACAGAGGGGACCAGGCCGGCAGGTTAGCTGGTTGATCACAGTACTGCAACTTTATCGCATGAGTGTGTGTGTGTGTGTGTGTGTGTATGTGTGTGTGTGTGCGTCATGGCAAAGTAAGCAGTAGATCAGCAGCCAATCTCTCACTTTCTTGCTCCAAACTTTCTCTCTCTCTCTCTCTCTCTCTCTCTCTCTCGCTCTCTCTCTCTCTCTGTCTGGTATCTTTTCTGCATTGTGTTCCCGTGAGGTGGCGTCCCAAACAGCTAGAGTTCTGCAGGGCATCAGAGTTTTGCTTTAAGAGTGGAGCGGAACGCATTATGTCTGTGGATGGAAGGCTACATGTACAGATCAAATGTGAACCATTAGATTTAAGTGTGAACATTAGAAGAGGACGAAAAGCAACTTTCTCTCCCTCTTCCTGTTAGTCTGTTTTTTTCTCTAATCCAGCACAAAAGTCAATTTTCACATTTATACCATGGCTACAACTGTAGGTAAGAAAATCATAGAGCAGAAGAATGAAGTTCTTAAAGTTCATTAGATTAGTTGAATTGTAACTTCAGTGCGTGCTTTTTCAAGTTAGACACAAGTAATACTGTAAATATAGTTACCTGCAGTTTACAATATTTTGAATAAGAGTGTTCTGCAAATATTAGTAAAGAAAACATTTTATATTTCTGTGACTCCAGCACAGTGGATTATCACATATAAGGACTATGAGACTCAGCTTCAATTGTCACAGCACCCTAAATCAGATGAAACATTTTTGAAGCACAGCTCCAGTCTCACCAAGCTGCAGTGATGTGAAAGTCCAACATTAGGGCAACAAATTAGCAGAAACTTCCCTTCAGGACTACTTCACCCCAGGGATACTTCTGGAGATTATTTCCCTCAACACATCTTGTTTTTAGGAGGAAAATAAAAATGCTTTTACGTCTAGTTGAACGTTTTGTTTGCAGATTATTTTTACCACATTTATCGTTGCTAACAACAGGCTTCATATCAACACAGATGTACTGTATGTATCCTAGACTACATGTATATTATGAAGTATTAATGGAGGATCTGCAAATCCTACTTTTCTAGAGTTACTCATTTTGAGTCAAATCCAGTTTTAAGAAGTTGTTTATTAACTGTAAATGTTGAAGTTAAATGTAACTATTTGACTGGGTGAAGTCTAGACTAAATTCTTTTACTGTTTGGGGAGCTTTTTGCCTTCGGTTTGAATTTCAGTGAGTGACACAGAGGATAGGGGTCAAGTGGCGGTGTTGCATTGTCTGCAGGTTTTAGATCTATAGTGTGAAGTGTTGTATTGTACTTACAATAAACCTTTAACAAAAGTAGACGTAAGCACTCAAAATGGACTTAAAGTAACTGATAGATCAGTTGAAATGATTGCGTTCTATGGCCATGGAATAATCAATATTTGATAGACTATGACCAACAGCTACAGTGGGGTTTAGAGGGGAAACAAATAGGCACGCTCTTTTTCAATACTCATAGATCATTTCAACATATTTATCTCCACATACTAGGGACTTGATCCACTCTTCAGTATCATCAAATAAACTTCCAGATGTTGCTGCAGCTGCAGGTGAACCTCTTCCACTCTCACACTCACAATGTGTTCTGCTTCACTCCGTTTGTTTTGAGTCGCTCTCTGCGTTTGGTCCAGTCTGACGGATGCTGGAGCATGTCTTTTGTGTGTCTGTGGGGTGTGTGTCACATGTCACTCTGGGGGTTGGTCGGGGTGGGTTGTATGGGGGAGCTAAGTGTTGTCCGTTGGCATGGCAACCTGCCGCCTTACGTTAGCCTGTTGGTGCGGTGTTGAATGCGCAGGAGAAAAACAGGAATGCAGTGGGGATGGACGCGGACGCTGTCTGCATGTCAGCTCTGTTCTGAAGCTGCGCATGGGCCAGCAGCATGGGCCTCCCCGTGTTCCTCTCAGTGCCATGATAGTAACGGTTAGCACTTCTCTCTCTCCCCCCCCTCCCCGCCCGGCTTTATAAAGGGCCACAAGCAGGTGGGTTGTCATGGCGACACATGTGTACCCTTTCCCTTCCTCTGTCCAACACGCAAAGCAAGTAGGAGCTGCCGCCAGAGAGCACTCAGAACACACACATACAGATATAAATAACACACACACACTCTTATATGACTCATCCGGGCAATGAATGTTACAGTCAGTTTCCCCTTATTGATTGTGCAATCAAATATAAGCCAACCATAGTACAAAACTGTTTCCATGGTTACATAACAATTATAGTCATAGCAGTCAAATAGTTCCACCTGTTCACTTTATGTATGATAAACAATTTAATGATTAATGTAATGATTAAAAGAAAACATTGAGCTCAGTCATTGGTTTGATTTAGGATTTGTTTTATAAGCTGAATGAGAAATGTTTAGGAATTTAAAAAAATTAATAATTAAATGCTTCAAGTAATGTGTAACAAATCAAATGTACACAGACATAGAAAAGACTGACGCATGAAGATTGAAGTGCCATAAAATGTTGGGGGATAAGTTGAATAGAAATTGAGGCCATTTAAAAACGTTAACTGATGACATTTTTTCTCAGCTGTAAATATCCTGCTTTGAAAACAAAAAGGATCAAAGTCAAATGTATTTGGACACTTTCAAAAATCAAAAAGCTTACATCTTGCAGTAGTCGTACTAAAACATGATTAATGTGTTCAAAACTTGTAAATAGCAGCTGTAACAAGCTTCCCCTGACTGAACAGTCCATCTGAGCTTCCCCTTAACCTTTTTTTTCTGAGCACTTGCTCTGACACTGTTCAAGGATTACTTTTCCATTGTCCAGGATTAAACCGAGAGGGGTTCATATGTTAAGGGCTGATGTTCTGTATCATGGAGGGGGGGGGGGACTCCAGAGCAGCTCTGAACATCACCTCTGTTTGTTTCTCCAGACGAGATGAACGACCACCAGAACACGCTGTCCTACGTCCTCATCAACCCTCCTCCTGACACCATGCTGGAGCTCAACGACATTGTGTAAGACACTTGTACTTTTCTGTCCAGTGGACTGTAAATAAGCAGTATGCTGGACTAAAGCTCCAGCATAAAGAGCAACATGACAAAGAAATGCTTTGCTTACAACAAAAGCACCGCACCCTGCGATTACACTCATTAAGACCTTTTGATATTGTGAGCTCAGAAAAAAACAAAAGGTGACTATCAAGTCCACACAAAGATTTAAAGATATGAAATAAACCCTTGCCTCAGTTACTTTTCCTTGATAGCAGATGATGATGTTGATTTGGTCTTCTTAGGTACATAATCCGCTCCGATCCGCTGGCACACATGCCGGAGGACTCCCAGGTGGGTCAGGCCCGCGGCACAAGGAACCAGCAGGACTTTGGCACGGAGACGAGGGATGAGACTCACCTCTGAGAGCCCCTCGACCCTCCTCCACACCCTGACCCTTAACGTTCAAGCCCAGCCCGGGCGTGAGATAGCTGGTTTGTGTCCTACAGATGGGAGGCTTAGGTCAGCAGTTCATCATGAATGTGCATTATGTGTCTCTCAGCCTCAGAGTCAGAAATAATCAACGTTTTGAAGACGGCCACAGAAAGAGCTGCTGTTTCCCACTGAGCTGCTACAGGAGGATGCATGAAGAGTGCCTAGTTAACCACCCCGACTTCCCCAAGCCCACCCGCTGTACTAGCACACAACACCCTCACAACGTTTCATCCGTATCTTCTTGGGTATTTGGATTTTTGCACACATACTGTACAGGATATGAAATCATGATTCATCACAGGGGTGAAGTTGCCCTCCTGCCACGACTACAACCAACCCAACTACTCATCTTTCTACCAAAACTCACCAAGAACTGAATCATGAGGGGGGAATAAACCCTCCTCCACATCCTCCTGTTTTCTACGAGTGAAGGCTACGTATTTCTATCAATTTAAGCATTTTTATCATTCAATTACACTTTCATCTGCACTTTTCTTCTTTTATTACAAAGTATCTGTTTTTTTTGGTCTCTCTTTGAATCAGATGAGATTTCATTTTCTTTATGAGCACAAACGTTTTTTACCTATGAATATACACACTGTAGTGGCACTTTTATGCGCCATATTAGAATCGTTAGCATTTCTCTCTCGTTTTGGTTCGTTTAGGATGCAGATTTGTTTTGTGATTGTTGTGAAAGGTTGAATATTGTTATATCATTTTGATGTGTTAAGTGTCCTAAATCATGTCTGCTACACTCTGTGCCATTCTTTTATTTTGTAAATATTTTTTATAATCATTTGTGCCAAGCTTTCCTCTTTTGTGAAATCAGTGTTTTTCTTAAAAGAGACTGACGGACATGAGCCCAAGTGATTAATGATCAGCGATCAGACGGGCAGTACGAGAGATCTCTTCTGGTCAGAAAAGCTGAGCAAGGTAGAAGAATATTAAGGCTCAATTAAGATCAAATGATTTTGGTGGTCCTTGGTTCATTTCACTTTGCTTACAAAACATTCTCTCTGAATGTGTATTTATATTTCAAGTTGTTCATGTTTTAAAAGACATATCTATATTTTGTTTTAATTTAACATTTTGTAAAATTGTATTTTTTAAGATGTTCACTATTATAAGTGGATTTTATTTTGAAGCGTGTTGGGGAAGAAGCTTGTCAACACTCTTAGGTCTGTGTGATCGATGTGAAGCAGGAAAGCAGCTAGCTGTACCTCAAAGTCTTACAGATGTTACTCTTATGCTTTGTTTTGTATTTTGTTGATTCTTTGCAAAAACTCTAAATTGGATATTGTAGCTTTGGATAAAACAAGCTATAGGGTTGAGGAATTCTTGGGCAAACCAGGCTGTCTGTTTCTCTCTGCTCCAGTGTTTAAGCTAAGCTACGCTAACAGTCCTCTGACTGTAGTATAATAACTGAAAGACCTATCTCTATTTACAGATTACAGATGTCAAAATGGAGAATCTGTATTTCGGGGTCTGGACTCTAGTATGTGAAGTGTTTGGTTTCTGTTTGCAGTAAATTTGTGGTCTGAATAGTGTAGACCGTTTATGGTGAATGGTAAATGGACTTGACCCTTTCTAGTCTTCTGACTTCTGGCTTTGTTGTATGCAGGAAAAAAAACAGTCGGTAAGGAGAGCAATCTGCCATAATAACATCTCATCAGCGGTACTCTGAGTGTTTATCTCTATAAACAGATATTTGAATGCATGTATAGCTAACAGTCCGTTCTTTATCCAAGTTCAGCCTAAGCAAACAATCTGTTTGAAGCTGAGTAGCAAAGCCAATCAGAGCTTAGATTTCCCAACTTCCTGGAATGTATCGTAAATGATTGATCCGACCTCCACTCAACAAACAGGCGTTTTAAAAGTGTTCTTCATTTTGAGGGCCGACTTGATAAACTGCCTTTTAACTTTAAAAAAATCTAAATCAAGATGTCGCTCTTTCGGCAAACTTGTTGAAGTAAGCCTGAGTGAAGCCTCTGTGTAACTTATTATTTATTATTTATTTACAAGCCCTCCTCATGAGCTGTAATTAACATCTACATTGTAGACATTTCTGAAGGGGTGAATTCAGCTTCTCTTTTGATCTGAGTACATGATGGCTTCACAAGTAGCTAATTGGACTGTTAACAGGGTTAGGCTGGAGGTGGGTGAGGGTTACATTTTGACTGGAGGGGATTTAGCACTAAACACTCGCTACACTAGTCTTAGAAGTTGAAGAAGTTGGACATGGTCTCCAGAGGTGGACTACAGCCGATGGGGTTTAAGACTTTTGACCGATAAGAGATGAGAATTGTTTCAATCTTCTCCAGGCGAGAAATCAAATGGGCGTATTTGTTGACCTATAATTTAAACGTATCCATCAAAAGTGTACTTTCAGATAAATTATCCATTTACCTTGACTCAAATATCATTAGCAGTGTTTGCATCCCACAGCAGGATCTACCGTTGATATTTCTTTACTTTTGTGATGTTTCCTTGATTTCTGCTTATTGTGATTCTCCACGTTCAGCACATTTTTGTGAGTTGTAGTACAGCTGCTTTTGTTTTGTCTCTTCTGTGTGTTAAGAAAAAAAAGAAAGAGGACTTGAACTATTTTTGCACTAAGCTCTGCGGGGATGTCACGAGCAGAACAGCAAGACCCTTTAACCTGAATCTGTGCAACACGGTGGACAGTATTCAACCTTTCATGTGACGCAAAGACAAACATGCAGAGTCATGTCGCGCATTGAGTTGATTTACATTGTAGTTGTTTGAAAGCTTATTTTGGTAAATGTTATTTTCCAAAGTCAAAGAATAAGAAGTGAATGACACAGTATTCCCAAATGAATTGATTCCTCTGAGATCTGCTATGTTTGGGTTGTTTCAGAGGAGTCCGTTTAAGCTTTTCATGTTTGAGTTTGTCCCTCTAAGATGTAGTTTTTCTCTTTGCTCTGCGGCCCCTCAGATGTCAGTTTACAGGGCAGGAGAGCTGAGGAGTGAAAGTGTGAGAGATCATTGACAGACAATAAGATCGACGTTCAGATTCACTCATTCGTTGTCCTCGGTCCTCACTTGTGATAAATCTAATGTCTCCACAATGTTCACCACTGATCTCCTCCTGTCCATAATTACAGAACCACACAGGGCATGTAAACCTTACAAAGCATGTTTTGATATTCAAGCTTGCCAAGAACGATGATTTTCTTTTTGGACATTTAGCAGGACGTCACGTGTGATGTCCAACAGCTAGAGAAACCCATAATTTATCAACTGCTTGCAAGTTGGAGCCATTATTTGATACTGTGTATTTATATGAATGGAACATGCATGTTGTCTAGGTGTTACCAAAAGCCGACGTATTATGTTTACCTCCACTATGTTTTTAAGTCAATGTCAAAAAGGGGTTAATCCATTTTGTACTATTTCTAATGAGAAGCGAGTGTACTTGGACATAAAATATGAACAAATAAATGCTGCATGCAGCCAGAGAAAAATGAATGAAAGACCTTTTTATTGATTGTTGTTTATTGTTTAGATAAAGAGTGACAATCAGTTAGAAACACATGTAGACTCATAGTATATATTCTATTGTATTGTATGTTATTAATCACCCATAGCTAAGTATTGATTTTATCGCTCGATAACAGTACAGTAGGTACTTGCACTTTTTCGCTCAACGGAAGCGAAGAAAAAAACAGAAAAATGTAAAGAGACAGTTTAACAAAAGAAACAGAAAATAAAGAGGCAACAAAAAATCAACTTTAAAGAAAGCCTCATGCAGACATGCATATATACGTTTGATCGTACTCCCCCTTCCCATAATAAAGAGTTATTTTCGGTTGCTTTTTTGAGATCTCTACTTTTCTTCTATTGAAATATAACATCTAGTCTTTGCATTGGAACTGATTAATTTATCTCAGAAATCTTTTCCCTCTTGCTAACAGATTCATTTCTGGTGATCTAGGAAAAAAAAATAAGACAACTTCTCTGTTTTTTTTTTGGTGCTTTTGTACCTCTGGGTATAACAGAAAAACAAGATCTCTGATAAATAACCAGATACGACTTGTTTTCAAGGGGAAACTGAGTAAATTGAATGTGTGGATGCATGTCCGCTGAGGGCTTTGTGAATTATTGTTGCCACTGTCATATAACACGCTTTCAAAATCATCTACTATAAAAACAGAACCCATGTAGCGACAACATCATCTCAGTAATGCTGCATGAAAGGTTTCGTCTGTTAAGACTAACACTGTTAGATTAAATGATTTATCTTCTGTGATTTACAAGAACCCTTAATGCTCCCATCGTCTAATGTCTGCCATGTTTCTTCTCAGGTTATCAGCTTAATGAAGCCAGAAATATACTGAGGGAATAATAAAGCATATCTGCTTTGCCTCAACTAAATAACTGCATCTTGTTTTTGTGTTGCAATGTCAAGAAACAGCTCAGCACACAGACCTGATGAATGCAGCTCTGAGAGGCAGGAAGTGAATCTACTACAGGAAATCATGGCGTCTCTTGGAAAATTTAGGAACCAAAGTTTTTGGAGCTTTCTTCCCCAAAGAAGTTACTAAAAGACAGGATATCTTAGCCTCTGTTCAAACTGTTTGGACCATTTCCATTTTCTCCTGTGACTATCACAGGAGAAACACTCACGGTGTGTTCCTTAAAGGAAACATATGAGAGCAGTGGTAATCTACTTTGTTTAACTCTGGACAAGCAAGGATTAAGGAATAAACTTTAAGTTTAAATGTATCTCCTAAAATGCCAATTCATTTAAGGGATAACTTTCTTTTAGATCATTTTAAGTGTAACAGGTAGAATACAAATGATCTAAAGTAACTTAAAGAGTGACAGAATTAAACGATTAAACATGTGTACATAGCTTTAAACCTCCTCTACTTAAATTCATTCCGTACTTGTGTTTTAACGCTCTGCTTGTTGACGTGTGTCTGCCTCCACCTCTCTCTGGTCCAGCGGCCGTTGTTCTGCACCACTTCGTGCAGGAGGTCCATGAAGGCGTACTCGTTTCCAGACAGCAGCGTGTCATCATCTGGAGAGGCACCACCAGAGGGAGCCATCTGTCTGCTCGCCGCAGCTCGCTTTGGATCGTTTTTCTGATCTACCTTGTTGCTGCTTCTGCTCATTTTTGCGTTCTCCTCTGCAGATGTCCGGTTCTGATTCTGACCACGTTTGTCCTGATTGGGTTTCCTGGATGGGTTTAAATCCTGGATCCCCTCAGCCTTTTTTTGATCCTCCTCTGGGTTTGTGAAAGTAGTGCTGTTTTCATTTGGTTTTGGGGACTGAGAATTCCCCAAAGTTATGTGAGTTAGATTCATTTTTAAGGGCTCATCTGTCTGATATTCATCAATTACATCTTCCCCTTTGTCCTGTTTAGAATAAGAGGAATGTTCTTCATCATTTAATTTGGTCTTAATCTCACCTGGAAGCTTTGGAGTCCAAACAGTGAGGACATCAGACCCTTCTGTCTCCTCCTTTATCAGTTTACATCTAGCTTGCCACTGAACTGCAGTTGGAGGCCAGGTGGAAATCCTTCCCATAACTTTTCTCATCTTTGAGCTTTTATTTTGATTATCAGTGGACTGTTTATTCAAATCTGCAGGATTGTTTCCATTCTGGTTTGTACCCATGCTCAGATAAGGTACAGGTTCAGTGTTGACAGAAACACATGGAGGGTTTTCATCTAGAGTTGTAATATTTATAGCCTGCTCTGCATTTTCTTCAGTGGTGTTTATTGAATCTTCCATCCTAACCCCCTCTTCGATGTCAGCTTCATCCCCGCGATGCTCTGTGCCTTTGGCCTGAGTTTTTGTCTCGGAGTGTAAAGTCACCTGATCTTTCACAGGTCCACACAAAGGAGACGTAAAGAGAACAGCATTAGCAGACTTAGCTCTGACTCCAGTAAAGGATCTCTTACATCCTGCCTCTGTGTCAAATTGATTGTTTTCAGCGTTTCCTCTTTTCTCAGCATGATCCACCGACTGACTCAATCTGCTGCCGTTTTCTCTCCCCTCGTTCCCGCTTTCTTTCCCAGGCATCACTGTTTTTTTCCTGCATTTTCTTCGATGGAGCACCACCAGGAAACAAACCACAACCAGCAGGGAAGACAGGACCGCTGCACAGGAATAAAGTCATTTTTAAAACAATCTCTGACGATACAATTCAAACCAATCGAGCATTAAAATGCAGAAGAAAACTTAACATACCTATCACAACCGCAGATGTGCAGACAATGTTAGCAACTGGTTGTGGTCGTGATGTTGTGCAAGTTTCTAGAGGAAACAACAGACACACAAGGCACAAAAAAAGTAACAATGATGTTCTTTCTCTCAGGAGTTCTAAAATCCCAATGGGGATGCAGGTGTGGGTGCTGAGGGTTTAGGATGGTCTGTTGATGAAGATGATGTCATGTGAGTTGGCAGCAGAAACAACAGAAATTTAAAGTCATTGATTTTTTTTTTTGTCAATTTTCTTCTTATTCATTTAGTAATAAAAGTTATAAAATGTACTAAGCTTTCAGGAACACAATGACCAATCAAATGAAAAGATCCCAGAATCAGTACAAAAGAGTCATTTAAGAAAAGCAGAATAACAGTAATCAATGTTTCTAGAGTGGCTTACTGTTTTCAGTCAGACGTTCAGACCAAACTCTTATCTGATGATGAAGGCCATGAGATAAGACTAAAAGCTCTAATAATCACATCTTATAGTTTTATCAAACTGATGTTTCAAGTTCAACTTTATGAGAAAAGGTTCATTTAAGAAGATTAAAGCCCCAGTACCGAAATAGAAAGGGATAGTAAAATTATGAGAAAAAGAGAAGTCAATCATTCAGAATGTCTAAGAAATAGAACAGAAAATAATATTCAACATTTTACAGACTAACTTTACCGTAATGAACTTACTTGAACTCTTACATTACACTTCATTCTTTAAAAACTCTAAGTACAATGTAGTGGGTTTCTTTATTTATGTTTTGCATTACATTTTAAGTGTAGAGCCGTTTAACTTTTGTAAGGGCAGACACATGTGAGGACTGAATGTCCACAAGATGGTGCTATCCTAAAAAAAAAATAAAAAAACTGGACTTGTTTCTATGTAAAATACATCTTTTGGTTTCTTTTTGCTAATTCTCTATTCCCACTTTTAGAGATATGTATGTTTTATGTTTTTTATTCATTGTCTCTTAAAATGTCATCTTCTATTCGATCAGTAAAGAAATTGGAATATGAAAAACATAAAGCAAATGTACCGGTCAGTGTTGTGACTTTTGGGGGGATATCTGTGGGTCCTGGTGGGTTAGAGGGTTTTGTCTCTGATGTTGTTTGTGCTGGAAATGTTCCTAAAGAGAACAAAGATACTTAGCAAATGTTAGATTCTAGCGGCAAATAATTTCAAATATCAAACAAAAAACTGGAGACGGAAGAAACTACCATGTGTAAGAGGGTGTGAGGAGATTGTTGTGGGGGGATCAGCGGGTGTTGAGTGGACTGATGTGTTAATGTCAGGTGTTGTACTTGACAGAGTCGTTGTTAATGTTTTTTCTGGAGGTGACAACAGAGATAGTAAGCACAAATTATCTTGATGAGGTTGAAGGATTTACATGATCAAGTAGAAACTAGAAAAGAACAACCTGATGTACCAGTGGATGTTGGACGGGCATCAATGGTTTTGGGTTCGACACTCTGCGTCACTGATGGTGATCTTGAAGGAAGTGATGTCTCACAAACCGACACGTTCCACACACGTTGACCCATCAATGATGGAGGGCTCTCACAGGTCACCTCCAAAGGTTTGTCAAGCAGAAGCTTGCTCTGAAGATCTGTAAAAGGAGCCACTCAAAGTGTCAGATGATAACAGATTTCTTTAATCTTAGACAGGTCAAGTTTGACAAACCTTTCAGGAAGTCGACAAAGTCTTCAGCTTCACAGGAACAGTTCCAGGGGTTCCCATGTAGTCTTATTCTACATGTGGACGAGAAAAACCTGAAAACCTGATGTGAGATTTGAGTCATGTTGTTGTCAGACAAGTCCAACTCAGCCAAGCTGTTCTGGGAGCTAAAAGTATTCAGATGGATTTCTCCGATCCTGTTCTTGTTCAGACTGAGCGTGTTGAGGTTAATGAGCCCGTTAAACATGGAGCGACTCAAAACCTTGATTTTGTTTTCTGTGAGACTGAGCTCACTGAGAACACCAGGATGACTGAACCAGTTTGGGTTAACATCAGTCAGCAGGTTCTGGTTTAAAGAGAGAGCTGTGAGGTTCTGCATAGATCTAAAGGCCCCTTCAGCAATCCCTGTGACACCAGCGCCCTCCATCCTGAGCCTGGTCACAGAGGCGAGGTCGTCGCTGCGTAACAAATTGGAGGTTATCTCGCCAACGTCCTTCACCAACATCACCAGAGTGGAAAAACCGGGTAAGAACGCTAAAAGAGCAGAGTTAGAATTACAATTAGCAATACATCAAAGAAGTCAACCGATTTGAGGGAATCATAGGAGCGGGTTTTGTAAAAACATACGTTTGTATGTGACACCTAGAGCAGAATTTGAACGTTCTTACTGAACACATTCAAATTCCTGGATGTGCTGCCACCTGGTGGTAGTGTTGCACATTGTAACAACACAAGACTGAGTCTTTAGACCACATTTAAGAGCGATGAATGATGAACTACAGGCCGATGGAGCCACTTGAGTATCAAAAAAGTAAAAACTCATTTCAGCAGCATAAAAGCACCTTTGGTTGTGTTTTTTCATCACCATTGCAAATTTTAAAGATTAGTACACAATATTGAAGTAATAAACCGAGAGTATGGGTGAGGTGCAAGGCACTGAATCCTAAAGCCCTAATATTTATTTTCAAGTTTTCCTCTGATATGTTGTGATTTCCAGTTGTTTTCTCGAGATCTTTATTTATCTCGTATCCTCAGAGTTGTGAAGGCACACAACAGAAAAAAAATGGCTCAACTAACCTCCTTAGTGTGGGCAATGGCAGCATGGCATATCATGGTCTGGCTTATCACAGAGCTCAGGTATTTGTTTTGTTTTCTAGATGGCTAGAATATAATAATAATAATAATAATAAATTGTATTTAAAGGCGCCTTTCAAAACTCTCAAGGTCACCTTACAGAGCAGAGATAAAAAACAACAAGGTAACAACACAACGATGAAAATTATGCCCATTATCACGAGGAAATAAACTTAGTTGTGCCAAGATAACAAGAAGTCGAGATCTTGAGAAAACTGAAATGAACACATTATCACAGGAAAACCAGCATCATAATCTCAAGGTAACAAAATAAATAGGTCAAGACTATTTTGCACCCTTCATTTCTAGTAATCAGCCACAGGTTTGGCTCTCAAGTATTCTTCAGTGTCAACAATCATCATCACTTACTATAACTTAAAGGTCTGAAATGAAGCCACATAGAGCAACACTGTATTCTACTCTAAAGTTTGATGATCATGCAGTATAGTGATTTTCAGGTAACTTTTTTTAAATCACCTCTACAGAGTGAGATGAGAAGAAAGAAAAGAATCTTACATCAACTAAGTCCTTACCTGGTGGAATGTCCTGGCAGAATAAAACCGGTCCCTCTCCAAAACAACATTGGCCTAAATGCACATTCAGCAACAGAACAAGAGCAGCAACTGTGGAGATACAAAGAGGTCAAGTGAGATTTGACCTCAACATTTTATTTTTCGCTCGGCACTGTAATGCTGGCACTTACCCTTCATAGCTGCAGAATGCAGGTTTAACAAGTGAACTCCACATGCAAGGACAGTTTGAGGGTCTTGTGATCACCTGCACTAGCAGGTGTAAAAAGAAACAATGTTACCATGGCAGATCAGAGTTTACCATGGTTATCAGTGTTAGCATTCAGTCGCTCAGGCTGCTGTTCCAGTTGGGTGATAAGAATGTGAGAGGTTAGCACCCAGGGAGGCCTGACGATGTTTTGACTGTTGGATCACTGAAATCATGAAACAAGTCATGTACACTGATGCTTTGAGAAGGTTGATTCAATCGTTTTAGTTCTAAATGAAAAGTGAAGTCAGCATTCCTATGAAAAGATGCAGCACTGTTTTTCTGTGGGGGGAAAAGAAATGTGGAAAAACAACTAAAAATACTGGATTGATGTTGGTGAGTTGTGTGGATATAAAATTCAGTGTTATGTCTCAAACTACAGGAGCAAAAGAAAACAAACAGTGACTCTTAACAAATGGACAAATGAAGCTGTGAGAAAAGAATAAAAATGAAAAATGTGACTTTTATTCACTTGAAAATTTATTCCATTTCAGTGCTTCCACTTTTGAAAATAAATAGATGGCATGGGATCAAAGATAAAAATCAACAAGGATGAAAAGTACACTAGTGTAACAAAAGTGGTGACCAAATGCCGATACAATCTTTTAGTAAACATAAAAATAAATGCACATACAATTACAGATCTGACGAACCAAACCCCACCCCAGAAACAAGTCAAAATGCAGCACATGAGAAATCAAGTATTCTGTTTGTTTTTGGAGACAGCAGTAGTATCATATCGTAGTAACATATCTGTGGAGGCCATTCGGCTTTTACATGTCAGTTTGAAATCTTAGCGTTTGGTTTTAGTTTCCACAATTTACAGAGTGCACAACAGCAGTGTTACTGATTAGTTTAGATGCCCGTTCAGAAAGGTCAAAATCCCCCAAACAAACAGAAAGTAAAGTGCTCGTGCAACACTTCTGGTTGTTCTCGAGGCCAACAAATGGTTTTAGAAAAGCACTTTGAAAAGACAGAGAGAAAGAGAGACGCTGTGGCAGTGTTTGTCAACACCTTGGAGGAATGTTCTTTAATGTTGGAACATGATTGAACCACACACAGAAACCCCCTCTGTGAATATATCAAATACTGTCATTTGGACCGGTTGCACAACAGCAGCAGCAGCAGCAGCACACACACACTCTTCACAACAAGAGTGTGTGTGTGTGTGTGTGTGTGTGTGTGTGTGTGTGTGTGTGTGCTGCTCACATGGTTAAAGATAGGACAGGCTGACAAAACACTCAGGGAGGGAGGAAGAGGAGGGGAAAGAGGAGGAAAGAGGGTTCACATTGCATGACAGAAGCAGTCGACAAGTGTTCATGAGTGCACCTTTATACAGGACAATTCTAGAGTGCCCAGTGGAGAGAAAACACAGCTAAGCTCTAAACATCAGAGAAATCTCGTTATGATGAAAACACATAACATCAGCTCAATCTCTATTATCACGTTGCTTTAATCATAAAAAAAAATCATTGACCCTCTTTTGGCATCCTTAAGAAAAAGGATGCCTCGACAAATCAAATCATTTGAAATAAGCGTTAACATAAAAAAAAAAGAAAAAAGGAATTGCTATACAGAAACCCAGTGCTACACGGTCAGCGTTTAAAAAGCAGTTGAATAAATAGATGATAGTACCACGATGCGTGAAAGGCCAACGGATGTCTATGGGAGACGTAAGGAGCCTCCCGATGACGAAAGAAGAAGACAGTTCTGAGCAGCAGGTCTTTAGTGATCCCTGGAGAGGCAAACTCGGTAATGCCAGCCTGATTTGACGATCCACGTAGGAAGAAGATTGTTGTGTTTGTCTGGACCACGGAGCAGTTTGACAGTCCTAAAGGGAGGTACAAAGGTCCCTTGTTTTCAGATTGTTCTGAAAAGAGTGACAGAAATCCCCCCCTGCTAGGTGACCCCCTCCTTTAGTCCAAATTAGTCTGATTCAGAGAGGCGTTAAAGGGGGGAGGAGTTTAGTGCTGCAGCTGAGCTCTCGATCATGACAGTGCTGAACCAATAAATACTTCATGTAAAAAATGAACATCCACCACATATGAGAGGGGGAAAAAATGCCCACATGCTTGAGTTGTGGTCGTAGAAAAGAAAGTGAACCCGACTGAAAGCAACCTGAACATATCGCACTGAGATCACAGGAAGAAGAAGCAATTCGAGCTCAGCCAGTATTCCCTCTTTTTGCTGCAAGCACTGGCCCTTTAGACCACACACATAAACACACACACATACCTTTTCCCTTGTTTGTAACCTTGGTCATCCCTTCAGGTGACCACCAGTCCAAAACTGGAGCATGGCGTTGAGCTTGTCTGTGGGCATCAATGCAGTCTTTTCATGAAACAAGCAAGGTGAGGGGGAAATGATGTGGATGATAAGAGGGTTTAAATCTGGCCTCCTG
This sequence comes from Labrus bergylta, assembly GCF_963930695.1. Classification (NCBI taxonomy): domain Eukaryota; kingdom Metazoa; phylum Chordata; class Actinopteri; order Labriformes; family Labridae; genus Labrus; species Labrus bergylta. The sequence goes on from NC_089196.1 coordinate 20,090,507, forward strand.
CTATTTCCCACTTTTCTTTGGCACTGTGCCTCTCTTGGCCTGCCACAGGTGGTTGTGGATGGTCAGGGCGTCCACGCTGACTGACACAGTCTTGGCAGGGATGACGGTGAACTGCTTTCGGTCCGAGCTGTACTTGTACAGCTTGTCGATCATCTTCTTGCTGATGCTCTTGGGTCCTGTTCCCGTTAGCTTCTGGATCTCTTCGGTGTCAGGGAAGTAAGAGTAGAGCGCCCGGAACTGGCAGCCGCCGTCCCGAAACAGGATCATCATGTGGTTGGACTCGCATTTCTCCAACTCCTAGAGGGACAAAGGGGATAAACAGAGGCAGGAAAACATTGATAATATGGTGTTAAAAAAAATACTGAGAGATATTGCTGTGTTTGTTGACCATACTAAGGTCAGGTTTTTCTACTATCCTGAAGAAAAGAGAGTTCCATCCCAGTGGAAAATAAGTGTGCCATGTTTTAATCATAGCCGTATCACTGCATCCCATGTTAAAAGACAAAAATACAAATAAAAATAAGAGAAGCAACTTTTGGGAAGACCATTCTACTACTAAGTTTCTTTTACAAAAACCTTTGACAACTTCCTTAATAACAATGGGGGAAATCAAATTGTAATCTTAAAAACTACCCAATTCACTCTAACTACTCCGTTTGTTCCCAAAAGCAGATAATAATGTGTGGCAGAGAGCTGACCTCAAGGATCTGGTTCTTCTGCGGCTCGTTGACTTTGCCGGCCAGGCAGCAGTGGGAGATTGCGTTGTGGATGATTGGCTTATTGGACTTGGCGCTGGGCTCCTTGAAAAGTTTGGGACCTAAGAGAGAAGAAGCATATAACACAATATAACACGAAATAAATAATCAGTGGGTGACATGACTACTAATGAACTGAGGTCTACATGTTTGAATCACTTTGGCAGATCACTACGATCCTTTTATTGTGTTCAGGCAGAAAAAGCTTATTGTGCAATACTGACATATTGATGTTGTGTCAATGAACAATTCATGAGATCTGTTCTCAGGCATCTGGTTATCTGACAATAACAGGGACAAGTGAACTTACCGGTGTATTCAGCCATGGAGGTGATGGAGGACGCGGTGGAGCCATTGTCCCAGTCTCTCTCTGCAGTCCGACTGTTGTTACGGCTGCCTGGAAACGACTCCACAGAGTCACAGCTAGATGATGAAGGAGATCAAGAACGGAGGTAGAAGTTGAACAGTGAGGAAGACATGTGTAAATCTTCTATTAAACAAAATGTGCAATGCAAATATTAAATATACAATGCACAGCCTTTTTTCGCACACAAGTTCATATAAAAATATGTTAAGTTATTTTACCGCTGAGATCCGGCCCCTCCGGAGTTGACGCTGTCGGCCTCGTTGGTCGCGGCAGAGGCCAGTGACAGACTGGAGCCTGATTGGGCGTTGCTCAGGTTGTCAGCTTTGTGAGACATGACAGACATGACAAAATTACAATAGCACCCTGGAGTTCCTACTTATTAGATAATTACGATTTATCTGTGGGAAGCATTCATAATATGAGACGGATCTGATCGCACAAACAATCTTACGTGTGGAAGAGCACTTGGAGAAATTATCGCTGGAGGATTCCTCTCTGAAGACAGACTTGGGTCTGTGTTTTTGCTTCGGTTTGGGAGTTTTGGGCTTCACCAGGCCTTGTTCTTCAAATATCTCCTGCTGCTTCCTGCGCAGATACTCCTGCTTTATCAGCTCCCGCCGGGTTTTCTCCTCCTCTTTACGCAGACGGTCCTCTTCTGCCTTCCGTCTGTAAGAAGCCAAAGACCAGAATTATAGGATTTCTTATAAAAATATGGAAATCCTGTCGTTTTCACTGGGAAAGTAGGTTACCTGGCTTCATCTCGTTTGAGCTCAGACTCTGCTTCTAGTTGTTGTTTGCGGACTCGAGCCTCTTCGGCTTTCTTCTGCTGCTTCAGCAAGAACGCTGCTCTCTTCTTGGCCAGCTCATCCTCTGCCTTCTGCTCATCCTACAACATGAAAAAAGTGTTTTAACATAATTTGGATACTGATATATTAGAAGTATTTCTGAACCTTTTTAAGGGGGGCATACAAACAATTGGATTCATATTTCTATTGATCAAGTGAAGGACTTCACCTTGAAGAAGAAGCCCATTACTGACTTCTGCTCTCCATCATCTCCTTCTGTCGTTCCATCCTTAGCAGTTTCCTCTCCCTCTGAATCTTTCAGTCCTGAAATGTCAACCTCAATGAGGTGGGATTTATTGCGTTGCGCCTCCTCTGATGGTATGAACTCTTTCCCTGAACTGTCTGAAGAGCTTAGCTCAGGTTCTCTCAGGGTGCTGGACAGGCACTCGTCAAAGGACACTTCTTGAGCTGCCAGCGCCGCCAGGTCCACTCGGGTTGGTAGGCGCATGTTCGCCTCATCGCGGAGCCGGAAGTTGGCAGACCGAACGTGGCCAGAGCCCGGTTTGTCGATTGTCTCTGCTGCTGTAGGGTTTCTGTGGCTGTCAGGCTGCTCTGTCCTGGGGGACCTGCCCCCAGCTAACAGCCTTGAGTGTTGTAAAGTGTCTGAGCCACTCTGAGTGGGGGTGAGGGTCCTGGAGGCCTGTCGGCTCTGCTCCTTTGCTATTTTAAGCTCTGATGGTTTGGACCTGGAGCTCCGCCCTGAGCTCAACTTTGGGGGTTTCCTGGCAGGGGCAGGGCCAGAGCCAGAGCCAGAGCCAGAGAGGTGTTCCACGAAGTGGAAGCTTGCCCCTGTCTTGGAGTCACTGTTTTTGTCGCTGGTGAGAGGAGGAGGAGGAGGAGCTGCACCAGGGGGAGACTGTACATTCTGTTTCATCAACATCTCCTGCTGCATCGACAGCTGCATCATCTGCTGCTGGATGCTGCCAATGGCGTCGTTAAGCAGCTCAATAGAGCGGCTGCACTCATTCAGGTCCAACTCTTCTTCTAGATAGAAGCTTCCATTGTTCCCTTTCTTGTCTGATTCTAAGGCACCTGGTGGAGTGGGTCCCTCCACCTCTTTGTCCCCCTTCAGGGCAGCTACGCACAGATCATCTTTGCTTGATGATCCTTTCTCCCCAACAAGTTCGTCTTTAGAGATGTCAGTTTTAAGCGGGTTGGGTAGCGTGTCGCTTCTGCCTCCACCTTTCTTTACGATGTTCAGGAAGGCTGCCTTTCCCAGCTTCTGCCTCTGCCTCGCTGACAGCACCTCCATCTTCTTCTTCTGGTGCTCAATGGCACGTCGCTTCTCCTCCAGTTGCATTCGGAGCTGAACGATTTCAGAAGCCAGAACATTAGCACCACCAGTACCATCGCCTGATCGACCAATCCCTCCCATCGGTGAGGATGGACTCTGGTCTCTTTTCAGCCTCCAGGAGGAGGCCAGCGGCCCGCTGCTTTCTGATCCATCAGGAGTGGTCCTCTGGGAGCTGGAGGCACTGGAGCGTAGGTCATGGTTGCTGCCAAAGCGCTGCTGCTGGGCTTTACGCTCAGCGAAGGAGGTCATGCGAACACTGCCACTGGCCATGCTACTGGCCTGGGAGTGACCGCTGAGACATGGGCTCGAACGGCCGCTGCCCCCATTCATGTCTTTGTCCTCATGCTCTTTCACATTCATGTCCTCTTTGAGTTTGGCTGATTCTTCTTCATCCTCCCCGTTAAAGGCTTTCCTGCGCCAGTTTGGGTCTTTAGTAGTAACAGCTTCATCCAGGTCCTCGTCTTCTTCATCCAGGTCTTGCAGCTCAGCATCCAGGTCTGGGCCACACTTTGGTTCTTCAATATCTGAATGCAGGTAGAATCCCCCCACCGGCTCTCTGGACGAGGTGTCCACACTGCTGGTAACAACGGGCTGGAAACCTTCCTGACCCTGTGGAGACTCCTCTGACAGCCCTTCCTCCTCACCAGATGGGGGAAAAGTTTGGTTCAACTGGCATGGAGCTTTCCTACGAACAGCCGATGTAGATCCATCTCCTCGGCGTAGGGACCCTCTTCCTGAGGAGTGAGGCCCCTCGCCACTCTCCTCCTCCTTGTTCAGGCAAACAGACTTCTCTTTAGCTGTCTTCAGCACAGCAGGCATCAGTGGTTCTAGGTAAAAGCTATCTGTTTCAGGTTTGGAAGCTTTAGGTCCTACAGGGGCAGTTGCTTGAGTCTCATCAACCCGTTTTGGGATGACGGGACTATCAGTCCTGGCAACTGCCACCAAAGTTTCTTCCTCGTCCTCAATGTTGACATTTTGCAGAAGGCTGTGGCCGTTGACTTTGCGCAACGCAGCCTGCTGAGGCTGGAAGGCAGGAGTCTGGTGTTTGGGTGTGACAGAGACGACATTGGAAGCCAGGCTGTCCTTACTGATGGTACGAGCCAGACTCACGCTGTCTCCAGATGCAACGTCTGCGTCGCTGTCTGTGGCCGAGTGTAACAGGAAGGGGCTAAGTGTGGACAGTGGTCTGAAAAAAGACAATAGGAGAGAATTTTATTTGAAGGTACGTACATAATACATCTTACAATTCATAGAATGTGTGCGTGTGTCTGTGCCTAACGCTTCTTTGTATGATTATCTGGTCAGAATCTGCCAAGCAAAAATAAAGTGTGATACACAGAAGGGTGGATTTTGTGCACATCCAAACCCAGCTGACAAAAGGTACACAACAAAACCCGCATACAAATAAATAAATTAAAGCAGTGTTTCCCACACATAGACGGGACCTGAGCGGGCCGTCGAAGTACATTTATGGCCACCCAAGTATAATTACAAATTGTTTTTATTCATTCATAAAATTGCAGTCCTATAAATAACGTAAAATCGAATGAAACTTTTCAAAACAATTAAAGTTGTTTGTTGCAAAAATGAAATACATTTAGAGGGAAAAACACATTTGATAAAAATTCAAACTTAATATCAAAATGTACCCAAAGATAAGAGTTTTAAAAAATGTATGTCGATTGACTGTTTGTAATCGATGCCTCTGATTGTTTTTTAAAGGTAATGTATTCTAACCTTGAAAGCAGTAAATGGGATCCATATTATAAGATACAGTGTAATCATTTTTAGTTTTCATTTGATTGGGAGCACATAAGGGAAAGGTACTTTGTTTCTGTGTTAGGTACCTCTGTCTCTTGTCGGGCCAAGCAGTGACAGAACCTCGGGTCTGTCCGTCCATCTGTGTCAGAGAGTTGGAGCGGTTTCTGAGACCTAATAGGAAACAAACACATAACCCATGGATATGTTTTAAAAACAATCTCAGGTCTCCATCATATAATGCCAAGTTGAACAAATCTTTTATAGGCAATCATGGGTGATAAGTCTCCTCTCTTTACCTGCACCATCCTCTCCTTGCTGTTTTTGTTGCCTCTGTCTGAGGGGCAGGAGTGGGTGTGACGGACTGAAGGTTGGACCACCTTTACTAAAAGCCAAGAAACCAAATGGTTTAAAAAGTATTCAAGATTCAAACTGTCAAACACTGCAGAGCAGAGCAGAAGAGCAGAAAGTCTTCAATGGATTGGAATAAGACGCAGGTCAGGCCAAAGTCCCCACAACCCAAAACACTTTTCCTCAACCAGGGCACAGTGTGAACTAAATATTTGAAACAGACAAGCAAGTGGTATGCAAAAACCCTGCTGGTACCTTTTAAGATAGCTCAGCTAAACATTTAGTCAAAGACATGGTGCAATGATCAGCTTTACTTCGTGCAACTATGTGAAGAAGAAAACCAATGGTTGAATCAGTAAACTGTATATCTGTCCGCCCTTGTAGGGTTACTGAATGTGTAGTAGTGGAATGAGAAGGAAAAGATAGTGAAGACTTACAGGGGGTCAGTTTCTTCAGGGTGCAGGAAGTACCTGTTACAGACTTCCGGGCTGCTCTGGTTATCAGCCGCACTTGGGCTCACAAGGAAGCTGCGCTTGGTGGCGTTTGAGATAGGCACTGATGGACGGGCACTCTTGGGCTGAGCCATAGCTCGGGCTGAGAAAAAACGGGGTTGGTCATTTTAAAAAAACAGTGACTTATGCTTGCTGTCCTTACAAAAGTCAGCCTGAGACACTGGCTGGGATTTGTTCTGTTTGTGACCCAAAGAAAAAAAGACAAGACATAGAGAGACGATTGAAATTTAAAATGAAACCTCCAATGAACACAAAAATCTTGAATTCAAACAACCACAACTATGCCCGTTTCTAAATTAATGAGATAGATAATAAATTCCATAACTTGCAAATCTCTGTAACCACAGATTAAGTTATTTAACCGGTGCCATAGGACAGTTTGTCTACAGAACTGCATTTGTGTGAAAACTCGAAAGTAAATTTTAATGTACAAGAGCTGGAAATTAGCAGACGGGTGACTTGGCTAAGCAGAGTATACAAGTTCTGTTGTTTCTGTGAACCACAATGCCTTGAGAAGCAAACAGCTCAAATCTAATAAAAACTTGAATTTGATTAGGAACTAAGCTTCACCACATTTCACTCCTGATTGTTTGCCTCTGCCACTGGGAATACAAAGCTTAAGTTAGCTTGGTCTTGACAGGCTAATGTTCTTTAGCTAAGCTTCACAGAAACATTTAGAGGAAAAGAACTGAAAGATCACAATAAGTTAGAAGAATAAGAGAGTGGTGGAAAATGAAAAGAAGGGACAGATGTGATGTGTAGTACGTTAATCGAAGTAACACTTACCATCTTTGAACTCTTGGAGATCTCTGGGCTGGACAAACTCTGGCTTGACCGTCTCAAACCACCAGAAGAGTTCAGCGATGAACACCATCACATTGTGCTACATGAGGAGCACAAGAAACATGTGAAAAAGGCTTGAATACACATTCTTGATCTTTTTTTAACACTTTGAATAACTCTATGTAGGGCAACCCCATGCCTGTTAACCAGGGGATAAGGTGACATCAGTGTCATTTGCTGACTTATAATTCATTTACTACCAGGTTAAGTGTAACATTTAAAATGCATATGCTTATGAATACACAGAATTTGAGTTTTTATACCTTGAGCACCAGCGGCGAGTAGAGCATGTCCTCTGTCGTCAGATAGAAACTTTTATTCAGATACTCATTGGCAAACTCTCTGAGTAGCTGGATGTTGTACAAGCTATCAGCAATGGAGGGCACTTCCTTCAGGCAAATATCTGATCAGACAGGCAGAGCAGGACAGATCAGAACACAACTCAATGACCTGCAGGCTATAAATGTCACACTGACTCGACTGGGACAGTAAGCCATGTGCAAGCACCAAAAATAGAATCACACATGGATATCAAATTCAATGTGTTGGCATAAAAAGATAGATTCTCTCAATGACTCAAGCCGTTGGGGCAACTGATAAATAGTAGCTATTGAATGTGGGGGTGTTCATACCTTCCAGCTTCATGAGGTCTGGGCAGTAATAGTGGACCACGGTGAGCATCGAAGCTCCGTCACAAATATCCCTCATCAGGTCTTCCAGCAGTGGAAAGAAGGGCAGCTGTCGGCCTGACGCGTGCTCCCTACGATACCTCACCTAATCAGCAGGGAGAGAGGATGAGGGTTGATGAGGAGAAGTTCAGAATTAGATATAAAGCCACAGCAATGACACAAAACCATAGCACTACCACCAATGCACGCGTCATAAAACATCCTAAATGCAATGACTAGTGTCACAAGTAAAAATGTATTTCATTGTAAGATCTACTTCTGAACCAGTCAAAGCATATACTGATCACAGATGTTTCAGCTCCACTTATGCTCCTGATATCAAGGTTCTCCCCAGGAGTTTCAAGGCTAAAGTATTTTGATTATTTTTTCTTTCAAATCTAAGCTAACATTCCTCTTCAAATCCTCAACAGCAGGTTTAATAACATTACGGAAAGAAAGTGCTGCCAAATGACAAAATCTTGAGAACAGAGTTTAGGGGAGAACCCTGAACACTGTGTTAATTATGAGTAAATGAAGGTGGAGGTGTTATGAACAACACAGAGTGATTGGGCAGCCTTCTTCCAGCCTAGGTGAGAAGGCAGCTAGCAATGGAACACAGTCAAACAAGGCATCATGATCCATCCGACTGGGAGGAAAACTGTTTCATCACTGGCAAACTTATGGGAATGAGTGTGGTTAGAGAAACTTACTTGACCCCAGCTGCATTAGTTGTGGATACATACAGCTGCTAAGTGCAGACATATTCATTTCAGATTCCAAAGTTTATTGATCAAATTAAACAAGCACAAATTTAACCAAATACAATGGACTGAAATTAAATTGTATGACTACTTTGCATAGGCATGTACATTATTGCTTAACATTGGTGTGGATGGTTATGTCTGTTGATTAGCAACAAAAAGTATAACAATACCAAACTAGGTTTCCAAACTATCCAAACTGTCAGAATTACATCGGAGCATGATTTCTAAGGACGTCACGTGAAGTCGTAACATTGTTGCATTTTTCATTTGAGTCGGTTTGCTTTCACACTGCACTTTGTCAAGCGCATCAAAGCCTGTCAAATATTGTGAACCGTAGCCAACCACAACTAGTTTGGGATGTAGCTCCGGTCAGAGGCTACTGCCTAATGCTGCACTATGACCCCCAAGTAAACAGCAGGAGAGTGGAAGAACGGCATCCCACAGCGTTTGTATCATATCAATGCTAACGTTAGCCACACTCTGCAAACCTATTTGACATTTCTATTCTGAAATTTTCAGCCAAATTCAACCCACAATGCACTGCTTTTTGCGTCACTTCCCTTGTTTTGTACGGATTGCTTACTCACCTACGGCAAACCAAACTCTGGTACACTTTGAAGCAACCCGAAACCCCAGTTTTCCAGCTGACCAGAATTTGGTTTCTTTGGTCCACACCAGAGTTTGTTTGAGCATTCACTACACCCCTAACAAACTATCCCAAAAAGAGCAGAGATCGTTTCAAACGGACCAAATAGCTCAGGTGTGAACGCACCCTAAGAAGGTGATTTTTACCAGTAAAATGTTACACTTGGTATATCTTAATCATGAAAGGATGTAAAGAGGTCATAAAAGGGCAATCTTATCAAGCAGCTCAACGATTATTATCACAAAATAACTAACCAAGCATGTAGACCATTTTCTAAACAATTGATCTGATATATTTACAGTGTGGGAAAACCATTTAACCACATATAGCCACCCGTTCTGAGGCTAATTCTTTCCTGAGTCACGGTGAAACAACCAACCAACCTTAAGAAGCTATAATAACACAGTTGTTTTATTTAATGGGGACTTCTGACTGAGAGGTAACACTGTACATCTTTTGAGAGCTCCTCTAGCTCCAGCATGCGGTGGGCCAGTTTGTGCATAACTCAGGCTTACAAATAAAAACACTCAGAGGATATGCTGTCAGAGGAGACTGTGGGCACTGTGGAAATAGTGTTGGGTATGAGCAGAAGAGAGCGGAGGGAGGGATGATAAAGCAGGTCAGTGAGAGGTGGTGTCCAGTGATGGCACTGCAAAGCAAGAGAGGTGTGGGCATGGATTTGCTCTTACTGTCACAGGGAAAGCAAATACCACACACACACACACACAGCCAAAACTAACGGCCTACCTAAGCTTGATATGAGATAGCACACATTCAAAGCTAAAACAATAGCCTTAGAGCAATTTATAAAAAAGTTAGAAAAACCCTGGGTGACATATTAGCATCATTTAAAAAGAAAACAAAAGAAAGTAACTGTCAGATTCTTGGCCTTTGCTGAGACGCTGGCTACAAGCAGCACAGTATGAGCTTGAATGAGCCATGGTGGAGTGTGCGCGCACATCAACACAGAACTATACGTGCAAGGGGGACAGAGGGGAGAAAAGGGGGTCAAGGGGGTTGGGGGGCTGGCATCCAACTTACAGGGACAAGCTTCCAATACCATTTGGAGGGAGACTATCCAGTTTGCAGGGACAAGAGAGGGGAGGGTAGGACAGATAAGGAACAGGAGCAGAAAGATTATCAGGTCAAAAAAAGAGAGCAGGGTCAGAGTCAGTCCAGAATGCAACCTGGGTGAATAAAGTTCTTATCAATACAAAAATGTTTTGTTTTCTTGAACAGAGTTTTTGCTTGATAAGGATTTTTATCCACCTGGATAAAGACTGAAAGGGGAATTGCTTCTGAAAGTCTCCAAAAGTCAGAAATATAGTGTTACTGGTGTAAACATGTAGAATACCAAACATCTTTTTGCTTCTTTTACAGGAGAGAAATATGAAACCCAAAAACCAAGGCGATGTTGTAGGTGGCTATACCTTTTGATGGCTCGGTGACTCGAGGGGGTGGTGCTTGACTTTGTGCTCCCTTTCTGTCATCTCCCTCATCTTCATGTTCACCTGCAGAGACAATCATGACATATTGAGCACATTTACATTGACTCAGGAAACCAGATTCTGCTAACTAAAGATCACATTTCTCCAGTTATAAAGAAATTGTAAATCTGCATTTAGTGCAACAGGGAAGTGATCTGTCTCTTCTAATTTTGAAGACAGGCCTTCTTGTTTTAACTATTTTTTTCCTTGGTTTGTGTGTCAGTGCAGTTACATCTAACCCTCATTGAGAGGTCAAACAGAGAGCTCCTTCTTACAGCACTTATGTCTTATAGTATAATCAGCGATTTTGAAGTGAAAATAGAGTTGTTTTATGTTCTTTGGGCTAGTTAAGTGTTAGCTTCAAATCCAGTCTGACATTGCAACAATTACACTTACAAAGTAGCACTGCTAGATGTCCTGAATTCTCCTTTCAAGAACCCGCTGCTCTGTTTCTTTCTCTGTCTGCAGTGTTTTGATATTCAACGGCATGCTAAGGAGAGGCATGTAATCCAAATGAATGGCAGAGAAATCTGTGTCCTCCAGGAGAAATCCACCTCGAAAAAGTGTTTCTTTGGTCGGTTTCTCTAATTAAAGAAACCAGTTTTTTTAATTTCCGTGACATATCTAAAATTAGCTTCCTTAAAAACATCCATGTAAATGAGAGGACTGACTATCAGTCAAACAGTTAATATACAAAATGATTAATCAATACATATTTTAGCAACTGAAATGGAGAAAAGTTAGCCACTTGTTAACAGAAACTGCTCATCAGCCAGGACACCTTTCCTTCCCTCAGACAGTGATGGTGTTGGACATTACGATGATTTATGGACACACTGAGTCATGGCCTCTTGCTGCCTGAGGCCTTGAAAGATGAGTGCTACATTAGCCTAAGTGTGCAGCAAATCCACACTCCTATATGTTGGCTCGTCTCTGAGCAGTTATGACAAACAGGCTTCAACAATACACGCCGCCTAGGCGCCTATGTTGTCAGTGAGGAACACGTTATTCTTCCAAATAAGCTAGAGATTTAAAGAATACATTGGCCGGACTTAGTGAAAAGTTTTAAAACATGTGCTGATGTCTTTATTTTATGACATCTGCACCGTTTATGTTGTAGTTTGCATGTGTGTTCAAACCTTGTTGATCCAGAAGACCATAGCATCCTCCAAGTCAAACGGCAGCTCCTTGGAGGCACTGAAGGTGGAGAAGCGCTTGACAGAAGCCACCACTTTCTCTATGCTGATCATCTCCACGGTGTAAGCCATCATTAGGGCATCGATCATAGGCATGTGAGCACTCTGCATGAGTGAGACAGAGATACACAGGATGATTCAATTAATCTACATTTTGTTTTACCCTGTTTCCAAAGTAATTATTAACATCAAAGCTGAAGGAAAAGAAACTGAGACTACAATCTAATGCAGATTCATCCAAACAAACGGAAAATGATGCAGCTTATTTATGTAGAATATAATTACATTTAAATGTTTACTCTGTGTATAAAAAGCAATAAGGACTTAGCTTTAAAAAAAAAAAAAAAAAAAAAGGTGAGTGTGTTTTAAATAATCTATTGCTGATAATCCAATTTCTTAGATTAGCTTCAAAATCATTCAAAGGTCATTCTGTTGTACAAACGTTCAGTAACCAGTAGATTCTGTACAGGTTGTGGATAAATGGATGAGATTAATTGATTAGCAGACAGAATAATCCAGAGCTATACGAGGAGATCCCTGAGGCTCCTGTAGCTTTAAATAACAGACCAGGGTTAATCAAGTTAAACCGCTCATTCAGCACAGAGGGTGTCTGCCCTTAAAGCTGCTCTCTATATCCTAATGAAATCAAGAGTCACAGCAGGGGCCTTTCGTCTTAAAGTTACCCCACACACCCACTGCCTGAAATATTTCTGGGGGGGAATTATCCGCTGCCAAATACTTACAAAATCATCTGAAAAACTCCTTGGTCATTAATCTGTAGTCACTCGTCGTACTTTTAACCAACGCAATAAATCTAAATTTGAATAAATGTTGGAGAAATTTTTCTTTGAAAAGGTTTATACATAGAAAAATGAAAAGAAAAATCTCAACTTAACTTCATAAATATTTTCAATTAATTACTTGTTCTGTTAAATAAAATGAGAAAAATAAATCTCCCTTGTTATCTGCTGGATTAACAGTTAACAAATAAAAATGTACATTGACAATGATCAAATGATCAACGTTTCATCAACATGTTTTAGGGTATTCAGATTTCTCACAAACTCAACTGGAGAGAACAGGTTGGTTTTTGGTTTCGCCTGCCTAAATGTCACTACATTTTTGGGATTTTAAGAAAAATACGGGGTTTGTAAACAACACTTATTTTTTAACATTTGATAACAGTTCAATGTATCCATATTCATCACATTGTAATATTGTTTGGGCCAGTATATTTCAAACTCTCTCCATAAAATGCTACAGCTTCAGAAACAATTTGTTGGGTTAGCTTCTTTTTCCAAGTCTGTTGCTCCAAGTGCACCCATTTTCTCACACTGCAGTTGTTGACTATTTCTAACATTAACATTAAATCTGTATATTTGTCTCCAATGTTTTACATCAAAACTCAGATTTACTTGTTTGTTTTACATATTATTTTGTCAGTGATTCAAAGTTGCATTATTATTTAACTAGATAAGCTAAAAGATCTTGACTTGCCTTTGTATGAAACATCCCTTCATCAAATCTCAATCATGTGTCAGGAGTCATTTTATGGAATGAACATATTGATTTAATTATCCGCTTTGTTATTGATCGTGTACAAAGAAAACTCTTTGAAAAGAGTGCTTAAAAATTGGTACAGTAAGCATCACGAATGGAAATTGTCAATAATGTATTGAGTAGTTTATGTGTTCCTATTTATTAGTTTGACTTTGTTTTCATTGTTGAGACTTAATTCCTGCACTTTATATAAGAAGTCTGCTATCTAGTTAGTTTTGGTGATTTTTGTAATACCTAAAACATGTCTTCTGGGTGAGGTTTTCTACCACACCCACAAGTGTGCTTTTATGATTTCTTTATGTGCCTTGTGTTTGTATTCCTGTGTTAAATACAAAAGAAAGCAAATGAATCCAGTACAGAACAAGTACAGACAGATATTATTTCAGTCAGTGCTTTCTGTTACATGCTGCCAGAATAATCCAATTGCTGATGGAAATGCTCAGAGATTAGGCTTGTTAACATAATAAATGAGAGCTATTCAGAGCTTTCACCACAGCACAACCTGTGCCGACAAGAACAGTGAAAATCGACTTCCAGGGAAACAACTTCCAGACCATGATGAATAAGAGCAAGAAGAGAGGATCAAGACTGTGCATCAAGGAAGCTAAAAGGGTGCTCTGGTTCTGCTGGCTAATTCTGATTAACTCAAACATTAGTTATGGTTTTGCTGAGTATGTTTTGTGTTTTAAAAGACAACTTAAGCATTAGAGCTATTTCACAGAAATGCGCTGAATAGGCAAGCGGTTATGACCCACGCCCAATTTATGTAGGCTTTAGTCCTCCTCTGTGAGTAATGACTGTCTACAATGGGTGTAAAACAGAAAGTCCCACTGTCTGCGATGTTTTCAGAGTTTTCTGAGTCATATTTTCAGTTTGTTGACATTGCCGGGACGGCAGCTGACTCCTCTCCTCACGAATAAAAGTTGTTTAATTGAGGGACTAGAGAAAAGAAGAATAACATACTGTACTCACTGCTTAACTGTGTTTCTAGATCACGCTCATTTCGGGTAAATTTACATGCAGTGTGAAGATACGAGCATAATAAAGATCGCTAACATTAGCATGCTAACACAACAATGCACCGCGAGTTGTTTTGGTTTCATGCTGGTGCTAAAGGGCGACATCTGCTGGATCAAAAAAATCGCATATAAAGCCTTTAAAGGAGGAGATATCAACTTTAAAAATCTGAAATTTTGTAACCTACAACTATAAACCTTTGTTCTCTTAAACAACTGCACTATAACATAAACCAAAGCATCCTAGATACATTTATATAAGCATCTTGGTACTGCAGCATTACAAAACAAGTTCAACACTATGTGCCCTGCATTTAACACCTGGGCATCAATAAGTACTGATCAGTAAACATCAAAAGGGCAAATTCAACAGCATGCGGTGCAGCTCAATCTTTTGTTCTCATCCGACACTTTCTCTGCCCTTCATCTGGACGTCATGAAGCTCCATGGGGAGCAGGTGCTGCTGTTGCCCTGAGCAGTATTGGGTGTGTGAACGCTAACTGACAGACAGACAATGATCATGCACACAAATACAAAGTTTAAGTGGACTCAAGAGAATGGGCTAGCTATGATGGTGTAGCAAGCCCCAGCTGTTGCCCCCACAAGAGTCTGAGGAGGTGCAGAGGAACTGTCTGTAGGTACAGAATCCATTTAATCTGGACACACACACACACACACACACACACACACACACACACACACACACACACACACACACACACACACACACACACACACACACACACACACACACACACACACACACACACACACACACACACACACACACACACACACACACACACACACACACACACACACACACACACACACACACACACACACACACACACACACACACACACACACACACACACACGTAGAGAAATGCAAGTTGCTATGGAAACGCCTTGCCAATTCAGCAAACTTAAAGAGGGGAACCGACAGTCTATCACAGATAAGCGGTGTCCTGCTCAGGATTTTCCATTTCCTCACCAGGCTTTGTGTCTGGCTGCTTACATACGGGCCTGTGTGGATTATTTTGTCAGGCTGAGAGGAGGCCCTGCTCGACACATCATCGCTGGTTGCCATGGTAACACAAGGATAGGAAGATGGCTGGGAGCAAGTTAGCTGGTTGGCATTTACTGTATCCTGTGTGAAGTGTGCTGTGACGTAGGGCTGGGCGATATATTGAGTTTTTAAGATATATCGATATATTTTCAATCCAGATATAGGGTAGGACAATATCGTTAACATCTTATCTAATATAGTTCATGTTGCATTAAAATAACGTTATACGTTTCTTCTGTAGAGCTGCCAGTTCACCTATTTCTCATCTCACTGTCTCTCCCTCTTCACCCTGCTCCTTTCTCTCTCTCTCTGAGCCAAACTCAAAAAACTAAATGGATAACAAAACACACAACTGTGTTTATTAATTAACTTCACAAACAGGTAGTTTATTTTCATGTACATGTTGAATTTAACTGACTGTTAATAAAAGACATGTCAATAAATATCGAGTATTGCCATTCAGCGGAAAAATATCGAGATACGAGTTTTGGTCCATATCACCCAGCCCTACTGTGACGTAGTGCTTTTGATAAAGGCAATAATTTAGAGGATGCCGATTATATGCAAAGAAAATGTAACCTCTTAAGAACTGATCTGTGAAGACATTAAAGGAATAACAATCAAATGATTCTTGCGTGACAACGGATGTAAATTAGCCTTTTGGCTAACTCTGGCATATTTACAGAAATGTTTATGAATATGCAATGTCCCTGTAAAATAATGAATAAAGAAATAAATTATATCACATTAACATATTTACATTTTTCCTGCAAACAAACTAGTAAACGTCAGGAAATCAAGTCCGGATAAAAAGCAGGTAAGGTTTTCATACATTTGTAAAATTTGTGAACGGACAAAATGTAGCTGAGAAAAATATCCCCAACAATAACATCCATTCTTAGAAGAAATAACTCCAGAGCAACCCTCTTAACACTGATCCACCTGATCAAAGTGCCCGGATAGAAAGGTCACAGCTCTCTGCTCTTTATTAGGATTTGTACATTCTTTTGTTCACAAACAATAACCACTTGGATTTCTTCAACAAAGCCATACAGTCTTACTCATTTCCATGTGTAAGACAAACAGCAGAAAGGACAATTATTGGCACAGGGGTTAATGTTGGGCTTTATGATTATATGATGGAACTTTTGTGCATGAATTCAATTGCATCTATACAGTTTCTTATGGCCAAAATGAAAAGATTTATATTCAAAGCAAAATTGTATGTCAAAACACCAAACTGTATTTGATGTTCCTCATATAATGTGTTAACATAAATATGGATATAAGTGGTATTTTTGAGATTTTCAACAATTTATTTCTAATTTTTTTTAGTTTTAAACAAACATGAAACAAAAAAAAGTTTTGTACTTCTCCAAAGTAAAAATGTGCTGGTTTTCTTACTGGTTGTTTTTATATAACTGCCAACATGTATTGACGTTTTTAATTCTTGTTGTGATAATAATACAATGTGAATGTGCCATATTCACTTTTGAAGATTTCTAGGCAACATTTGGTTCCATTTTGTCACATTTTATACAATAATGATCAATACATAAATTAATGGCAGATGAATCTTTAGCAAAAGCAATTGTTAGTTTCAGTAGTTAATTAAAAGTATTTATAATTAATAATGAACTCTTGTCCACCAATTATTTTACTGTAAACCCCCTGGTGCATTGGTGAGATGCTGTCTTTCAGCTTAGGTTAAAGATTTTCATTTCTACTGTAATATGTTAGTGAAATGTGACAATATTGCAATTGTATCAGTTTTACTATAAAAAAATTGTGGAAAGAGAAATGAGAATATCAAATATTTAGCTAAGGAGAAAGACAAAAACAAATGTGGGAAATTTAAGTAAGAGAGCAGAAACAAATGTGGCCAAAACCCCCAAAGACAGATCAAAACAACATTGCCATAGCAAAGTAACAAACTCAACACCAGCTCCAATAACAACCTTATCTTCAGTGGATGTCCTCACACAACCAGCATGAGTAATATTCAAACTCAAACGATTAATTTGAATAAAAAATGATAAGACAACACCAAATTCTTCCAGAGACTGTTCCACTAAGTCAAGCATCAAAATATGTCCGACACTCATGTACAGTGAAACAAGTGAAACAGAATAGCAGCAGAAGAAACATTTATATCATTGTCTTTTCTACAGTGTATGTGCTGTAAGTGCCCTAGCTGAGATTGGCCGTACTGCCTTTTTCTCTGACGTCACTGTGGTGAGATAAGCAGGAAGAGCTGGGGATGTTACAAGTAATGTGCAAAGTTATTATAGCTGGCCTGGTTTCCTTCTTCTCTGACAGGCAATCTGTGCTACAGGTTACATTGAATACAAGCTACTGCAAACTCATGGCCTGTTTTATCCCGTTATGAGTCCAACAATAGTAGATGAAGGGAACATATCAGTCATATTGAGTTTTACTGAAGTAGTGTAAGTTAAAAATCATAAAGAGCTAGTATATTGAGAAGAATATTGTTTACAATTTATCAACTGCAATTTTTTCAACTAATGTCCATCCACTCACCATTTTGATTGGCACACAGGCCAGGTCCTCATCTGTGACCGGTGTATCGTCACTTTCCAGGACATATATACCCTTCCTGGACAGTGACTGGATGACGGACAGGTGAGACTGAAGAGACGCAGCTTGCTCTGTCTTGAGGATGAGGGCACAGACACGACAGTAGAGCTCGCAGGACAGCAGCAGGTGGATGACAGGAGGCTTTATGTGTTCCTGGTCGTACTGGTCTGTGTAGAACGGGTCCCTCAGGTCCTCTGGAATATGGTCTGCAAAGAAGGGAGTGTTGAGGTGAACCATGTGGCTTTGATATATGCTCATAAGATAAAGGTATCAAATTGTGACCTGACCCTTGAAGACAAACATATAGGTTAACTGATGAGATCGTGTTTAACAGCAGAAAATGAATGACAACATCTCCCTTTCTGCAGGCTACAGAAATGCTACAAAGCAAAGCGTTTTACATGGAATATTTGCTCTATGCCAGCTTCAGTTTACTTGGCCGTTTGTTATTGTAAGTCACAGGTTATTGCCTCAGGAGCACGTTTGGAAACAGATCCTTTCTAACACTGGAGCCACAATGATCTACACCATGGAATCTTTTGCTTTCGATGTGAGGTCATTTCAAAACCAGAGCCCACAGCCAAATAAGGGCAAAGGATGAAGCACTGGACTTCTTGCATGCACAGACCAAATATATACTTTACTATCCACCTTTTATGGAGTCTCAAAACAGGTCTAAAATACTGCACAAAACCTGTCCTAGAGCATGCTCTACACAAAACGGGGTGGTGGCAGAAACATTTGTTAATGTGTTAAATATGTTTGCGAGCTGCAGTAACATAGCTGTATGTGTGTATGTGATGTGTTCTTAGAGTCTGCTCTGACTGACAGAATAAAGAGAACTCCTCATCAGCAATCTCCTGTTCGCAAAAACAGGAAAGCAGGCAGGCTGCTTCTTGCAGCTGCTTTTGTGGATGATAATTCACTGAGCACTATTACTGTATGCCAATATGAGGGAGTCACAAAACTTGGTTTTGAGATCTTTTGATCTCAAAACCAAGGCCAAGAGAATGATAGAAATGTAAAGCATTACCAAGCAAGACTGAACAGGATGTCAGCTTAGAACTGCCAAGTTCTGGACAACTTGAGTCACAATACCTTAAAAACATGTTTAAATAAAACTTTGCTCTGTAATTCAACTGTACCCTCTACAGCTTTTGGAGGATGTGAAGGACTTTGATAGTTTTACACATGAAAGATGTTAACAGGGTCAGATGGAAGTAATTTTGCAGCTGTTTTGTGGTCTTTATCAAAATATCATTTGTGGTGCTGTTTCAGGAGGTTGTCTGCATAGGTAAATGTCAACCTGCAGTGATGCAGATATGACTTGTAACACGATGTCTTTGACTATCGTTAATTTATGTGCAGAATACACGCTGAAAAGAACGCAGATGAGATCCCAAACTTGACATTAAAGGGGGGCATTCCTAGGTTCCAAAACATTTAGTCCTTGTTTTTGTGATTTATTCAAAGCGTAGCCATGAGCTTCTCTTCTGATGATTTATTTTGGATTTGCACGTTACATCACAAGGTGTTTCACAGTGTCATCATCTGCTGATGCAACTTATGAAGTAGGAATCTCGCGATCAAGATATTTCGGGCACAATCCTGGCCCTTTGATTTCAAGGATTGAATACTATACTTATATTTAAATAAATGTCTGAGGCATTGCAACTAGTAGCTGTGGATAACTGAATCTTATTACTTAGGTTTATATGTTCTGATTGATTTAAAATCCTGATTCCAAATCAAGTTGATAAGCCACAATAAAATTACTGAAATTATTTTTTGTTTCTGTTGAAAATAAACCCCAGAAAACACTAAGTTCCCTCATTTTTAAAGCTTATAAACAATCTCTTACATTCACACAAATCATTACCCAGACTAAATTTATTAAGGCCTGTCATCAGCCAAATGCATTTAACTTTATTAGGCAACAGCTGATATGACCCGTTGGGAATGTTTGTCAATTTAACCAGGATGGCAACAGTAAGCTCCTGCCATATGTTTGTACATTGCTGTCTGCGAACGAGAAGTAGTTTGGTTAGAATGTCCATTTATTCCTAGTACACTCAAATACTTTTAGACATTTGACTCTTTTACCTTCACATACTGCACTGCAAAGTCCAGCTATAAGGACTAGAACTACAAAGACCCTCCCTGATAATGCAATTATGAAGACGTATTGATTTGCGACAACAATCAGCCTGCACTGTTTATGACATGCAGCTGTTATGTTACGAGCTGCTCATGCTCAGATCACATCCATCCTCTATACCACGTTCCAATCCACATACATTACAACACAAGCCTCACCAATATGCTGTCTGTCACCACATACACATGTTGCAAAAAATGATGTCATTGTTAAACAGCATTTACCCGTAAGGCAGAAAACCCAGCAGTGCGGGTCATTTCTGGAGAGCCATGTCTGTGTAAATAAACCCATTAAAACAGTGGGAGTTATCGTGTGTGAAAACAAAGGGGTCTGGTTAGGGCGCGACTTCACGTTTGACTTCATTCCAGGGACACTGATGTTTTGTGGCAGCTGCTCCCCATCCTCCTTCAACCAGAAGCCAGGCAGATAAATGTTGGGATGGGGAGGAGCATGAGGATAGGGGCCTGGCAGCAAGACCCAGGATGTGGGTCATCCAACCGTGATCAGCACAAGCAGGGGTGAGAGCAGGGTAAGGACCAGCAATGTGCCTGCAACTGTGACAGGTGCTTGCTCTTGCTGGCAGTGTGTCTGGCTGTCTGACGCTCGCTCAGGCGGGCAGCAGCTGTGGCACATGCAGAGGGCAGTAGGACAGGACGGCATGAACACAAACCCAAACCTGCACCATCAAAACCGATCAGGGAACCCATACTGATGAATACACATGAGACGCACTTGAATCCCTGACAACCCCCACATTGAGACAGACAGCACTTCTTCAATATGGAACTACATCGCTCTAACTGTTGACATGGGACTGTTCCTGTAGCAATGTCACAAACACCATGAGCCATAGGGTGAACATCAAATGGACCAAGTATATTCAGTTCCCATGGGAGGATGGTAATTCCAGGCCACGAGAGCTTTTGGGCTAATATATGCTCTTGATTGTACAGGAGATAAACAGCATCTCCACCCATCTTCATTTGTGTGATGCATCGTTCTTGTTAGTACAGAGATGTTGTTATTATGCTCCATATTTCAGCCTGCACGGTTTGCTTAGGCCTATGATGACAGACTGAGAACTGAGCAAGCAAATGCCTACAAGCATCAGTACTCTGGGAATATAGGAGTCTAATTCATTAACCTTGCAGTAAATACAGCAAAAGGATGGCTTAAGAAAACAGAAAAAAACAAAAGCTTGACTACCACAATTTGTTTGATCTTTCAAATTCATATCTAACTGGCCTTTCTTCACAATAAATGCTTGAATTGCATTGCAAGAAATCTAATGACCACAGAAAAGTAAGAGACAGCAGCACACTCAGGACAGCTTATTTAAGGGCGAACTCGCACTCACTAGGCAATCCGTACTGTGCCTAAAGTCCAGTTGGTTTGACTAGTGTGAGTGCTCTGATCTGTGCTCAAGCACGGTACACTTCCTCGGCCCTGGCAGGCTTGGAAGGTGTGTTTCCGCATGGTACAGTTCATGCATGAGCACAAGCACAGACCACAACGTGGACAGTCTTTATTATAGAGAAATCCCTGACTGTTGCGGCTGTATCTGACTAAAATGACTCAAAATAATCCACAAAGTCAGTAAAATAGCACTCATGTTCTCTGTGCTGTTCTCCAATGTGTGGACACAGACTCAACAGCACATCTCTTAATTTTTGTTTACTTTTTATTTTTCGAGTCCACCTGTCTTGTAAACTAAGATTTAGTTAAGCCATGCATTTGACGTTATGTACAAAAAGTAACCGTGTGTGAAGGCCAGCAGGGGAATGGGGAGGGGGGGGGGGGGGGAACAACTTTGTCTAGTGTGAGTGCATCCTTAACCTCTACAGTAGTGAAAGATGATTTGAACAGAGTCTACACTGTTACAGCAAACATGCAAAGCAGTGAATGATGGGACTTGTGCATCAGATAGCTGAGGTTTATACTGACTTAGCTTACGTGCTTTGATAAGCAGATGGGATTTAATATAATAGAAAGCCTTTTTTGTCATTGTATAAGGACACAACACAATTAAGAGCACCACTCCTGGTTGGTAGCATGGAATGTAGAAAATCAAAAGGTAAATACCAGCCCTGCAGTAATGACAACAGCGGCATCATGTAACGTTAAGCCTAAAACTCTTTGAGGCTTTCACAGATGATTGAACGCCTGCCAAACAGTCAGGATGAAAATGTATTATGTGAACTCAGTCTCAGAGAATAATTAGGCCAACATCCTCACACAACAGGATTTTTCTCATGGTTTATATATCTATGTATATGTGGGTACAAATAAAGACACACTGGACCGCAGGGGCCCCAAATTAATTTCCAGTACAACTGATCTGAAGATGTGCCAACTCTACTGGCTAGATACTGTATGTAATGCCAATTTAAGAGAAATAAAATCCTCATTTGACGATCAATTGCCTGAACTTCTGAGTCTGTCCATCAACACTTTAACTGAAAATACATTGAGATGTTTTTTAATGACTATAGTTAGCACCTTGAAAACAGTTTTCAAAACAGTCTAGTCTAGACTAATAACTTTTTACTAATTTTAATACAAAACTGACAACTCATGCATACTTAAATGTCACTTCTATAGCATTTAACATAATTATGAATATAATTGAGGTGTTGAGGTGACAAAAAGCACAAGATATATGTAATAAGAAATGAACGCCTATTTCAATTCCATGGGAACTTGAAGGCTGCTAGATCTAAAGCCACAAATAAACTAGACCTTAAGGGTCGTGCTTTAATTGATACAACTCAAAGTAGTACTGAATGTATTTAAATCCTAACTGCCACAACATCACACAAGACGAGGCCTAGTTTCTAATGCTGATACCATCCAAACAGGCAGTAAGTGACTTGCAGTGTAGATCAGTATTTTCCATGCTCCGCGTACAGTCTAATAAATATAGACTAATCCTCACTCAGTGCCTGTCACTCAGCCTGATTTGGCTTCAATCTAACTGGCCATCCAACAAGAATGGAAGGATCTGTTGAGTCAGAGATGGAGGCTTCAGTTGCCAAGTGTCATGGGGGAATTAGTGTTAGCTTGACCGCTCACATACATACATATTTTTTCCCCTCTCACTTTCCCTGTCAATGTGTCACCACTGAAGAGCTGCAGAATCTTCTGACAGCAGTATGTGGACAAGAGTTAACACATTGTTGCAACAATAATATTCAAAATAACTACATGAATAGGAGGAAAATATGCTGCTGTTAGTGTTAAACTCTCTGTGGTCACAAATGCGCTTCCTGTTAAGAATGAAATTCTAGATCGTAATGGATACTACCTTGTTATTAATCATAAAGCCAACTGTACATGTAATGAAGACATAAACTTGTCGTTTGTGTTGTGTGAATGTTAAATAAATTACTTACCAATTCCATAGGCTTTAGCAAAAAGCCACCGCAGGTTGGCAGCTATTTTTGCCCTGGCGGAGTCATACATCTCCAATGGTACAACGTCCATTGTGCCTTCTGCAGCACCAGTCAAATCCACCTTTCTCCTGACACTGTCCCCGCCAGCACACAGATCAACATCCATCCTTAAAAACAAAACGAAATATCATGTTTTATAATCACTATTAGTCTGATCATACTGCTCATTCAGAGACACACGCCAAATACCAGGCGTAAGACTGCCAAGTGACAATTTCCTCTGCATGTGTTATGTAAACAGCCGGACGCTCTGTTAGAATTGAATAAATAATGAAATAAAATCCTCATCTGATGTTTGTTTGCAAAATGATGTTTTTGGTGCTACTGCTAATCCTCCTTTAGTGGTCAATTAGAATTAGGATTATATCTGGTGGCTGAGACACAAGTACTAAAGTAGCATCCTGGCAGGCGTGATCACATTCATTATGTCAAATCCTAAATGAAAGAGTGGAGACAGGAAGTATAACACCATTGCTTAAAACTAGTGGAACTGACTAGGGAACAAAATAGATTCCTTCTTCCAATGAATTACCACATTAGTTGCTTGAACCAAAATCCCTTGGAAAGAATTTTGACCACTGATAGTTGATAATGCAAACTACTCAAACAACTTCAGTTTGTCACAGAATATCCGAAACACTGCAGCACAACTCAAGATTATATAACCCTCGCCAAGTGGAAGAAAACTAAGCCTGTGACTAAATCTGTATGAGTTAGAGTAATCACCAGTAGCATGTTTAGTTATGTTATATTTCAAACACTGCTTCTCAACTCAAATTACTTTTACAACTAAACACTATTCACAGGATATGACGCTGATATATCATCAGATAAATTAGAGCACTTTTTATTAGCCATTTCCCGTTGCTTTTGCCACTTGTTTTGAGTGAATTTACTGTTTATTTATTTATTGCACCTGTATATTTGCACACTTGACTACTTTTTTTTATAATAATTCTTTATTTATCTATCATACTATGCACTGGCAGAGCTAGTATTCTGTACTGTTATCTATGAGTAACAGCTACTTGGACCATCCATACCACTTTTTTTTATCCTGGCTATGTATTGTGGGCTCATGTTTTTTTGTATGGGTGGGATATGTATGTATATATGTGTTGTGTGTTTGTATGTATGCTGGCTGCTGGAACACCTACATTTCCCTGCTGGGATGAATAAAGTATATCTTATCTTTATCTTAATCTTATTTACACTAAAACCAAAAGGACGTTCAGTCTAACCCATCAGTCATTTCTTGAGAGGATTATGATTTTAGAGAAAGTGGGGCTTTCTCAGACACGCTTTCAAACTAAAGGCCTTAAGCTATTAATTTCATTTCGCCGAGAAACAAAGTTTACCTCACAAAAGTTGATGTTATCATCAAACCTCACCATTATGTTGCCATTCACGGCCCAAAGCTAGATTGTTAGAAAAGCGATTATCAACGAGATTAGTTGTATTGATGGCGTTACTATGCCTGTGTTATGACACTATCACTGATCAGGGGACAGTGGTTAAGTGACACTGTTCACATTTGCCTAACTATAGGTTGGCTAACATGCATGCAAATGTCAAACTAAAAGAGAGGCTAACAGTTAGCTTGCTAATGTACTGTAACGTTGAGGCTGCAGCATTTATCGGCCCTATGAATGACGTTAGCTAGCTGGCAAGACATTACCTTGATAAGGTGTGGTGTTTTTTTTTTTTCCAAATCACCCCCTCTGTTTCTTCAGGGTAAACAATCAACCAAGGACCCGCCTCACTTCACAGTGGCCTGCAGTGTAGAAAACACACCAGCAGCAGCGACGCATCATAGCCAGCTAATAATGCTAACTGCGAGGGGGAGGCGAGTCTGGACGGTCTCCTCCCAGCAACAAGACCCCTTCCGCGGCCTGCGTGACAACCGCTCCACGGCAGGCTTTCAGTTTCAACAAACTGCCAGGCAGAAAAAAAAAAAGGGAAAAAAAAGACTCTCCAGTGACAAAACACGACGTACAGAAGCTCCTCGGTTAACAAATCTATATTTGCACCACACGTCCCATGTTAGGAAGTATTTGTAGACATCCTGGTGGTTGGGGAAATGTTGAGAGAGCCGGCGGTGTGTTCGCGCTCTGCCCAATGGAAATGTAATTATCATCCCAGCCTCTGTAACGTCTGCGCATGCGTGATTACCTGCCAGACTGTTTTGGTAATGCTGGTTAATTGTCAAGAGATAAACTAATCATAACTCAATCCTGTTATTGTATTTAATTTACTTTGTGAGCTTAAACACATTCATTCGTTTAGTGTCTGTTATGTTAAGCTTGTATTTAACTCCACTAAATTCTAACTAAAATCTATCTGACAAGTTGACAGAAAGCACAGTCATGTCCAGGTTTTGGGTTAGGGTTAAAGGCTAAACCCACCCTTAAATCAGGGTAATTAATTAAATTTAATTAATTTAAATATGAAATCAACACAATTTATGTACACGATTTACTTTTGTCCTCCTGTTTTGTCCTGGTGACACTGATTTATGATGCCATCTAGTGGTAAAATGTGCTAACACAATTTGAGACATTTCAGTGGTTATGTGAAGCAGTTGGAGTGTGAGCAACTATTTTTACACTTTTACTCAAGCGATCGCTTATAAAGTATGTAATTGGAATAGTATTGGACGGATCTGAGAGATCATAGGTCTAAAGATCGGAGAAATATGCTGATCTCCAAGATGATCTGATAAAGAAGAGAAGAGCTATTCAAGCTCTAGAAAAAACTTGAGGGGAAAAGAAGTGCTAGATCTCAAATGGAAAAAAGGCAATGGGGGAGTAGCAAAATAGAAAAAGAAGTCCTTGCAAATGTTCTTCAGAAGGAGCAAGCTTTCCGAGCCAGCCTCTGGGTTGAAATTCAGTGGATGATCATAGAAAGTCTCAGAAAGCGCTGAAGTGGTCAAAAGAAAAACTGACAGGCAAAATCAGATAAATGTCCTCTGAGCTTAAAAAGAAAACAAGGAAATCAAGATGCTCAAGATAAATTTGGAGGTGTTCCTTATTTAGCAGGAAGAAAAGGTTTAATTGTGCTGAAAACAAGGCACTGATGGACTTCCTCATTGAGCAGTGGAAGGGAAGTCTTGGGAAAGACAAAGAACTAATTTCCCTTCAGATTGTTTTACAGGTGAGATGTTGTTTCTGCTTGGTCTTTTCCAGCCTGTCGCACCTCCTACGGTGCCATTTGGTCAACTGCAGGGTCGTCAGCTGGAAGCCACCGTTCACTGGCGTTTCGCCCCCTAAGCCAGTACATCTCCCGGCAGGGGGGCAGTGGGTTGTTGGGGACATCTCCCCTCCAGCCCCCTGCAACTGCCTTTATCGGGGTGTTAGCCCCCAACTGATGTCCTTCCTCCGGAGCCAAAGCCAGTAGCTGGCTTTTTCTGCTTCTTCTCCTAACTCCCTAAATACTTTGCGCAGGTTCGATCAAGTGGTGCCAGCACTGCGGAGAAGTTGGACAACCGCACTGCTGACAAAGCCCCGGCATCCGACCTCCACAGGATAGAACCTAGCCTTCCAGCCTGCCTCGCGGCACTCCGCTGCCAGCTAGGAGTACTTCAGATGTTTCCTTTCATGGGCTGCTGTCATGCCTTCCTCCCAGGGGATGGTAAGCTCAATGATGATAACCCTTTTCTCCTCAGTGGACCACACTACGATGTCGGGCTGGAGAGTAGTTATTGTGATCTCTCTTGGGAAGACAAGCTGCTTTCTGAGGTCTACCATCTTCTGCCATTCTTTGCCAGGTCTAAGTATGGTGTTCCTGATGTTCCGAGGTGCTTACTTTGTTTTTTGTTGGCCTTGGACCAGAACTGCAGCGGAGCTCCCCAGCCTAGCCCAGTGCGACCAGTCTGGACTGCCCTCATCACTTCCCTGTGTTGAAGGCTGGAGATTGCGTGGTCTACCTGAGCCTGTGTCTGCCACTTCCTGCTTGTGCGGATGGGTACTCTTGCACTTCTTACAAGGTGGTCAGTGGACACCTTCAGCAACAGTACAAGGCGTGCCTTCTCTTCCTTGTACCCAAGACTGATGGACTTAATTGGTAGCTCCAGCATGTTTTGGCCAAAGAAGCCAGCATCTGAGAAGCAGCGGGGCAAGCCCAACCACTTTTGGATGTAGTTGTTAGCTAGGCTGTCCATCCTGCTAACCTCTGATGATGGAATCTCGCTGACCTTTAGTGGCCACAACACTTGATGGTACAGTGTGTGTTGGTAGCACCACACTTTGTATTTCCCTGGCAGATGGTATTGATCGATCTTTGCCAGGCCCTCCGCAAGTTTTTGCTTGGCTAGCTTCCCCATTTGTCTGTCGGACAAGTCTGCAGTATATAGCCTCCCCAGGCTCTTGAGTGGTTTTTCTGCCAGCCGTGGAATGGACTATCCACCAGCAACAAAGATGGTCTGGTTCTGTAGTACTCCTTTCCTCGTCGAGAGACTTCTTGATTTTTCAGCCTTGATCTTCATTCTTGCCCATGTGATTAGCTCATCAATGCGATTGAGGAGCCTCGCCGTGCATGGAGCCATCTGAAGGATGCTTGTGACATCGTCCATATAACTCCTAAGCGGGGGAAGCCTTTCGCCTGATGGTAAATTGATACCTCCCACCACCTGCTTTGCCCTTCTGAGGATTATCTCAAAGGCTATCACAAACAAGATTGGGGAGAGCCGCATTCCAGCTGTATAATCAGAGATTCCAAGGACCGACTTCTGAGAATAAAAGGCTCCAGGGCGAACTTGTAGATGCCCTGATCAAGTGCCAGCTTGCAAAGCTAAATCAGATTATCAGTGAAATTACCACTGAGCTTGAAGAGGAAAAGAGAATGATTGAGAAGCTCACAACTGATCCGGAGGAACCCCATAGTCTGAGTCAAGAGGTATAAGAAGGGGCTGAGAAGGACATTTGCGCTTAAAACAAAGAACTGAGAAAACACCTTGATGAGTAGTGGAGGGAAATTCTACAGAGTCAAAGAAATCCTACCCCTGCCCAACGATAAACAGAGCCTTAAAATGGAATTAAAGGCAATCACCAGATTGTTTCCTCTCTGCAGGAGAGAGTTTAACCAGCAGGCGTCAGACCTCAGAGAGGAACAGGCAAAACACTGTTCACTCTGAAGACATCATGAGGCTTCTGTCTCCCCAGAAGATGAGGAAGGTTGCAGGAGATATGAGGACGATTCAGTTGCAAGAGAAAGGGCTGGGAAGACTTTGGCTTTAGAAAAGAGCCTAAATACCAAAACAAATTGTTATGGTCCTTCCTCAAAAATGAGAAGAAGTGCTTTAAGGAGATGATTTCAGAGAGCCAAGCTGAGGTTGAAGCTCTAAAAACCAGCTGCATCCTTCAGAGCTTCTCGTGTACAACGTTCAGACAATAAAGACAGAGAATGCAGAAATCAGGGCTAAATTCCAGGGTGCAGAGAGAGAGTGTGACAGAATTAAGTCCAAGTATCACTCCCTCTCTGAGAGCAGAAGAGAAGAGTCTATTGCTAGTCCCTGAGCGCAGAAGAGAAGCCTATAATAAGCCAGAGCGCATGGTAGATGAGCTCAAATCGCATAAGCTGGAGAGCAAGACGATACGGAAACCACTCAAAAATGCACTCAAAGAGTAAAAGACAATAAAACAAAGTTGCAGGAAAGAGTTGATAAAGCTGCCTCTGCTCCTGAGGAAGAAAGGATCACCATGGGAGGAGTATGGGCTTGACGTAAATCAAGCCTTGAACAAACAGATGCAGACTCAGGACATGGAAGAGTCCAACATTCCAACAAGACACCTCGCTGACACTTAGTTTGATTTCAGCCAGTGGAGAGAAGCCCTGGATGAGACCACAAAGGCTATACACCACCTGCAAAAGGAAGACAGCCCTAGAGAAGAGGCACAGTGACATTCACTCTGACCTTCATGGCCTGTTTAAAGCTTACATTCCCTGCAGGTCAGATATGAGAGGCTCAGCTACCAAAATACACTTATCCTAAATTCTTGCTTACTTTAAAATAAACACCCTCAACCCTCAAAATTCCCTCATCATGATATTTAATATATGGACAGACCATGGAAAATATAATATTTGACCCAAATGTGGCACTTAAAGAGATGTAGACATGGGGCCAACTTGACAAAGAGTGAGGTTCTGTGAGGCTAAATGCTACTTTGACTTATGTCTTTGGAGCCTGCGGTTTGGGGCCATTGTGAGGGGCCACAAGTGAGCTGGCTGCTTTTATAGATTTTAGAGCTCTGTCCATCCAGGTCGCAGAGAAGGATGTTGAGGAGATGCTATGTTTTTCCAACTGTCACATATCAAACTGTCTTCTTCAGATTTTGTTGTCTCCAACTTGCCAAATGTTGACTCCATATACCTGTCGTTCATTTAAAGAAAACACAGAATCCAAATACAGCCACAAAAAAATAACTTTAATGCAATGGTGATTTAGATGCCAGTTGCCATGAGGCTGTTTGGATGAACAGACTGTGAAAGAATATTGCATAGGTTGTAAATCTGGGACTGTTCTGCATGAAAACTGAGTGAAAACATTAACCTGTGACTCCAACAGTGCTTCAGCATACTGAAGTAATGAAGTTCATTTTGTTCTTTTCCGTTCCTGTTGACCATTTTTCAGAGTTTTCTGTGGACTTGTTTATTCTCCTTTAAATATTCCATCTCCCAATGTTTGCTTCAAGATATGACGGGACAGTTTTTTTTTTTTTTTTTAAACTCATGACAATGCAAAGCGTGGAGGTGGTGAGACAGCTGGTCACTGTGGATATGATGAAGGTCCACTGCAGTGCAGAAAGTGTGCAGAGAGGCTTCCAGAGACGTGTAGAAGTCCTCCTTCATACTTGAACTCACGTTGCAACCTACCAGTCCATTAGCACATTTGTATAATGGTTTGTAAAAACAAGAATTGAGTCTTTTCTTTTCACATTTGTAGATTAGCTTTGAGGTTTGCTAGAAATATTATAAATAAGAACAAGTTACTAGTTTGGCTTTGATATAAATAATGTAATAATACATTGTTCAAACAGACACCTCTTTCTAAAAACATTTAAGTATTTTCAAATATTGCAATTACAAAACCATGTCTTGTTGGTGTTCTTATTCATAAGCAAAATTTTACACAGATGGTTAAAGCCATTTTCCAAATCCAAACTAGACTGGGGTGAGTAGAGGTTTGCCATAACGACAGGTTTAGAAAAACAATCTCAGCCTCCCTGAGCAGAAAGTCACATCAATACCACATTTTAAATATTGAATAAAAACACTCAAAAGCTTGGCAAAACATACCACCCTCCATATTGTTTCTAACTCAGGGTACAACCAGGAGAGGCTCAGCTCACCTTCTCGCAGCTGAAGATTTGAAGTACTCAATGCAAATGCTTATATTGTGTAACACACTACCCCATTGCTAATCACACGTCTCTTAACACTCAAATCAAATATATTTCTCTACAGGTTAACAGAAGTCCTTGCTATTGCACAGAAAATGAGGGTATTTTTCAATGGGTACATCTAATGACAAGGCAGGTTATATAGTGACATTTTGATTTGGTTTGACAGCATAAATGTCCATTGCTCTCAACATAAAAAGGTAAACCGAAAGACCAACATAGGTTGTGTCGAGAATTCTAAAATGTTTACACTCGTATGAAGATGTTTGAACCTTCACAGCATGAAGCGAGCATGAATCTTCATCATTCAGATTAAAGGTTATAAAGGCTGTTGATTAGGCTCAGCTTCATTTAACATCCCAAAAACAGCCTTTTGAGACAAAAAAAACCTCTTCTTTTAACTTCTGCCGTGCTGCAGTAAGTGATATTTATAGAGGTGAACAAGTGCTAATTGAGAGCAACATGAATATATGACATTCAAGAGCACATTGACAATAAACACAGTCCTAATATATAATTTCCTTGTAAAAACATGACTAAGACACAAACAGTTTAGTGTACAGCTTTCGTCTAAGAAGGCAAAGAAAGTCAATTAGTTAAGGACAGACGTTCTCTTTTCACTGAGAGGCGGTTGATTTACAGTGACCTCACAGGCGTGAATGGAGACAGAGGTAATGTGTCTGAAAGCCTATTTTTAATTAGCTTCATGGACACACCACTGTCACCAGCAGCCTCTCAATTTCAAGCAGGTATTTGGACAAAAACAAGACGGGGGGGGGGGGGGAAGACAAACATGGGAGTGACAGATGACAACCAGACATTCATCACTGATGAAATGTGACAATTTAAAGAGACAGAGACAAAATTGTAATTGATATTTAAATATTGCAAAACATACAAAAACAGTTTCCTTTTAAGTGTAAACATTAAACTGATGTCGGATGTCATTTTTGCACATGGAGAAATTATATAAAATAAATCATGTCTGTCATGACTATAAATTGTTCTCATTAAAATGTAAAAACAACATAGTAAATCTTGTTTATATTATTATTGTAATAATAATAATGCTTATGTTAACATTTGTTTGTATACGTTTTTTTTTTTTACCGTACTGATATAAATAGTTATATGTAGAATATCTTAATTCATACTTTGACCCCTCCCGCTTTGTCTTTTCAAGGCAAAAACAATACTTGTGTCTCTGCCACACTCAGACTCTCACACATCCAAACACACCTTCATACATCCCAATATGGTCTCACACACACACACACACACACACACACACACACACACACACACACACAAGCTGCCACAGTCATTCAGGGGAGGTCACCAGGAGGCTCTATGTGCGATTGAGGGTCTGGAAGATTCTGGATATTTGGAGCATTACAGGGCCGGTCTCCGGGTCGTTCATCCACTGGGTGCTGTTCAGAGGATTCTCCAGCATGTCTTCAAACGCTGCATAAAAAACACAAGACACAAACACAAGACACAAAACACAAGACATATATTTCAGAAAAGCAGCAAGAAATTACTGGAGCAAACCACCTTTAGTGAATTAGCCTTATTGATGTGGTTTTGAAGCCGCTGAGAAGGCTGTCAATAACAGGCTGGTGTGGGACATTAAAGAAGAGGGTCTTATTAAATGAAAACAAATCAACCACAAGATTATGTTATAGTTAAATGATTTTAGCATAACTTAAAGACCTAAACTACTATAAAATCCATCTACTATTAACAAATTCTTAACCAAGCAGATTTTTCAAATGCATCTCCTATATTATTACATAAAAAGTTTGGTAATCTTGACCAAGTTTATTTTCTAAGGTACCTATTAAAAAGTGATTAAAAAGCAAAAAACACAAGAACTTTACTTCATTAATATTTACAGTCCAATATGCCTCCATTTTTTTCACCTGTGCCCATCGTCCTATCACTATTTGTGAGACTGGAGGTCTAGTTACCGTCCTGACTAATCAAGATCAGCTTCTTCTTTGTCCTTTATTCTTGATCCTTTTCTACAAGGCAAGCGTGCACATTGCTGCATATACTCAAATGCAGCAATGTTGGCTATCTGCCGTTTTATTCCTTGGTGTGAACCAAAAAAAAACAGTGCTACAGAATGAAAGTGACCAAGTTTTAAAATGTCTGCAGACTTTTCACAACATTTGAGAAGACTGTACCTAGCAGAGTCTTAGGATTGGTTAAACCCAACTGCACCACTGGATTCTCCAGAATGGCCTGGAACAGTGGGCTGTTGGTGTCGATGCCTTTGTCCATATCTTCAGGAGAAGGTTTCCTGTCTCCCAGCAGCCACTCACACTGCAGGATGGGAAAACACAATGTGGAAACAAAAAACACCTTTCAGATTTGAAAACCAATTTCTATGTATTTTATTGTTTATCATAAGACAGGTCAGACTGTAGGATCAGCTACAGTGTATTTTCCAATATTTGTATGCTGTCACCTTCAGTTAATTTAAATGATTACTCTTGTACTTGTGAATATTCCTTATAATCAATGTGCCCGGTATTGTTCTGCTTTGAATTGTGGTCATGCTTTGGTGGACATGACATGAATTATGCAAATGGCTGCAACTGTATAGCTCACAATTAGGACCGTCAGCATCAACTAGTTCATCGCGATGAATTAAAGTTTGAAATGAATGTTTACTTTCTGTCACAATGAACTGCATGCTATTTTGTCCCTTTGGGTGCTCTGTGGATTAGCCTCTGCAGTATCTCCCTGTAGTCACAGTGACTCACAAGAGCGACACTGCTGCATCTTTGAAAGTCTTAGTTTACTTTAAAATACTTTCAGACAGCTCAGTGGACGAGTCAAAAGTAATATCCACCTTATGACATCAAAGATTTCACTTTCTTACTGTTCCTTTTAGCAATTTACATTTAGTTTTTGATCTCTATCGTGTTCCTATATCCGTGGTTAAGTTAATGTCGTGACCTTTGACCTACCCCTAGGTCCTTACATTATTTTAAAATAAAGGCAGCGTTGCATCAAACAGCAATTAAAGTACTGTCTTCTTAAGAAAGTTAAAAAAACTGAATTTTTAAATGTGATATAACGTAATTTCAAATATGCAATTAAAAATGTGATGAATAATAATTAACTACTGAAATGTATGGATGAATTGCAATTAAATAATGTAATTATTTGACAGCCCTACTTATAATCACACAAAGACTTGGTGTAGAGAATCGTAGATTTGCCTCTAAGAACTCTGTTATTTGTGATATTGTTTGCAAACACCTACCGCTGCATCTTGTTGGTTGTTATTCACCCTCAGAGCATCAATCACCTCCTTTTCATCAAATCCCATCTCCATCAATGCAATGACAGCCTGCAGAATCAAAGAAAGAGAGTGTCTGTTTAGTTTAAAGAGCCTCACAGTTCAATTCTAACAACACAAACTGTCCCACTTCAGTGGAGCCTTGTGGGTTGTCTTGGAGGAAAAAGTCATTTGTGCACATCATGAGAAGCAGTTGGAAACGTACTACCACCGCTTAAATGACCGTATACAAGACGAATGAACCACGCAGCATTGTTTCGCTATTTCAATCAGTTTTCTATTTTTGGAAATACAGGGGAGCCCTTTTCCTCTGGACAATGGGGTACACTGAGAGCAGGTGTGAGCTCCAAGAAGAGTTTTCTAAAAGTAAAAAACAAGCAAACTACTCTATGAAAGCTTTGACTGGTTAAAGTCACCCACTCTTGAGTCTGGTCTGAACTCCCGTTTCCTGCGGATCCTCTTGAAGATCTCTGTGAG
Organism: Labrus bergylta; assembly: GCF_963930695.1. Lineage (NCBI taxonomy): Eukaryota > Metazoa > Chordata > Actinopteri > Labriformes > Labridae > Labrus > Labrus bergylta. The sequence continues at coordinate 20,125,038 of NC_089196.1, forward strand.
TTCGTCCTGCCTGCTGCTTTCTTCTGTGCTCGACTGGCTGGAGAGGCTGCGGAGGAGGTTAGGAGTAGAGGATAAGCCTGAGGCTGAGGCTGAGGCTGAGGCTGAGGCTGAGGCTGAGGCTGAAGCTGAGGCTGAAGCTGAGGCTGAAGCTGAGGCTGAGGCTGAGGCTGAGGGACCTGCGGTGGCAGCTGCGGTGGCAGCTGCTGTGGCTCCTGCTGTACCAGAAGAGTCCTGGCCTGGCATGGGTGTGTCTACAGAAGGGTCATCTACATGCTCGATAAGCCACTCCATCGCCTGTGTCACTGACATGCTGCAGGAAGAGAAAGGAGGAGATGAGGACAACAATGGTTTCTGAAAGGGACAAGCATTAAAGTCTGGCAAGAATGTACAGTCAGGTGATTCATCGAATGAGTCACTCTTCAAAAGAGAAAAACAAAAGAGAACACGAGGGTGTGCACATCCATGCAAAATGATTAGAGGTACAGCACAAGAAATCTCCTGCACCTGTATGCAGGACATTTTATTTTAGCAGGGCAAAATTAAAATCTACAAGATCAAAACATTGCCCTGGTAAACAGTGTACGGACATTTTTCTGCAGTGAGTCACTCTTCAGACATGAATTGAGAACAAATAAATACTGAAGAGGTATTCCAAATTGTTTTACTCATCTTCAGTTGTAAGTGATTTTTTTTTTTTTTAACTGCCACACACTTACTGGTTTAATCTAAGAGCTTTGATGGCTCTGCTCTCAGGGAAACCCATCTCTGTGAGCTGCTGAAGGGCCGTTTCATCCACCCGATCCTCTTCATCTTCATCTAACATCGCTACAAGAGAAAGTGACACAAAAAGATCAAAGAGTCGAAAATAAAGGTTGAGAAATATGTTAGATGTCCCCTACAATAATCAAGCAACAATACATTTTGAAATATGACAGGGATTTGTGAATAAACTGCATTGATCTCGATTGCAAAAAAAAAAAAAAACTAGAACAGTTCATGAAAGTCCTGTCCCGCTTCAGTAGCAGGCATTTATTTCTAATGTATCAGGTAAATGTCAAATCAAATGTGATATTTTCATCAGCAGAAGTCATGTCATGACATTGGGATCTTTACCATTTGCCTTTTTGAAGAGTTCTACAGCATCAGGGTTCAAGGCAAGAAGCTTCTGGGCCACTTCAATGAGAGAAACCAGAATTTTTCTAAGCTCTGTCTGAAACTGGAACGACAGAAACGCAACAAAAGTCAGTAACATCATTAATACAACACTGCATCTTAAGGCTAAACTTCTAGAATGATATATATACTGTAACCTTTATGTTGAAATGTAGCTCTACATACATTCTGTGAGCTACACCTGTTCCCCCCCCCCAGAACCTTACATCTCTGATGTTATGTTGGGCAACAGTACGGTCTGTGTGGCGCGTGGACAGGCTGGCAGTGGCTTTCAAAATTGCATCTTTGTCTGGAGCCTTGTTATCTTGTTTCTTCTGCAGAACAGAAAAACAGAAAGACCACAGAGAGATCATTAAAATAGACTGATGAGGGTTGTTTACAAGCAATGACGAAGAAACGCTTTCAGTAATGATTCAACAGGTAACACAGTTGTTTTATCACACCTTCTCATCTGCACCAACTTCTGCCATCTTGGGAGGGGTTGGTGGTGGTCTTTTCTTTATGAGCAGCAACACTTCTACAACACACAGGAAACAGCATCAGTCTCTGGAGACCGAAGAAGGATCATCATTTTCATAATAAAACGTCCATTGAATATGGCCTTTAGTACCTTTATCTTTGAGGTTTTCTTCTGCGACGGTTTTGGTGTCAGTGAGGACTCTCTCTGTAGCAGCATGTATTAGTTTATGGTGGGTAAGTGTTTTGGGGTCTTCAAGACTTCCATGCACACACTGTAAACAAAGCACAATACAAAGACTATCAGAATAAACAGTGAATAGTGGGAATGCAATTGTTGATTCGTTTCATTAAAATGTTTATCCATCAACAACTTTCAATAAGTTTAGAAAATGTCAACACAAAACTGTCATCTTCATATTTTATCGCTACCACAGGGCAAGATCTGGCAGATTTTATTCTAGGATTACACAAATAAAAGTAAGTCTGAAATCTGCCTAAAATATCACTTTTCTGTTGATTTAATGTAGCTCAATTATTGCTGAAACTAGAAGAATACACATTAACTCACAATATTGTATTTACTGCAATTTTGATGTATGATTAATTGCTGATGCTAAATATCAAATATATCTTCTGTTGCATAACTGCTGTGGATCTTTTATGGTTTTCAAAATGTTCAATGTGCAGATACTTTTCGATACCAAATGTTTTTAAAAAAATGCATTCTCTGTTACCTTAAAGGTCGATACCATCAAGGGGGTTAAAAGAAACTACATGTATTTTATAAGACAGGTACTTAGGAGTTGATTGAATCCATCAAAAAGTGCAAGCAAACTTCTGCACACTGTATAATTACCACAAATGTGTTGACAACACAATTGTGTAATATATAAAGTGTGTAGGACAGGGGTCTCCAACAGGCCTGCCCCGAGCAACTGGTCGCTCGCGGGCAGGTTTTCAGTAGCTCGCCTATAGGTTGACTGACTGTGTTAAAAACAAAATCGAAAATCTGACGACGGTAAATGCACCTCTTCCCACTATTCATATATTTGGCCCATAAAAACAAGTATGAAGTAGTAATGTTTTCTTGGACATTGATGTGAAATTAAGATTATTGATAAGCATTGTCTTATTGCAATTTCACACATGTGCAAACCAGCGGCTTAATTCAGCTGAGCTATGTAAATAAATGCAAGCGATTTGATGCAAGTAGCCCTTGGCCACTTTCATTTTTTTTTAAAGTAGCTCTCAGATAAAAAAAAAAAAGGTTGGAGACCCCTGGTGTAGGAGTTTGCTTACACTTTTTTGATGTTTAAAAACAATAAAGTTCCCAATATTGGGAGCACATGACTTCTATTTTTTTTTTTAAATCTAGTTCAGTCTTGTTTATGTATTGTGGGGTAGGGGGTGGGGGGTGACGTCATGTTGTTGTTTCTGCTGCTTGATTTATTTTAATGTAAAGCTTTTTTAAGTGTCACCATTATTAATATCTCTCACAACGCCATTCATTACAAACTTATAGCTTGAATATAACACAATGCTACAATGGCCATAGAAGGAGAAGTAAGATGAGCTGTGTAATTATAGAGTGTCAGTAACTTAAAGCAGCATGCACATATAGCTCTCCACTGCCTACAGTAAAAAGGGGGGCAGAGTCGTACTGTTAGCTAGCTGGAGAGGGGCAGCCAACCTGCTAAATTATAAATAGCAGAGTCTACCCAGTTACTATAAATACAAAGTCACTGACACTGACAGTTTAACAGAGGGCATAGTAGACTGCAAACACCCCGGGCAGAGGAGTGACACGACAAAAAAAAAAGACACAAACAACCCAAAACACCCACAAACACCTACATGTTTCAAGCACTTCTCTTTGAGTTTATCAACAGTGGTGTCTTCCGTGACCTCCTCCAGCCACTCCGTGCCGTCCATGGTGCAGATGTGTATTTTTAACACTTTCCCGGCGAAGATCTTCTCCTCCTGGACGAACATAGCCGCAGTCTTTCAGAGTAAACAGTACTAGTCCAGTGACGTTAGCGAGCAGCGGTTGCTATGTTCTCCTGGGCGAGCTAGCGTGCTAACGTTAGCACCCCAGCTAGCCTGTGGTTGTATGAATCCACCGAGAAGAAGAAGGTAACAGTGTGCGCCGATTAGCTCAGTGCCATTTCCGATTTACCCCGCCGGTTGTCGGTGCGGTGGCATTCGTTCAAGTTCTGTGACCACCGAGCTGTTTATTATTCCCAACGAGCCAGCCAAAGACTACCCTATTTTTACTGTAATGTATGAACTCTGAACTTCAACGGGTGCTGCTAACGTTGCATCATGGGAGTCGTAGTTCTTTTTGAGTCACCGGCATCTTTTTTGGTTTTAAAGATTTCCCGCTTTGAATGCCATTTTTTAGTAGTAGTAAATATATTTATTTCGGTCCATGACCACAAAGCATAGATATATGGAAGCCCATTTCCGCCAGTTAAAAAAATAAAAATAAATAAAGTCATAATAATGAGATAAAAAGTCAAAATTACGAGATATAAAGTCAAAATTACGAGATATAAAGTCCAAATTATGAGATATAAAGTCCAAATTATGAGATATAAAGTCAAAATTATGAGATAAAAAGTCAAAATTATGATATAAAAAGTCAAAATTATGAGATATAAAGTCATAATAATGAGATAAGTCAAAAATAATGAGATATAAAGTTGAAATTATGAGACTTTATTATTTTTATTTATTTATTTATTTTTACTGGCGGAAATGGGCTTCCATACATAGCACATACACGAACAATAATACAAATAAAATAAAAACAATGGCCGAAAAGGTGTAGGATGAAGCCGAGGCTTATTATGCCTACCCTTTGAACATTTCATTTATACAGTTTATCAAAAACAAGAATAGCAGCAAAAAAAGAAACAAACAAAGTAACCTGATTTCACAAAACAGAAAACAGTTGTCAGTTAACCAAATCAAAACAATAAAAGGAAAATAAATAAAAAAATGAAAAGCTTCCATAAATGATTAATAATAATCAGACTATAGTTATAAACATTATCATAGTGATGTTTTATATTTTTCTACTACCCTGAATTTGAACCGTTTTCTAATTGAGCTGCACATTTTTACACCATTGAACACAAAGAAATCCTTTTCTTTTTCATTGTTTGTTTTGTATTACTAACTTGTATATAGGTAAAGAATCTCCTTAAAGCCAATGCATGCATTTATAACGACTCCCCTTTAAGTAAGGACAGAAGATATTTAAACTTTTAAACTTTAGCCTGAGTTGCATATATCATATATCAAACTGTATTGTGGGCTCATGTTTTTTTTTGTATGGGTGGGATATGTATGTATATATGTGTTGTGTTGTGTGTTTGTATGTATGCTGGCTGCTGGAACACCTACATTTCCCTGCTGGGTTGAATAAAGTATATCTTATCTTATCTTAATCTTATAAAAATATGGGAGAAACTGCACAATGTTTCCTCTGAGTATGAACTGAACGGGGAAAAAACATAAAAAAAATGCAACTGCCTCGGAGATCGGAGGCTTACTGTTAGTCCTGATCTGATTCGTGCTTATTTCATTGTTGGATTTATGCCATGAATATACCATGAAGCACAGGTGTGCTGTTTTCTGCTTACCTGACAGTGTTTTCGGCAATGCATTGATTAAAAAAATGATTAGACACATGACAATGTCTTCAACGGAGCATTTAGTGAAAGCAATACAAAATCCCTCATAATGTAGCTTACAATAAATTAAAGCCATAAGAGTATATAAGAAGAGAAGTTCAGTGCTTTAATTTGAAACTGATATCTAGGGCAATTTGTTTAATAGGTTTAACATATTTACAAATCTTACTTATTTCAGGCTGTTGCATTTTCATTATTTGCTCTCCCAGTGCACAAGACTTTTCATTTAGCCAAGTGAATTTTGATATTTAAAGTTCCAAATTTCTACCACTAGAGAGAGACATACTCACTAAAATATTTATACAAACTTACAAATCAGTTCAATTGTACTCCCGCAAATGTAAAACGGTTGTCTAAAAGCTGATGAGTCATTTGTCGTTTTGTTAATTTATATTTTGTTCTGAAAGCTAATGGATCCATACAACTTCTTCATTGTCCTGATTAGTTTTAGTGATTCATCAGTGTTGTGCTTAGTATAATGCGGTTACTGAACTTAATCTTTTCAAATTTAGCTGACATATTGGTTCACTGAAAGTGGCCGGTATTGTGATTTGCATATCTTGTAAAGAAATTGAAAGACAAAGAAAGACAGTTCTCAAAGGTTCAAGACACACAAGTGCTCTTTATTATAACAAGAAACATTTTTACGGATTAAGAATGAAAAAGGGAAATACATTACTTGCAAATTATAACTTTATAAGAGGAAAGGAGCATATTGCAGATTTTACAATTTCACTAAAACCTAAATTTCTCTCAAAAAATGACATAAGCAAACTATACCAGAGAGTGTCACAAAGCATGAATTGGACACAACTGAGAACTTAGCAGACTCTTTTTTCTATTTGTACAAAGTTTAACAAAACATTTCATAACATGCACAAATGGTTGCCTCGGGGGATATTTATGTGATAAGGAACACTAAATAAATAGAAATTTATAAAACCTCAATATTTATGTTATTTCCCTTTTTATGAGAAAAATGTCACAACATTTTGTATCTATTTGTATATAATTCAGATTTATTTATGCAATAGGGACCTCAAAATACAAAATATATATTCTGTTCTGTTTGACATTTTAGAAGTTGTTGACTGGCACAAACCTTTCAAATTGCATGCTTAAGACATCAGATTTCTTAAACAAAATCTTGCTTACAAGGGAAATGCACAACATATTTACAAAAGAAAGAACACAGCCATAGGCTCAAACTAATAGGAGGGAGATGGGAAATGTAGTTTTCCTTTTCCCTCTGAACACCAGCATACACTTTGGCCAACAGGCCAGTTCTCCAACGACACAGGACTAACAGATAACTCAAGCCTGCCATAACTGCCAATCTCCAAGATGGCCAAATACTGTACAACATCTCCCCCACATCTTTATGTATGAAGACAATCAAATCTTGAGGCACACTATATTGTTGTTCCACTGATTAAAGAAATATACACAATTTTAGCGAGTGTAACAAAGGATCACATATTTAAGAAGGGGACATTTCCAAAACAGCTTCTGCATGTGCATTTAAACACAGCTTATGTGTTCTGTTACGAAAAAAATGTTTTATTGACATACTGGAAAATGTCCGCACTTACAACAAATTGGAATAACACTGAAACTATAAAATGAAATGCCTCATAATCACGAGTCTTTATAAACAAGATTATACAAAAAATAACAAAATATAAACAAAAATTGAGAAACCATAAGAAACAAAGCAAATACTAAAAGTCCTTAAGAAAAATAAATACCCAGTGTGTATGCTGATGCTTCACTGCAGAAAAGAAATACTAAAAGAAAAAGAACAGTCTCCCCAAGGACTTTCTCTGTCCTGCATATGACCCAGCACCACGGATCCCCAGAATTTCTGTAAGCAGGCAATGCATATAAATAAGGCATTAATAAATAAAAAGAATGGATGAAACACAGTTGTTGCTGTTAGTATAAAAGCGTATAAAAGTCATGTTTACAGCTTTGCCCTTTTTCTATCTTTTCACAAAGAGTGCCTTTTATATAAAAGAAAAAAATACAGCAGCTCATCTGGGCATAGAGATACAAAGTTTTTTTATTTGAACTGTTCAGGTATGTGTCCGATTTGCGACTGCATGCTCGTCGGTGGACTTGAAATGCCCTCTGACCAGTCAGACATGTTGGAATGAGGAGATGAACTTGACCACTGGTCCGGTGAGCCGGGGGAGGGGGTCAGAAAGGGGTGGTCGGGCACCTGGACCTGGTGGTTTGGGGTGTTGTCCATAGGGCCTGAATAGCTGTGCTGGGAGGGCGGGGTGAGGAACTGGGTGCTTGGCATTGATTGGCTCATGATCTGGGTTTCCTGCGGCAGGATGGTGTGAATGGGCATGCTGGAGTTGCTGCTGCCCTGTTGGAGCTCTGGAGAACTGAGCTCCCCGCTGATGAAGTTCTGACTGCTGGCGTTTGAGTTCTGGTGTTGCAGCTGGATGCTCTGCTGCTGTTGTTGTTGTTGCTGCTGTTGGAGCTGCTGCAGGTTCTGGATTTGTTGCATCTGTTGTGCCTGTTGCTGCTGCATGATGTGCGTCTGTGGAGCCAATCTGCTACTCTGGATCCCCTGGTAGTTCATCATCTGTGACAGGCTGGTGGAGGGATGGCCGTTATGGAGAGAGGTCATCATGGGGTGTTGCCCTCCCTGGTGCAGACCTCCCTGACCTCCAGGAGCTCCTCTCATGGGGTTGAACTGGCCCTGCTGACTCATATTGCCATGCATCCTGGACAGCCAATCACACTGGCTACTTATGGCGCCCTGGCCGGACACAGGCAGATGGGTGAGACGAGGAGGCAGTGGGTCAAACTGCATCCGAGCCAGCTCCTGCTTGCTTGGCATCACCATGTGGTTCACACCATGGTGGGGATCAGACATCCCCTGCAGGTGGTTCAAGGCCACAGACGGCGACTGTTGGAAAGGTGAGGTCATCATAGGTGGGGAGGCAGCATCAGAGATGTATCCATGTGGGGACTCTAACGAGTCAACTGGGGAAAGAACAGCTGAGCTGTCAAGGAGGTTCCCAGACTTCCCATCCTGGGAATTCTTCTTCTTCACCTTCATGTCTTTGCCCTCCTTGCAACCGATCCCCTTGGCACTGGGCTTACGGGCCTTTTTGCCCTGACCTTGAGGCTGCGGCTGCTTCATGCTGCTCAGGTAGCCATTAGGGGAACAGAGAGGAGGGGATAATGTGGTGCTGAGGGATCCCCCATGCATGTGAGGACTCCGCACCAAGTTGTACTCATCCATCAGCCGCACAATGTCATGATGCATTCTTTCCTGTGCGATGTCTCTGGGTAGCCGGTCCATGTGGTCTGTAATTTCTCTGTTAGCAAAGTGGTCCAGTAACACCTTTGCAGTCTCATAGCTTCCTTCCCTGGCAGCCAAGAAAAGAGGGGTTTCCTCCTAAAAGAGACATAGAGGAGACAAGATGTTAGTCAAGCTAGTAGGCAGAGTAATGTCGTATTGTTTTGCAGATTTACAAGGTCTTTTACCTTGTTGTTCTGCATGTCCTTGTTGGCACTGTTTTTGAGAAGCACGATAGCAGCCTCCACATTATTAACAGCTGCAGCCCAGTGAAGAGGAGATTTACCTGAAGAGACCAAAACAGGGTTATTAGATTCAAAGTTTGACTTTAATGCATGTTAACAAAATTGAATAGATTCAACAATATGCTCATACATGGGCCACAACAAAAAAGGCTTTTTTTTTTTTTTTTTTTACCAAAATCATCGATTGCATTGACGTCAGCGTGACAGTTAATGAGCTCCTCCACCATGCCCTCCACAGCCAGCCTGGCAGCCAAGATCAGGGGTGTAGTGCCATCATGCATGCGGGAATCCAAGTCTGTGGCACGGTTTCTAATTAGGATCTAAAAGTACAAACAATGGGTTACTCCATTAGAGTTTTTAGCTTTATAACATTGACGTAATCATCATTTTCACAGGTTCATGCGTCATAAGATGACTGTAATAGTTTAATCAAGTGTACAAAATACTCTGAGTAATTCTAAGCTATGTTTACAATGGTCTTCAATGAATTGGCCAATTACACTTAGATCCATAGAGTGATGCAAGTGAAGTAAAAATACAACTAACGTTTATCTGAAAAATAGCTTAAACAGTTATGACAGATAAATTGGCCAATATTGTTTTTTTTTCAAGGGAATAATTAGAAAACAAATGGTGTAAGTGATGACCCACCTGGAACACCCCCTGGGCGTCAGCAGCCACTGCAGCATGCAGAGGTGTCCTGCCCATGTTGTCCTGAATGTTAGCATCAGCGCTGGCCTCCAGCAGGCGTTTGGCAGCATCTGAACGAGCGTAGCGGGCGGCCAGGTGAAGGGCGGTTTCACCTGTGCGGTCGGTCTGATTGTGAAGGTTTGCACCCTGGTAGATAAAGTCGTTGATTACGTTTGCAGAGGCATCTTCCTCTTCCTCGCTGTTGCCGGTCTCTAAACCTCCCCCGCTGCAGGATGCGATCATGAGCGGCGTGAATCCATCTGGACACAAAGGCAAGAGGGAAGAAGATATGAAAGAAGGGAAGAGACAGCATGGTCAGCACAGACTCAGAAGCTGCTACAGAAAGACAAGCACCTGCACTTCAAGCAACATTCGGATCAAAACAAGGCAACTAACAAATCGAACGTGGACTTGGACACTTTTGCCTGGGTTGAATCATCTCCCTTCAATAACAGATTCTGTTCAAGCGCCAGCACAGGAAAAGCTTCAGAAGGAAAACGTAGCTAGGGGGGGATAGAGGCCTGGCTCGCTAAAGTTAGGTTGCTGCAAAAACGAAAGCATTAATATCTGACTGTGAGATTGACTGTGAGACTGACTGTGAGACGAAGCTCAGTCAGTCGACTTGAATGGGTTTTTCTCCTCTTCAAAAGGAAAGCAAGCCCCAGATCTTACAGATTTGGTCGATTCAAGTGCATCGATCCACAGTGGGGAAAAAAGTGTGCTCTCAAGTTGTTAACCCTGTTGCTTTGATTTCTCATATCTTTTCCTCAGGGAATTTGGCACTTACTACTATTTTTTTTTCATTTGATGCCTCTATTGGTTTTAATAATATGGTATAATAAAAAAGAAAAAGAAACAGAGGCCCATTACTGGTCAAATGATTAATCTGATCAGGAATCAGTGTTTCCCCCCAGGCGCCTGGCTTCCAGCAGGCTGCTTTGAAGAAGATCCTTTACCCTGAGGATATGAGGCTTTAGCAACTCCTACATCCGTGATTTTACACACACACACACACACACGCACACACACGCACGCACACACGCACGCACATGCACGCACACACACACACACACACACACACACACACAGTTATACACACACACACAAACACACACACACTAAAAAACACACACAAATGCACGCATACAATAAAATAAATTAAAATTTCACTTGCAAAAGCCACAAATCTATGAAAAAGCATACACTCACACGCATTCATGCACTCTTAAAGTACACAAAAACACACCAACACAGATATGCACATGGTCACACACACACACACACACACACACACACACACACACACACACACACACACACACACACACACACACACACACACCGTAAATGTTCCTTAAAAAAATTACTTGATCTGTTATATATTTAGATTTTTGAAGAATTAAATGATTTGAAGAATTTCGATTTCTGATGAATGGAGAAGAACTTTTCTGTATTTCAAAAATATAATGCAAAGAAGTCCAATATCAAAGAGCTAATCTTTGTGTGAAAGGAATATCTATTTTCCCAAATAAAGCTTTAATCATCCTGAGTAGGCTTGTTAACATTTTCTGCAGAAAATGTAGAAAATGTTGACAATTTTACAATAAAACTAAAAAAAATTTGTCAAATATTTGATTAGTTTTTGGTTTTTATATTGACAGCAAATTCATCCAGTTTAACCCAAAATGAACCAAAATGTTATCCCAGTCACACAAGTTCCCCCACGTTCCCTGAGAAATTCTGATTAGCAAGTAAGTAAGAGCTCTGTCCCCTACCTGGTCCCCGGACATTGACATCCATGCAGTCGTTTTCAATCTCGCCCTGAGGGGGTGTGGGAGCAATAGAGGGGATGCGCAGGTCGGCAGCGTCCAGGTGCTGCTGCGTCCACTGCCGGTGGTCTGTCTGGTCGTCTACCTCCAGGATAGCCTGCTCGTCAAATTGCTAAAACACGGAACGCAAGAGACAACAAAAACTGTGTGTGAGTAAATTAAAATAAAATACAATTAATAAACTTTAAAAAAAAAGCAGTCAGAAAAGAAATAAGAATGTGAAATAAAATCTTTAAATTCTACACATTGGCGTCCAAAGTTGTAAAAAAAACAAAAAAAACAAAAAACAAAAAAAACAAATAGATAATATAATGTCTATTATTTCTGTTTCCTTACCTTGAAGCGTTTCACATCTGAAGGTTCATCTTCTTCCCAATCATTATGGGCGTCATCCATGAGTGAAATGTCTGAGTTGTTTTTCAGTGGCCTGTGATGATGCAGAAAATTCCGTAAAAATCTTTGTACTCTGCTGCTTCCATCTCATCCGAGCCACTCACCATTAATGGTGCAGCAATGCCGAAAAACAAAAGCATTGATTGAATCCATACCCCACCCCTCTGCCCCGACAAGTCAATTAATGCAAACCTTAACCCACTGTATCATTATCATTAATGATCCAGGCAAAAGCACCTTTTCCTAAATCTGACTGATCACCAGTTACACCCATTTGTCATGCAGAACTAGCTCTATACCTGACCCGCACGCTAACAGGTACTCCATGTCACCAAACGCTGCCCTGTGAATCAACTCAAACTTACTTTAATCCCACCGAATCCTCCCCGACAGGCTCACGTCTCTTCTTCTTGCTGGTCTCTGTGGTCTTGAAGCCCTCTGGGAGCCAGAGGCGCCCGCTCTCGTGGCGGCGCTTTCGGGCAGCCACCATCCCGACTCCGAGGAAGGCCAGTATCCCTACGCCGCCCAGGACCAAGTAGATTGGATAGAGGTCCTGTGGAGGCTGCGGGTCCACTCCGCCTGGTAGGAAAATGGAAAGCATGGTCAAGGCAGGCGCCGAGGAACTGATACGGACCAACAGAGGAAAGACCGAGACATCCAGGATCAGCCTGAGTGTTTGAGCAGAGCTAGTTCCGTTCTTCTTCGCCCCAGCGTTCCCACTCCAAAAAGACACCGCAAGCAGCAGCAAGCGCCAGGAACTGACTGACTGACGATCTTCACCGTTTGTAAAGCTAGCTTGTACTATCTATTCTGTAATAATCAGAATTGCTAACCACTTTTCATCAGAAAAGGAGGAAAAAAAAGGATTGGTCTTGATAAAAAAAGAAAAAGGGGTAAAAAAAAAAAAAAAAAAAACACCACCTCCTCCTCTCTCCCTTTTCAACCCAGGGTACCAAGAGACAACTTTACCATTTCTTCTTTAAGAGAAAAAAGGAGGGGGATTAATGAACTTCAAATTACTGCACGCGCTTTAAGCTGTAAAGACGAAGGATTTATTAGGATTTTCAAGATAACAAAGACTCCCAACTTCTAGCACACTCCCGATCAATTTTTCCCCTTCTCTTTTTTTTTTTCCACTAACGATTTTGAAATGATAAACTCCCCCAACCTAAACCCTCAGAGATGCATTAAGTCCTGGTATTACATTCAGCGAGGTGAAGGTTGCAGCAGCCGCTCACTCAGTGGGATGAAGTGTGTGTGCGTGCATGTGTGTTATCTGTGGACGTATATGTGTACATGAGTGTGAGGAACAGAGAGACAGAAATAGGGTGTTGTATTGTGTGAGCAGGGGGTAGGATGAGTTGATTTGCAACAATTAACCATTTTGGAGCCCCAAGCCAGAGGATTTACACACTGAGGGAAGGATTGATTGTTTAGGCCATGAGATTCACTATTGCATTTGTTCACCTCTGAATAACAAATACACAATCAAAGAGTACCAGGGATGGGACCTGAGCAGAGGGCGCGGCCGATGCTTTGAATGTGTGTGGAGGAGCACGTGTCGTATCCACTTGTGTAAAAGTAAATATGTGGTCACGCAGTACAGAGAAGATACAATTAAAATAGCCTACCACGTTCGATAAGGGAGGGAAATTTGTTCATATATACCTTGATGCTGCATGATGTCTTTTGTATTTGTGTAAAGTATGATGTGTAAGTATTTACACATATTATGTTTTGCAAAGTTTTAATTGTAGCTATCTACCTATGGAAGACTGTATGTAAATAAGCTTTCATGCTAACTCACTCATAAAGATACCTTAACGAAAAATAATACTTATATCAGTTTGAGCATGACTTTTTCTTTGATTAATACAGACTTTTATCAGATGTACTCACTAAAAACAGCTTCAATGGTGTAGGGAACGTCCAGCTTCCCGCTGCTGGCCAAAGCCGCGAGGAAAGCTGCAGCACTGGTGGTGCTCTGGAAACACTCGGTGGACTGCTGGAAGCACTGACGGTTGTCCACCTCCAAGTGAACAACTGAACTGTAGAAAGAGGAGAAAGCAGACACAGAAGTCATGTTGAGTATGGATCATAGTAGAAAAGAAAGAAACTCCGCAATCCTAAAACAATTAAGCGCTACAGTCGAACGAGGAATTTCTATATCTTCTTGTGTACCCTTTGATCTGCAGGTGATCCAGCTCCCTCCTCATCCTCCTGCTCCTGTCAGTTACTTTAAACAGGCTCCTCTTCACCACGTTCAGCACCTCTCCGGGAACTTCTGACCACGTATCAACCGAGCGCTTCGCAACATACTTCTTCAGCTCGTGTTCGTTCCCGTAGTATGGGTAAACCATCATCTCGCCCTTCGCGTCCCTCCTGAAGATCACGTTGGTACGGAGGACACGGCTAAGCTCGCGCAGGAAGCCGAAGGAGTTGTTGAGGAGATGCTCGGGGCCGATGTGGACCACCACCACCAACTGGCCCAGGGCGAGCTTGTCAGGCATGTCATTGGCACAGTCCAGGCCGTCCCACTCACACTCGGCGTTGTTGCAGCCCTGGTCGCAGTGGCCATCAGCGTAGTGGTCCTTGCAGTACTGATCGTACAGAGGACTGAAGAAATAAAATAAAGTTAGAAATGTAGATGTGCAGTACATTATGGTCGGATCGCTAATACACCTTGTTTTATTCATCTGCTATATGAACTGAAGTTTCAGAGAGCAATTAATGGTTAAATTGTGAAAACACTAATCTTATAATGCAGAATAAATAGAATTAATTTTAGCTTTGATGTGTCATAAATATACAGATTTTCCTATTACGTAGATTACTGGTTAGGAAAAAGTCTGCCATATAAATGAACTTATTAAAATACGAATAATTATTATGGTATTTTGAAAAAAAAAAATACTATTAATATATATGTTACAATATGCTTTTGTATTTTTCTATCTAAATATATATAACTATGATCTGAACTATGATTCAAAATATATATTTTTTATTATTTTGTATGACCTGACTGGGAAAAGATGCTCCTTTAATCAACGCCATACCAAACATTCCCAGAAATCTTCTTTAAAACTGTTATCTAAATATAAATATAGAGATATAAGCCCCCCTTACTTGCACTGTCCTTCCAGATTCTGGCAATCAAAGCCATCGTAGAGACATCCAGCGTTGTCGCACTGTGAATCGCACTTCCCATCGTTGAAGTATCTCCAGCACTGCAGCGAGTCCGAGCAGTTCTTCCACGGGGCGTTGAAGTTGAGCGAGCAGTCGCCATTATCCCAGCCGCATGCGTGGTTGTTACAGAGCACGTCGCAGAACTTGTTGTGCTTTGCTTCCTCACACTGCGGGATTTCACAGGAGACCTCAACCTCTGTTAGTGGTGGCAGGATGTCGGGACCCAGAATGTGGCATCGAAGGCCGCTGAAGTTTTGCGGGCAGACGCAGTTGTAGTGTGGTGCCTCGGAGGTGTATTCACATGTGCCTCCGTTGTAGCAGGGGCTGGAGTTACAGGGGCTGTCGGTGGGATACTGGCACTCGGGTCCAGTGAAGGACGGAGTACACAGACATTTGGGGTTCTTGTGGCCAGAGATGCAGGTGCCTCCATTGCGGCAAAGGAAGCTGCCGCAGGCCTGGGCGTCATATTCACACGTGGAGCCAGTAAAACCCTTTAAGAGGAGGAAAAAAAAGGAAGAGAACAAATTGGTTTACACATTTATTCTATTAAATTAATCAAAATTAAAGCTGTGTGTGTATGTTTAGTAGTTTGTACTCACAGGAGGACATTTGCAGATGAAGCCATGTTGCGTGTTACTGGCGACTGCACAGGTCCCTCCATTGCGACATGGTTTCCCCTTACACCCATCAAACACCGTGTCACAGTGCTGACCTGCAAAAAAAAAAAATTATATTGTAAATATTGCCAAAATAACCTCACATTCTTTACCATGATTTAAATGTGGACTTATTATTATCAACCCTGTTTCTTTCAAAGTATTCCTTCTTCACTTTTTACATGTGTGAAAAGTCAGAAAGAACCGTTACTGTTTCTAAAGTTATGTATTCAATCACAACCAAATTATTTAAAGTAACATCATATTAGACAACAGTCTACAGAGAATAGCCCCTTCCACACATGTCCCTCACAGGGGGAGATTTATACAGTCAGAAGGCAGAGGGTGGGGGTCTCTGGAGGCAGGGGAATTTAAAGGGAAGGCAGTGAAAGTTACAGTGGGATGTTTACAACTCCTCCAAGACGGCAGACGAAGCAATTAAGTCCAACGCTATAGCAACAGTTTTTGGACATATTCAATGCATAAACGATAGAATGGAAAAGAAAATACTTCAAAAGAATATGAAGCGTTTCATTACGTGCACAAAGGTTCTCATCAGTGATGCAAGGGTCGCTGATAAATTAAATTTCCCTGCCCACTCAATCATGGCTAACACCAGGATCTTTCGAAAATGTTTACTCGCGGGGTTGCAGGAAAAGGTCCACAAGGGACAGAAATGTTAAATGTTTTTAGGAATGCATTGCATGTGTGAAAGGGGCTAGTGTTTGTACTTGAGAATTAAACATCATAAGTGAAAGTCAGAATTGTTTTATAAATATTTCTGTTGATTCAAATAAATGTTTTTTTCAGCTGTATTTCACTTCAAGTTAACCTGAGTTTTACATTTCATCCTTACAGACATAAAAGTTTCAAAAATAACTTCCATGGGTTTAAAACTTTTTATGTTCAGCTCAACTATTACAAAGGGAATCACACATGACGACTCAAGTTGAACTCAGAAATGAAGTAGGACTCAAAACAAGCTCTAACATCTATCCCCATGACTGTTTACCTGTATAGCCGGTGCGACACTCGCAGCGGTAGTTGTTAGTGAGCTGGATGCAGCTGTGTGTGCCCTGTGGGTCACACGGGTTGGACAGACATTCGTTGACGTCTCCCTCGCAGCGCTCCCCTACGTATCCTGCCGGGCAGTTGCAGTGGTAGCCTCCCACTCGATCCACACACTTCCCTTTGTTGAAGCACTTTGGCTCGTTGGTGACGGGGTCGGTGAACGGGGTGCAGTCGTCCATGTTGATCTCACAGTGCACACCTGAGGGATGTATAGAAGGGAAGTCAATAAAGACATTTTGGTTCTTTATGTAGGAAATGAATTTAATCTGCGGGGTTCATTAAAGGATCATCTTTGTGCTATGTAATGAAACTGTACTTTTTTTGATAAAACTATTATCTAACAATATGCCTGCTTTTAACTCTTAACTATTCTCTCATATCCCGGGATGACTTGCCTTAACCCTGAAAAGGACTTTTGTAAAATCAATCAGAGGACTCTATGCATGTATAAATGATCGCTGACCACTTCAAACATAAGAAACATCTTCACTAATCTCAACACCAAAATGACCGATAGTCAATGGAAAATTATTGATAGGTCTTTTCAACAGTTGTTTTTGTCCCTAAATAAGGGCAAAATGATAGTATAATAAAGCAAGGATTTCTGTTCTCATATCCCCCCCCCCAAAAAAAAGATATTAGTGCTATCCTTATCAATAAATGTGTCAATATAAAAAAAACATTATTTTCATACGAAAAGAATTAAGATACAGTCTAAGAGGATCATTCCCAGCTGTCTGTTCACATGAATCATAAAAAAAAACTCCTGCAGTGGCAACTGTTAACATATATTAGGTGACATTTAGTCAATTTTGATCAACTCAATGTTTAAATGATATTTTTTTTAGAAAAAATTGTTTAAAATCCCAAAACACAAGCTGTTAAGCATAAGGTGTATGATAATTGGGTGTGTAAATCAAGAAGTAGGTGTATTGACATTTTCTTCCATTTAACCCATTTTGCAGTAAAGACAGTAAAGGTTGAGGATTTTGGTAATTAAATGAAGCAATACCAATCGAGACAAAGTAGATCTACAAAAAGAGTGATTATTTTAATTTTGTCCTTTCTCTGTAATGTAATAAACTTTGGGTAAAAACAGAAGCAGGAGTTTCATGTTAGTTTTTTGTAAAAAAAACAAAACATGTTGGCTTCTTTCAGGACACACCTAAATATCTTCACAGTTTGAGCTGACCTAAACACTCTCCCTTCATGTGTGAGAGAAAAATCGATGGTGTATTTGACAAGTAGAGGAAGGGATGGAGGCAGGACGGTAGGAGGAGTTTTCAGACATGCCCTGGCTGCTCTTAAGCCCTAATTAATGAAGCGTGGAGACAAGGAGGAGAGGAAGGAGAGGCGGAGTGGTGTGGAGGAGTGTGTGTGGGGTCTCCTGACCTTGGGTTCCCCTGGGACAGGAGCATTTGTAGGTATTGATCAGGTCAATGCAGGTGCCCCCATTCTGGCACGGCTGGGATAAGCATTCATTGATCTCGTCAGAACAGTTGGTGCCTACGTATCCTGGCATGCACTAAGAGAGAAAAGAGGAACCAAAGAGGAGAAGAAGAAGACACAGAGGAAGAGGAAGAAAAGGAAAGCAGAGGGAGGAGAGAGAGAGGAGGGTTTAATCAATGTCTGACATGAAACAAAGATACTTTTTGTTTACCTGGCTGTTTTCTGGCCTCCATCCTGCCAAGGCCAGCAGATCCTTTATTCCAGGGGAGATTAACACATCCAAGCTATTTGCTTTCTATTTATAAACAGGCCTCTTCATAAGGCCCGTTTGTATCATCTAACAGACTGCCTGCTGTATGCCAAAGCATTAAGACAAATTCATCATACAAAAAGGATACTAGAGATGTTTTTCAAATCTGAATTAAGATGATGTAAATCCAAGAAGGGTGGCATTTAAGACTTCAACTAAATAATTAAACATACAATTACCCAGGATTGGGCTTAAATTTAAACATGTAAAAAAAAATATATATATATATTTATTATTTATATATACATACGTATACATCCTTAGACCTGATGCATTCTGATACGTATAATATAAAGAAAAACACTGCAATAAAAGGATTTCTTAATCCATAGTCTACAGCTTTGACTTTTTATTTCAGCAACCAGATGAATGGTTTTCTTCAGTGCTGTTACCTTGCAGGAGTATCCACCTAAGAAGTCTGTACAGGTGGCTCCATTCTGGCAGGGGTTTGGAGTACATTCGTCCACCTGCTCCTCACAGTAACTTCCGGTATATCCAATCTGGCAGTGGCAGTAATGAACGTTTCCTGCATCCAGACACTGACCAGAGTTACGGCACAGATGGGCAACATCGACTCCTGCACAGAGAGGACAATACACTGTCTTAGTCTTGTTATGTTCAGCCTGCACACAGTTTCATCAACAAATAATTCTCAATACATTATACATGATTTTTAAAGCAGACTGACACACAAACACTTCTAAAAAAAATCACACAAAAACAGGATTTTACCTCTCTGCTTGGCTGCTACCTCACAGGAAACACTTGGGACATCACAGTACAGTCCTGTCCAGCCAGTCTCACACTGACAGCTGTAGGTGGTTTCTTTCTGCCAGCATTTCCCCCCATTTTTGCAGGGGGACGAGTTGCACCACCGAACCAAGTTCTGAAAGGTACAGGAACATGGGAACCAAAGGGTTAAAAAAAAACCCAACATGTTTACAGTGATTTCCTTTCTAAAACAGTTCTTTTGACCTGCAAAACTTTTTGACCCACTTCTAAACCTAGATAGAAAAATCGACTGTATTGATCCCAAATCAAATCATTGTGATTAGATATGTAATGAGTAAATATATATTTTTATGTTATTATAGTAAATAATCGATTTAAAATATAAAACTCAAGTCTATTTAAAATGTAAATACACTTTGCAGGAAGGTAGAGGTGTGAATGTGAAATACAGTGATCTGAGGTGTTCAGCAAATACAATGAAAGAGATGATAATGTGTAGATAAATGGATTAACGGTGCCTGGATTGCAGTTCGAATGAGACAGAAACGACGAGGATGAGAGTTCTCTGATCAACAGTGGTGAGCTGTTGTAAAAAGGCATAGCTCTCCTAGAATACTTTGATAAATAAAGTAATGAAACCTGAAAGACAAGCACGCTCACTAAACGTACAAGCCCCTCTCTGCGCTCCTACCTGACAGTTGAGTCCGGTGTACCCATGTGGGCAGGTGCATTTGTAGGTGCCATAGCTGTCTTGGCAGGTTCCACCGTTCAGACAGGGTTTGGAGTCGCACTCGTTGATGTCATGCTGGCAGTAGCTCCCGGTGAAGCCAGGCGGGCACAAACATGTAAAGGTGTTGATGCCGTCCACACAGCTGCCTCCATTGAAGCAGGAGCTATGGGAAGAAGAAACAAAGAAGAAAATGAATTCATCAAAATGTTAGTATTCTTCAACTGTCAAGGAAGAAGAGATCGGGAAAGCAAATCATAAAATTCGTTAGTTAAGTGCCCGGCAAAGTCACATCTCATTTTAACACAGAAAAAATATTTTTGTTCAAGCAATGCTCTATTTCATATTCTATCTGCACTGAGGATGTTTAGTGGTAGTTTAAGGAACAACTTCAAAGTTGCATGCTATGATAAAGTAGGGGCTTCTTCACCTGCTTATTATGGGACAGTGATGCTGAGGTTAGCTTGTGTAGTCCCTTACTCCACCACAGGGGGCAATGGCAGACAAGAAAAAGTGTCTACTCTAACAAGTGGATGACAGTAAACCTGTTGGTCTACACAGCCTTTCCTCTCCATCATGGGTAACTATAAACTCTTTATTTTCTCATATATTTAAAACTGGGAAGTTTGATCATGAAACCATTAGTTCTAGATACTTGAATATTCTTATGTGATACTTTGTCTGTGGTTTCTGTACCTCTCGGTGCAGTCGGGAGTGTTATTTTCACAGTGAATCCCACTGAAGCCAGTTGGACATGTGCAGGTGTAGCTGTTGACACAGTCGGTGCAGTTGGCTCCGTTCTTACACGGGTTGCTGTCACACTCGTTGATGTCCTCCTCACACTTTGTGCCCCGAAAGCCCGGCAGGCAGGTGCACAGGAAGCCGTTCACCTCGTCCTGACAAAGGCCTCCGTTGCTGCAGGGGTCTGTGAAAGAAGAGTTGGAAAATGTCAGGGGGCAGGCTGACCGGACAAACTGAGAGTGAATCTATTAGTTTGACTAAAAACTCAATTCTTAAAATGAAGAAGTAGAAGGAAAGAGATGGGATATATTACTGGGTCTGCAGTCATCGATGTTGGTTTCACAGTTGCGTCCAGTGTAGCCTGGTTTGCAGCCGCAGCGATAACTGCCCAAAGTGTTCTGACAGGTTGCTCCATTGCGACAGGGATTCTTCACACACTCTTTGATGTCAACCTCACATTTTTGTCCTTGGAGGGTTGGAAGAGGATGAAGAGTTATAATTTCCGTTTTTGAATGGTGGTACAAATCACTTACAAATGCCTTCATAAGACTTGATGAAACTTAATTATTTCATCAGGATAGATAAAAAGGGTAGAAATATTTCTAATGCGTAATATTTTTCCATAAGTCCATAATCTTACCAACATATATATGCATCCATACAATTTAAGACACACGGTCCTACAGGCAGTAGGGTTTACCTTGCCATCCTTCAGGACAGACGCAGGAGAAACTCTGGAAGTCCTCTGACTCCTGGCACACTCCTTCATGTTTACACGGTTTGGAGCTGCATGGTGCCATCAAGTTCTCACAGTTCTCCCCTTTAAAACAGAGACAAAGGAATGTCCATTAAAGCACACCTTTAAAAATACAAAGTATCTTTAACATTTACTGTGTGACATCATGACGGGGTCATGACCTTGGAGATAACCCAAACTAAATGGACACAGAATCATCTTTCAATCAGTGCTATCAGAAGATTTTAGCCAGACTCTGTCAGTATCGGAGGCCTGCCGAGACATTTCCCTATCTGTTTCCATAACACACGGCTCGTTCAGGAAGCTGGCTCCACTTTCCGGCCATTGTGAAGCTATTTGCTTTTCTGTGAGACAGGAAGCAGGCAAACAGGAAATGTGTCAAAAACCCCGTTCCCACCCCGGCAGAGAAAGAGCCTTTTATTATTCAAAGACCTGTGGATTTTTCCAAAAAGACGACTCCACGAATCCAAGAAAATTTGCCCTTAGGCATTCCATTAATATCTGTTTTGTCAAATAATAACTGAGATGACAGGAGAATATTTTCCGGCTCTCTTAACAGGGATGTTCCTGTATCTGAGAGGAGCAGAGTGAGTCAAAGGTTTGATTTCTTTCAGCTCTGCGGAAGTCTTGCTGTTGAACTTTACTCGACAGTTATTTCATCTGTCGCACGTTTTTCCTCTTTTGACAATGACTTACAGGACATGAGCTGTGGAACAAAATCTTCCACAACTAGAAAAATGCCAGAACACCAGGCCAACACATGAGCATATCTAATATATTTCCAGTAATATTTTCATACCAGTGTAAGGCAGGATGCAGATGCACTTGTAGCCTGCGACGTCGTCGATGCACATCCCCTGGTTAAGGCAGGGGTTGGAGGCACATTCGTTGATGTTGGTCTGGCAGTTTGGACCTGTCAAACAACATGTTAAACACTCTTCAGTTTAAGGTCAAAGTTAAGAGGTGTTTGGGGAAGTGTGGTTTGGAGGACAAACAAAATGAGCTGAATTATCAACACACTCAGTCACACAAGACAAACACTGACCGGTGAAGCCCATGCGGCAAGTGCAAACATATCCGCTGGTCATGTCCTTGCAGGTGCCTCCATTCATACAGGGATTGGATTCACACTCATTGTTGTTGATGTCACAGTTCTTGCCGCTCCAGCCAGAATCACAAAGGCATTTATAGCTGACAGAGAGAAAAATGATGGAAAAGGTCAGTTATAAATCTCCATAGATTCATTCAGTCTGACAGACTTTTGTCATTGTTTTTAAGAGTTTAAGTGGGACGCTTCACCTAAAATACTTGAAAAGAAAGCACTTTGCAGTGCTCGCTTTACATTGAACATTGCAATTCCCCTTGTTTACTTGGATTATGACTAAAAACAACAACGAATTTGTTAGTTTTGTAAGTTTTCTACAATAAAAAAGAAACTGTAATCAGTGAAAATTAGATTAAATTGTAAATTAGATAGATGCTTCTGTGTTATATTTGTAATTGTTACATCTGTACATTTTAGCTCAGTGGAGAATAAAAACAACATAAACCAACACAAAAGCACAACAAGTACTTGGTCAAAAATTGGATTGACAATTTAGATCATTTACAGTGTGATTAAAGTAGATCTTTCTCAATGGCTTACAAAGTTAATAAAACGTGTGAAGGGAATAAAATACCACATACCGAACAGTTCAAAGTAATACTCATGTGTTGTAGATGTACATACCCGTTGACCTTGTCTTCACAGTGACCGTGGATGCAGGGATTGCTGAGGCACTCGTTGACCTGGGAGAAGCAGGTGGTGTCATGGTAACCCTCTGGACACACACAGGTGAAGCTGTTGATGCCGTCGATACAGGTGCCGCCGTTGTGGCAGGGGTTGATGGCACACTCGTCAATGTTGATGTTACACATGGTCCCTACAGAATGGAGAACATACTTCAGCATACTTTTTACAATATGCTTATGTTATTATCACGTTGATGACTGATCAAGTGGTCATTTTTGGAGTTTAGTTTTATTTAGTTATTTGATGGGAAAGAAATGCAGATATGACATCATGATCAAACGCAGCTGCTGTATTGTTCTTGCAGAGTAGAGTCGGAACAGCGTGAGGAGACATGACAGACTAACACAGGAGCTATTACACTTAACAATAACAACTAGTGTTTGCTTTTGGCTTCATTTTTGTACAATGGGAGGAGATGCAGACATGTTGTCCATATTAGTATACACTCTATGAGTGAGTCAAGTTATATCACTAACTGTCTTTCAGATTATTAAACTATTCCTTTAAAATATTTAATCATGCCACATGTTGCCACTATTGGTGTATAAGCAGTAAAGTAACTTTAAAATACCTTCAATAATTTCTTGAACACTTTGCACTCTATTTGAAGTATTAGTTTAAATACACAATGCTAACTCATGCCGTCCCACGCAAAGACTCTACACAATGAAGTCTATATCTCAGCGCGGTGAATGTATCCAATTTCCAGAACATGAGGAGTTTAAAGTCCCCCTTTGTCGGCCACTTGAAGCGTCGACGCCATTCAGCCTGGTGCCACGCATAACATCAAGGCACTCCATTTAGCTTTAAAGCAGGGGCCGGCTTCCAAGCTTTTAACAGCTCAACTTTCAGGAATCTTTTCTCCTGCTCAAATCCCAGGTGACTGTGTGTGCCTGAGTGTGAGTGTGTCTGTGTCCCATCTTTGTGTGGGAGGGCAATTCGCATGTTTAGGCAGCGGCAGGTTTGGGTACAGGGTGGAGCTGGAAAGTGACACCGGTCGTGCCTCAGAGGAGCATGCTCACTCGCTCGCCATCTGTCACCCTCCCCATCGAGACCCACACTTATTCGTCCATACTTTTGCTCCACTAATCCTGCACCTTAAACACTTGTTTGTTTTACTGTTCACCTGAGAGAGTGGTCATGTTTTTAACCGGTCTTAAAATAACTTTAATACATTTCTGATTCAATTTAGAGGGAAAGAGCTTGCATTGTGAATATGAACACACGTCTCCTGTTTCTTCATAGTGTTTTATGACTGACATAACGTAATGGACAATAAAGTTGACTCTGATTCTAATGGCTTTGTTCATGACTTCACAGTTTAAATCTTTTGCAGACTCCCATGTTTCATCTTCCTCTAATTCCAGACTTTTCTCTCTGTGTAACATCTTCCAATCCCTAAATTTAGCTTTCGTAGAGAGACGTTTGGAAAATAACTCAATCCTCTTTCATGCTTCAAAACTGGGTAATGAAATAAACAACAATCCATGCATATGATGCTTACCTGTGTAACCGGGTTCACAAGCACACTCGTAGCCATTGATCTTGTCAATGCAGGTGCCATAGTCGCAGGGATTGCTCTTACAGTCGTCAATGTTGATTTCGCAGTTAATTCCTGTAAGAAAATTGCTTCAAGTCACCTTGATTGTCAAGGGAAAATGTGTGTGTCTCTTAAATTGTGGGTGTGAGGCATTGGTTACCTGTGGTTCCCTTTGGACAGCTGCAGATGTAGGCGTTCTCGCGGTCCTGGCAGGTGCCTCCGTTCCTGCACGGCTGGCTCAGACACTCGTTGATGTTGATCTCACACAGTCGTCCGGTGTATCCAGGGTGGCACTGGCAGCTGAAGGAGGCCAGGCCATCGATGCATTTGCCGTAATGGCATGGGTCTGAGTAGCACTCGTTGATGTCTGTCTCACAGTGCCTTCCAGAATAACCTGGAAAAATATGTTTTTTTCATGTCATGTCACTGCCATGTCATATTTCTAAAAAGAAAATGGGATGTGTCACTGTTTTACTCTCTTTTTACTATTTCATACTTTTTTCAGCCTTTCTGAGGGACTTTAATGCTTTTACCTTATAACTAATGTATTTTACTGACCACTGATGGGAAGCATTCTTTACACTCATATTTACTTACTACAAGTAAGGAAATGATGACATTCAGGTTAGGTGTCATGATGAATACACATTAGGTATTTTCATATTTGCTTTTAAGAAGCAATTTCAAAGTGACCTCCACATTAAAGATTTATTCAAAACAGCTATGCAATGGAAAGAATGTTTCTCTGCTTCCCCAGATACTGTATATTTCAGATTTAATTCTCACCAAGTAGGTCAGATATGCTGCTTTACTTTAGCAAACCTGATTTTTGTTGTAGCTTTTCTCTGTTGTAGGCATTCTCATCACACAAGTGACCTTTGCTTAGATTAAATCTTAAAACACCTGAGAGCTTTGTCTCCTGATGTATGTGTTAATATATAAACTGCTGTCCCAACATAAAGAATTTCACACAAATATGTGTATACCTTCGGTGCACTCGCAGGTGTACTTGTTGGGTCCGTCTGTGCACTTGGCACCGTTTTTGCACGGCGTGCTGGCACACTCATCGATGTCTATCTGGCAAAGGTTCCCAGTGAAGCCTGGAAAAACATCAAGAGGGTGTTACTGTGTGCATGAGAGCATGGAGAAGCGTATGTGTGTGAGTGTGTCTGTTTATGTACAGACATTGCTACTGTGTTCTCACCGTTTCAAACCAGCCCTACTTATAATCCTGAGCCCATACTATAAGTGCTCTCAATGAATCAGAAATCTGCATGTTAATTAACAACTGTGAAACACTACAAACTCTCTATTTTC
The DNA here is from genome assembly GCF_963930695.1 of Labrus bergylta. Classification (NCBI taxonomy): domain Eukaryota; kingdom Metazoa; phylum Chordata; class Actinopteri; order Labriformes; family Labridae; genus Labrus; species Labrus bergylta. The sequence goes on from NC_089196.1 coordinate 20,151,125, forward strand.
CCTCTCACTTCTTTTCAGTGTGAGCCCAAAAGGGAAAGGGGGGACAAATTCATTTAAAGCGAGGGGAGGGGGGGTGGGGGGCTAGGGAGTAAGGGGGAAAGGGAGGGAAGAAATAAGGGAAGAATGAAAGTTGCGAGGCCTCCTGACCAAGGGTTGAGAGACAAAGGAGAGCCTGTCTGCTCAGCGCAACGCCGAACTGAGCCCGTTGCCTCTTTTGTCCCCAAAAACTTTTCCATCACAATGTGCATTCTCCCGTCTTGCTCTCGCCCCTCCGCAACAACCCCCTCTAGTCCCCGACTGCCTCTTAAAAGAACCAGCTTGACCTTAGAGTCTCCACTATTCAACATCCTTGTCATTCAAAATCAGTCAGCAGGCTATGCCTTCCTCCTAGAGTTATTCATCTCTGATATTTTCTTGTCTCCCCCCCCCCCCCCCTCGGTCACATGATGGTACAGTCCGAGAACTCATAGTGGGATGTTGTTTGATGAAGAGATAACGTCGCCCCACAAAACCTCCACTACACCCCAGCAGGAACACACAGGTGGTTTAAGCTAAAGAGACAGACTAAGTAGCAGCTAATCCGGTGAGGAAGTATTTCGGTGTCTGCCTGCCGAGCTGATTTCTCCCAGCAGACTTTGCTACTTTCAGCTGCAAGCAATACCAAGTAAAATAACAGGTTCTCATCAAAAGAGAAGGCTGATAGAAAATATATAGCTTTATTCCTTGTTAATTACAATAAAATTTGATTCATTCTAATATAATCTTATCCTGTTTTTAAACCCGGAAACTGAAAAGTTGTTTTTATGAATGGCTTAAAACTGATGTCATTAAAGTAATTATCTTCCTATGAGCTCTTGAGCTCTTATTAGAGTTTACGTTCCTGGTTTTGTATTTTCAGTATAGATTTTGCTGCAATAGTTAGCCCTAGAAATGAAACGCTTACATTAGAACAATGTACTTTCAACAAACACATTTGGCTAATATCATAAAGGAGAAACTTAAACATAAAAAGGTGAAAGATCAGCTTTTTGCAGTCGGAGGGGTGGTAAACAACACGAGTCTCGTCTATGAGCATCCCTGCCAGCTTCTTAACATTTATACAGCGACTGAGTGGTTGGGGGGGGGTTTTGTTGCCAGGATGTGACTCAAAGGTTAAATTCCCTAACAGCTCAGTTACAGTGTTAAAAAAGGACTTGTGACTGAAATCAAAGAGCCAGAAATTAAAAAGAAAATATGTGAAAGAATGTTTTACACAGATGAACACTTGTGAATATCCATACACACACACACAGACTACATGCACCTCAGCAGCCAAAGAGGGATTAATCCCCAGACTGCAGGAATCAGACATTTCAATGGCTCCCAGCAGGGTTTCCATGGCTATTCCATGTACAGAAATAATAAGAGGGGACCGTCGCCTCAGGCCTGGCTCGCAATGGGACAAATTTACATCTCAAGCAGGGCAGTTAAAACCCCTTCCCTTATTTTTACCCCTCCCTTCCCGCTTCAGTATAACGGTTTGTGCGTCTCAACCCCCCTCATCTACCCACAACCCTTCTAAAAAAAACACTTTCACTGCCACCACTTTGTGCTGCTTCCTCACATAACCCTCTCACTGTCACACACAGACTTCTCTGAGGCGTTAAGCTCTTGTGTTCACTCTTGTGCCTCATCTCTATTACGTGTAAAGCTTCCTTGTTGGGTGTCTCTTCTCCTTTATTTCCCTTTTTATCTAATTCACTTTCTGTCTTTCCTTCTTCCCTTCTTTTCTCTCACAACAGGAGGAATCCTGTGTCTCTCCACCCAGGCCGCCTTTGATCCACCCGTCTCTGAGCTTTGCTATGTTTCCCTCTCGAGAAGGAAAAAAAAAAAATTACTTCCACCTCAGTGATCTCAATGAAAGAATGCAAAACAAAAAAACTGATTTGGGGAGTTTGAGGATCGTTCCTTTGCTTTCTTCTTTTCTCTCTTTTCCAGCTACAGTAGTTGCATTCCTTCGTTTCTTAACAAAACATCAATAGCTCTTGTATCAATAGAGTAACTCCAACGGTATTTTTCGAGAAGGAAAAGCAAAACAACTAACTGTCAAAAAGGTTAACTTATTATCCGCCACCGTAACACAGAAACTGATATTGTTCATCAGAGTGTTATAGTTACTCCTCTGACTGCTGCTATTAGCTCTCTTTTCTCTTTTTTCTTCTTGTTTGGATGCACAAGTTTCTGCTCACTCATCAAACATTTTAAAGAAATAAAAAAAACTTGTTTAAAAAAGTTTTAACTTCCTCAAGCCTTTCCCTATAGATTTTTTTCTCCCTCTCTATCTCGACTGCTGCGTTCGTTCGGGGCTACCCGGGCCTGCGTAAGCCTGCCTCAGGGCTGGGATTAGTGCCCGTCCAGAAAGGTGTTTGTGTTTGAGCGAACGAGAAAGACAGCGAGGTGCAGAGAGAGAGATCGACCCCTGTGCCCCCTGGTCCCGCGCCTCCTCCCGCTCCCCCACCACCCCCACCTCCCCCACCTCTGCAGAGGTACAGAAGCCTCACCTGTGGGGCACTGGCAGTGGAAGGCGTTGATCTTGTCGATACACTTGCCGCTGTTCAGGCAGGGGCTGTTGGCGCACTCGTCTGTATCGATCTCGCAGTACTCCCCCTCGTAACCTGGCCAATTAGCAAGGGAGAAGCGGGAGGGAGATGGATTGGTTAAACAGAGACACAGTGAGAAACATTTTAACACTGCTGGCATTTACCACTTTATAAGGTTGAAACTGTATTATACTATAGTGGCTTTATAAATACTGGAGGACTGCTGTAAACAATTATATTCTTCATTTATAAAGAAAAGTATAATATAAGTCGTAGTTGTTATTTATACTTGGACAAAACAAGTTATCTCATACCTTGTAGTAGTCCAACAAACAGTCCGGCACCGTGAGAGTTTATTTCCTTATAAGCATCCTAACACTTTAAACTCCTCAAAATTGAGCATTTAAAAAAAAGATGATTGGAAATTTTCTTAAAAAGTCATGAATCAATTACTTTTATTAGCCACTTTTTGTCCTATGATTTCTACAAGTCGATTGCCTTTTCATTATTTCCCTCTATTTAGGTTTATGATTGAGTGACAGCAGTGACAATTATCATCAATACTTTAAAGATACATATATACACCTTCAAGGGACTCAATGCATTTGACCCAAAAAATTGTCCAAACCCCAATAAAGTTTCACTGACAGTAACTGAAAATCAGCTGATCTTCACATGTTGGAAACATTAAACACATTTTGGGACATTTTCTCTAAATAAATGTCTTAAAACGATTCAAGGATTAAGTGAAGTGTCTTCAACTTTCTGCAAATCATCATTAATCACCATGTAAGAAGAAAGACAATACAGGCATGTTCTGTGCACTTCAACAGGTTTCTTTTTTTAGTTCATCATCAACACAACAGAGTATATTACTTCAATGGTTAATTGAGCGTTTATGTGACTTGTTTGTAGGCCTTAATTTACTGTATTGGATGTCAAAAACTCTTAACTTCCACTATATTTCACGTTCTGAGAAAACATGCCATGGGACAAAGTGAAGTGGTCAAAAAAGAGTTTAAAATCACTTTGAATTTTTCTCTAGTACCTTAGTGTCATCTTTTCTGGTATAACTGTATTTTAAAAGGTGTCTTAAAATATCTCACCTGGCATGCAGATGCAGTGGAAGTCTCCGATTTGGTCCAGACAGGTGGCTTCATTCTGACACGGGTTGGACATGCACTCGTTAATGTCCAGCTCACAGCGCGGCCCCACGTAACCCCGCTGGCACTTACACTGGAACGAACCCTTGGTGTTTATACACTTGCCTGCGTGCTCACAGGGGTTGGAACCTGTTCAAAAAGATGTTCACATAAATTCAACATGTATGTACAGGACATTATACATGGTGAGAATAAGCTACTATTGTGTCTGATGGAATAGAATTATTGATGCATGTGCGATGGTGAGAGCTTTTGTTGACATTTTTATTGAAAAGCTGAAATGCGTCAGATGGTTTGACTTTTTACCCAGTGCGCACTCGTCCACATCTTGATCACAGGAAGCTCCGAAGTATCCTGACGGGCAGGTACAGAAGTGATTTCCACTGACAGGGTTGGTGTCACAGTTGGAGCCTTTCTGACAAGGGTTGCTGATGCAGGCGTCATCCAGCTGGCACAGCAGTCCTGATACACAGAACATCTTTCACTGACTTTTTAATAGTACAAATGGGATTTTGCAAATCAAGCACTTAAAGAGTGTTAGACTAAAGACTATTGTTGCTCCAGAGGGAGCTGCAAATGATCAGATAGATCCCCTCAAGTGAGTCAGACTGAAAAGTACAAGTTTTAAAATGACAAAGATGTGTTGTTGTGGTGTTCATAGAAAGTGTCTTGTCTGCTCCTGAAGTCAGGGGCTAAGGAAGGAGAATGTTTTTACTAAAAAAAAGATACCCAATTTTCTGATGTTTTGATTTTTTCCTTATCCCACAATTTTTTTTTACAATAGCAACTGAAAATTGTTTAAAAAACAAAACCATTAAGTACTATGATAAGCTTTATTTGGCTTATTCTATATCTGAAACTCTTAACTATATTACTACTGCACTTTTATGAACAAATGACTTTTAAAACCTGAAATATTTGTTACCGTGGTACAACACTGCCTCTCTTCTCTGCTGTTTACATTACTTGCTGCTATTTATTTATCATACCAAGTCACTTTAATCATCACTTGTCACTTTAACTTGTCATTCTCTTCAAATACTGTTTCAATTCTCAATTCCCCCCAGTTAACTTCATCATTCATTTTGTACTGTATATACCCCGTTTTTATTTTTATTTCTATTTATCTTATCTATTCTGTTTAATGTGTATTTGAGCTTTCTTGTCTGTGCTGCTGTAACGCCCAAATTTCCCCTCTGTGGATCAATAAAGTATTATCCTATCCTATCCTATTTCAGTCACTTTGATACAAGTAGTGTTTCCCCTTTTATTTTGATAGGATGTACTGATTTAAGTCAATAGTGCAACATGTAATAACATTAAAATAGTACAGGATTGACAGCAAAGATTTAATTTCTTTTTTGATTACAATAATGTGTCACTTTGCTGAGAGAACTATTCACTATTAATAATGCTGAAAGCTTTTGTAATTGACCATATTTCCTGCCAAGCATTTAGATATCAGTTCTACACCAAACATATAAATACCTGTGCGTCCTTTGGGGCATTCACAGTAGAAAGAAGCAACGCGGTCATGGCAGGTAGAGCCGTGGTGGCATGCAGCACTCGCACAGTCATCTATGTTCTCACTGCAGTCGTCTCCTGTCCAGCCGTTGACACATACACACTGGTAGCTGCTGTAAGTGTTGTGGCACGTGCCACCGTTTTGGCAGGCGTTGGGCATCAGCTGGCACTCATCAACATCCTCTGTGCAGAGCTGACCTGTGAGAGAAGCAGAGGTTGGAGGATTCAAGGTAATGCTTAACTCTCCAAAACCTCAAGTGATAATTGCTTTTATTTTAATTTAAAAATGTAGGAAAATCGATACACAAACCTGTAAATTCTGGTCTACACTGGCAGTTGTACGTGTGGACACCATCCACACATGTCCCTCCATTCCTGCACTCATGACCTGGACAGTCATCGATGTTGTGATTGCAGTTTTTCCCTGTAAAACCTACAACAGAGAGAGACATATAGATTACAGACCCGCATGTATTTGTTAAAGCGTGAGTTTGTGTTGCTTTCTTTCATTGTGTCATTTCCTCAAGTAGTGAAATTACACGATTTTCAGTGGCTCAGTTCTCCTGGCTTAAACACAATTTGCTGCCGTTGAAAGAAAGAGAGTGAAACTTTTCTTCAGTTAAGTGTGGTCAACTGTCTCTTTCCTCCCAGCAGAGAGGCAGCTGTACCCTCTTTGAGGTCTGTGGCATTCTAACCATGTACTAGCATCCACTCTGTCATTCAGTTACACAAGAGGCAACCACCGGACTGTACATGTGGCATGCTGGATCATTTACAGGGAAAATTAAAAACAGTTCAAGTCATTTCTTCAATTGATTTCTAAAATAATATGCTGTTTCCTAAAAATATATTTTCCTCTATCTTCAGAATATTCATTTTACTTTTTTCATAAATAGCACATGCAGAACAACATGATACCTGCATCGTTTAAAGTATTTTTTTCTGACTAGCAGTGCAGTTTTTGAAGCATTTTGCTGATACATTTTTACTTTTCTCTGCATATTCAGGCATCGCTTTGAAGTGTAATAGTGTAAAACTTGAATTGAAAATTGTATCCTGCCCCACCAGTGCCTGTGTCCATGCATCCTTTGTAGCACAACATAAAACAGTGACCCACATACAGAAAAATGCTTCATGGCATTAGTCCAAAAGGTAACTGTCAGGATGGAGAGCATCAGAGATGCTGAGTGTGGAACACGTTTTCAACTGGATGATATAGCTGGGATGAAAAGTTGCCATTCAATATTTTGCTATGCTGTAATTGGACTAATTAAGCAGTCAAAACAAGGCATAGCTTGTCTGTGCAAAGGTAATGAGGTTCAGAAGTGTAGTCCCAGTGAGCTTTGCTTTACTCTGCAATGTGAAAAGGATGTTGTCCTTTGACCATTTCCTTATGATAAGCCCCAATGCCTTCCTGCTCTGCCTTGTTCACACACTGTGTACACTGAGTACAACATAAGCAGGAACAGCCCTGCCTTAAATGACATCATCTTTTAAACAGCACCAAGCTGCCACAGGCTTCAGAAAATTAAAGAGACTTCAGGAACACAGTGCATACAAAGATGAAATAGGTGAACTCAATTCAAGAGGATCATACGTTACAATTTCAACGATCAAATATATTTTATTTGAGCAGTATTTATCAAACTAAAAACATTTCTTCTTTGATGTTTAATGTTAATAAGTAACTATGCAAAGTCTGGAAAGACCTAAAATGTAAGCAGTCCATGAAGTGTGGTGTAGGTAATAGACGCTTATTGTGGCCGTTGAGCTAATGGCTAAGTCCCGAGCTCACAAAGAAAATGATAGTCAGTCCCAATAGCTCTTCACACTTTTTTTAATAAACTGTACTTTAATGTTTACTTATGCCAACATGCTACTTAGTTAAGTTAAAACCTCATAAGATAGGTCGCAAACTTGAAAATAAGTGCACATTGTTTATTTTAAGGAGTTTTTGGACTATCAAAATCTGTCTCTTAATTCATCTTTAATCTGATCCAATGTCATGTTGACCCACTACGCTTGTTTAAAATAATATCTGTTTATACTTGGACAGCAGACATTTAATTCAAGGAGATGGTTCTACACAGCCAGCCTCAACAGCTACCTCCTATTTAGTCTAGCTCGCCATTCCCTCAATTAGAAAAAGTTCAGTAAAGCTAAACTTCATTCAAAAAAGAGAACAGCCTATTATCATGTCTTTAAAGACTAATTAACCTCCTCTAATGCAGCTCTTTGACCATGACTTAATGTGATGTTTACCTGGTACACAGGAGCATTCATAGCTGGTCTCTCCCTTTTGGATGCAGGTGCCTCCACTATGACAAGGCGAGGGGTTGCAGGGAAAGTAGCGGCTCTCGCAGTGCTTTCCCGTATACTCCTGTGGGCATTGGCACCGATAGCCGCCAACATCGTTGATGCACACACCACTGTTCTTGCAGGGCGAAGGGTTCACATCGCACTCGTTGATGTCCTGCTTGCAGGTTTGTCCGGTAAAGAATGCCGTGCAGGTACAGACGTAGTGTGACTCGATGGCGGAGCACTGGCCGCCGTTGGCACATGGGTTTGAGGCACAGGGGTCGGCTTGTTGGCACAGTTTACCTGAGGGCACAGACAACTTGTGATCTACAGGCTTAACTAACCTATTTCAAAATGGATGGATCTGCTTCATCAAAAATATGTTAGAAGCATTTCTGCACTGTTTTGCACTGCAAGACATGAGCAGAAGAAGTCTCTAAACCCTCTCAAAGCTGTTGATTGATAACTCTCAGAAACCATAAAACAAAAGTTTTTAAGTACATCTTGAGTTAATAAGTCTTCTCAAATCTCCTGAAGAAGAAAAAAACATGTTGAGCTCTGATTTGGAGAATTCATTGATTTGCAAAGTCTTGATTGTTTTTATTTCAAGGCCATACAAAAGTTTCACGCAGTGTTTTACCACCTCAAGAAGTCTAATTGCAATGACAAGTGGTAGTGTAAAACAATTTATTAGACTAAAGAGTTACATTTATCAAGGGATTCATAAGAAAAAACAATATTAGAGGGAAGCTGGCATGTCTTTGTTTTTTTTTTCTTCTATTTCCTTCCCAAAGCAGAAACATTCATCTTCTATTGCCACACTACAGCGATGTGTTACCTGACCATCCAGGTGGGCAGCGACACTTGTACGTCGTGAGACTCTCCAGCTCACAGGTGCCTCCGTTACGACAGGGCGAGCTGATACAGACGTTGTCGATGGGCGTCACACAACGGTGGCCGTTGAAGCCAAGTTTGCAGGTGCAGTTGAAATCCACCGTGTTCCCCTTTGTCACGGCTCGACACGCGCCACCGTTCATGCATGGTGAGGAGGTACACGGGTCAGGAAACTGGCACCTGCTTCCTACGTATCCATCTCGGCACCTGAGAAAACACAAGTAGAGAGGTCAGCAAATGATCTGGTAACACGGGGAAGATGGATGATTTCTACATACCACCACTTTGTAACTCATTAACAGATAGGATTTGAAGTATTTTAAGTTTCTCCCAGAAGGTTCACCTTCAGGTCAGTGAAAGGGAATTCCAAAACAATATTTCTTCTGTCCTATCTTATTCAGCTCTAAGTGAAGAGTTCACAAGACAACTCTTAAGACTCATCAAGGGGCTACCCTTTGTGCAGTATTTTGTTCCCATACAGCTTCTTTTTATTTTATTTTTTTTACAACACCGCAGACAACACAACCATTAGATACTAGGCTTTAAACAGGACATTCGTCTGTCTACCATCAGCCCCGTGAACAATGAGTTTCACGCTGTAAAACAGAGTGGTCTGAAAGTGAGGGAGGAGGGGGAAAACTCCAGTGATGTTTTCTCACAGGTTAGTCATAAACACTGCTTGGACCCCAGCGAAAAAGTTCCCAGAGCGAGCGAGCAAGCGAGCGAGTGAGCGAGAGAGAGAAGGAGAGAGAGATCCTGCAGATTTACACATTTACAATTACAATGAGAGGGGTTGAAGAGTGTCCCCTGAGGATATGAACGGCTCAACAAAGAGGCCACACACACTGAGAGCATGCGCACACACACACACACACACACACACACACACACACACACACACACACTCATACCTACACAGTCAGTGTGCAGTCTCTCACATCCCACACACACCCATATGAAAATAACACAGGAAGATGAGGACAAGGACCTTGTGCGTTTACATTCACAATTGCTTTTAAATCCTAAAACAATATTGTAGGTGAGGACAGGTCAATGATGTGAAACTTGAAGCTGAAGCTTTAGGAGTAAAAATGTTAATGCCACTCATTTTAATACATACAAAACTATTTAAGTCATGCAGAAGAAAAATTAAAAAAAAGTCCTGTCTAACCTTCTTAATAAAATGTAGGACTATTAATTTGCTTTGAAAAGTTGAACTATTCCTTGAATGTGATGATATGCTGATTTTCTTCATTTTACTTGTTCATTTATGGAAGTATTTGGGCTGTTGATCGGATAAAACATGACAACAACTGAAGATGTAATTTCAGTTCTGAGAAATATTTTCACAATGTAATGATATTTTCTTGCCGTAACAAATCGATTAACCAAACAAATCTGGGATATTAACTGTTAATCAATGTATATGTTCATAATCTGTTTTATAAAAATGACAGAACAATGACTTTCTTCATAAGCTTTTGTTAGACTAATATAACTTCTGAAATGTGAGAGACCAGGAAAACAGATGCAATCTTTCAAAATGACTTTCCCTTTAAATGTCTGAAGTTTTAATTCAGTAAATCTCTAAATAAAGAAAGAATTCTTACAAGACAAACGCTGGCGTCTCCTTGTGTACAAAAAAAACTGAAGTACAGGTGTATAACTGTGAGAAACACAACGATATTGGAGTTTTTTGACATCAAAAACAACCGCCTCAGTCCTCCACAGTAAGAGCCTCTCTGCCGCCACATTCCCATATTCATCACCTTCACCGATTCAATACTGTTGTCAACAACACTGGGTGGCCATTGAGGCCTGGTCATTACAACAACAAAGCATCTTCTCAATAGCCTCTAAGACAAAAACAAAAAATGTGCGGTATTCGGAATTCTTGTTCCTAATCCGTTCTTTCCAGGAGTTGGGGTACAAGAAAACCCGCCATCATGGCACCCTTCAGCAACTCTCCGGGTTGAAATGTGCTCACTTTGACCCTTTCGTCAGCACTCATTCATCCTGAAGACAAGGAAGCATCTATGCCACAGTGTTTGAGCTGTAAGCCAACATTATGGAAACTTCAAAGAGCCGTGCCACAACCTCAATGCTCGTTATTCTTCGCTCCCCAGAGAGGATTTGGTCCGGCATCAGACAAGAGATGGGAAAACGATGAAACGGATGCAACTGCAGCGCAAACTCTGTCAAAAAGATGAAAGATTCCTGATGTGTGAATTCTTGTGCAGAAAAAAAAAAAAAAAAACATTTGGAATGTCTCAAAACTGTGAAGGTTTTGTTGTTGTTTTTTCAGCGCAAATTCCACAGACAACAGTTCTCTCGAAATATTGTGTGTACACTCTAATGCAGAAACAATATTGCACATTAAACATCCTGTGCACATCAAAGCAGCCTTCCCATGAAATCAAAATCTGCCTTTATTCTCAAATACCTGAACAGAGCCAGCAAGTCTGTACGCCCTGAGGGGCTGGCAGGACCATGTCCCCAAACATTCCTGGGGGTCCTGTGTGACTTTGTGCTTGTGTCTGTGTGTGTGTAAATGGGGACTAAGCCATGGCCCCTCTGTAGGGACAGGCGTGTGTTTAGACAGGGTCTCTCTCTCAGGGGATTAGGTGGCCTTAGGACTGTGGTAAGGAAAAGAAAAACATCACATGCTAGAATGCCCGCCGCACAAACAGCAGCAGTGAGTGGTGGCATGTCCCCACGAAGAGGTGGCTTGGCTGAGCGTCAATTAGACTCGGATCATCGTAGCATTAAGCTCAAACCAACAGTGGTTGCAAAGGCAGATTCACGCAAATAAGAATTTAAAAAAAAATTCTTTACAGTTTCTTTAGAATCACAAGTACAACATTGTGTTACCATAAGGGGGCGTCACAATCTGCTAAATATAACTCATTTTTTCCATTTAACCCTTCATTCAATAATCGCTGCTGTTAGAAAACAATAGTTTGACTTCTTTGAACACGTCAAATGTGGGCAGATGGACCCCAGCATTTCATAAAAGCCACTTGTGAAGCTAGATTTTCTTACTCATGATTTGTGCATCACGTCTCTTACAGGACATTCAAAGAGTATGTGTATGTGTGTATAAAGAGGGAGAGAGAGGGAAGAAGTAGCAGATCTGGCTGCTAGAAGACCAGTCCAGTTTAAAGTCCCAGCAGTGGCGGGTGCTGAGGTCGTGAGGCGCCACACAAGCTTGCTGGAAAAAGGCCGTAGGGAGCAGGTGCGCATGTTAATGAGCAGACGGCAGCTGCTGCCCCGGCCATTCACAACTCCCCCCCCCCCCCAGCCCATCATCTCTCCCACTCCTCCCACATCCCCGATCCCACCACTGCCTCTGTGCTCTGCATGGCACCCCATCCTACGAATGTCCTCAAACTTGAATTGAGACGATGTACTGCTCAAATCATTACTCCCTAAACTGCCTGAATATTTCACTTTCGTGGTTCCATTCTGGCAATGCAGTTGAGTTCATCTTTTTTAGGGTGAGAAAAATCTTCAGAGTAGAAAGGACGATTAAGCCACAAAAAAAAAATCGAATAAAATCATAAAACACACAAAAGAAATTGATTTCAAAAAGTGTTGAGATATTTTCCAGGTATCATTAAGTTGGTCTTTTGTAGTGTTGGCATCTGAATACCAACACTGGCCCCCTCTCTCCCTCCCTTTTTACTACTTAGCAGTGAAATGAGGAGTGAGAGAGGAAGAAAAAAAAAAGAGGGAGTAAGAGCGAAGGATGAGTGGGCCCATTGTGTTTCCTCCCAATTCAGACTTGACCACAGGCTGGGTGTATTCAGCTGTTACACCTCCTCTTTCCTCTCCTCTTTCTCCCTCCCGCAAAAAAATAAATAATCTCTGAATATTTTTTTTTTGTAAATGGCTCAATGATGAATTTTGCTTTTTTTTCTCATACTTTATTTCACTTCCTCTGTTAAAAGCCACATGTATGGTCACTGGCATCCTCCCCGCTCCCCTCGGCTCACCATTTTCCCTCCAAATCCCTCTCTTCGATAACCCAATTTCTTTCCATTCCACCACATTAAGATTTAACTGACTATCGCTCACTTTCTTCCAAGTTCCTCTGCGCTGCCTTGCTGCTTTACTGTGGTCTGCGACGTTTGAAAGGGGAGCTTAAAATCCAAAACACACACACACACACACACACACACACACACACACACACACACACACACACACACACACACACACACACAAGCAGGGGAACAAACAAAGGAGTACCAGAGAAAGGGAACTGGAACTGGTTTGGTTGGGTTTTTGAGGGAAGAATCACAGAAAGGAGGCGGGAAATTTTGCTGTTTACTCCAGAGTCTCCTGTCCTTTATTCTTCACCCAAAGCTCGCCGATTTTTTCTTCTTTGAGGGGAAAAAAAAAAACTTGTGCTAGCTTTAAAAGTGGGCATCACCCCTTGCAAAACACCCCAGTGTCTCACACTGAGGCCTGAAATACAAATAGGTGGAACCTCTGCACCCTCACCTTGGTGCACGTGGAAGCACTATCCAAACACACTGCAGCTGAGGTGCCAGCAGGGAGTCAACTGTAGCACACGCTAGGCAAAGACTGGTAACAGTTTGCTCTGTAACTTGGCAGGAGCATGTCAAATAGATGCTCAAAAATGCACAAAACAGCTTCTACAGGCAGCAAGCTGAACAGCCTCAATGAGTGCAAAATCGTATAAAAAAAAAAAAAAAAAGGATAAAGACAAAAGACATCCAACGTCTCTTTTATGGAGAATTTAAAACAAACAAAGCAAAGCAGCTGCTTCAACAAGAGAAATCTGCAGGCCTGGTGAGCAGGATCATCTCAACAGCAGAAGGTAAACTGGGCTGCTGAAAAGGTAAATAGAAAGGCATGAAAAGAAGGGCACAAATCAGAAGCTGAGCAAATATCAGGTGTTTGAGGGGGATCGTATAACCGCAGGACAGCAGTGGAGCTATCTCCTCTGTAAGGCTGATACTGTTATTATCCTTTCTGTCATCCCTGCCCCGTAGCCCTCATTGTTCTCCTCCGTACTCACTTCTAGGATCGTCTCTTCTTCTATTGCTACCGCTGTAGCCCGTGGCAACAGGTCGGCGACACTGATGGGATGCATGACAGGGCTGGGCCGCGGCTCGAGCCTGCAGCAGATGTTGTGGTGACATCTGACCCACGGCCAGGCGTCGCTCTAAAGGGGCTTTCCTCACTTTCGGGCCAATCTGCCATCTGCCATCTTTCTGAGGTCTGCACGCGGATTGGGACAGAGGCTTGTGAACGTCATATTCAGGCCGCACATGTGCACTGTATACAAATAAAAACCTAGAGTGGGTCCACAGATTTTTGGCAGCTATAAGGGGCTCAAATCTGGATTTCATTTTAAGAAGCTTAGGGATTTAGGTTGTGCATTATTTCAATTGTTGCCCCCATGTCAATCTCTGTGAGAGACAGGATCAGTGTCGGGCTCCAGTCCTGTAAATGGCATAATTATTAGGATTATTTTAGGATACATTTTTGTTTATCCATCTCGCCGTAGATTTCAGCAAATATAAAAAAGATTACTCTGGAGACAAGGCTATTAGTTAGGTCTGTAATAGTACATGAAACCCACGGTTTAGGACATAGCCCTTTTTTTTGGGTCATGTTTTGTAGTACAGACAGGAAAAGAGGAATATAGTCAACATAGTCAGGGTTAGGTTAATGTGCGAACACAGCAGGACATATTCAGGGGAATTCTCTTGAGTGGGTGAGTGGGAAGTGGTGATGACATATATATTAAGCAACCTGTGTGGAAGTGGTGCAATATCAGTGCACGCTGTCTAACTGGTTCACTGTGTTTTCTGTTCACCAGAATGTTCTTCTCCACTCTTTCGTTGATACAGGGAATTCCTGGAACTACTCGTGGCATTGATAAAAAAAACAAAAACTGACTCTGTTGCTTTGTCCACCAGTTCTGTGTCATCCTTTTCACATCATGTCCTTCATCCTGACACCCCCCCCCCCCCTCCCCCTCACCCCACCTCACCCCACACACACAAACTCTGTGTCTCCTGCGGCGAATTCTGGAATAACCAGCTCAGGAAGATGAGAAGCAGCCTGCCAGACATTTACTATAAATTCTCAGATTGTGCACATGTGAAAACGTCTTAAATAAAAGGTTGAGTTTATTACAACTTTTCTTTTCTTCGATAGTTTATGATTTATACTGTGTTTCTGAAAGCTATTGCTAAGGCCTGGGATGGGCCATGATTGTTGAGATAACTACATACATTTAAATGATCTCCACCACATTATATGGGGAATAAACCTGAAAGCGAAGATAATCCGAAAAAAGTGTTTAATAGTAAGTGTTTGTTAGACAAGTATCAGACCTGTACCCAATTATTGATTAGTTGATCAACAGAAAACCATCAGGCAACTATTTTGAAGACCAATCTAACGCTGCGTTTGTGTTACTAGAGGACAAAAACTCTCTTAGTACTACTTTTTTGCTCTCTCTTTTGGAACCTTGAGACACTGCCAGATCAAACGATATCGATAAATGTTTTCCTAAGTCCTACTGTAGGAACTCAATTATTAGGTCTTTTTTTCTTCTTCTATATAACCAATAATGCTGGGAAACTCCTGCACACTGTCTGAACTACAAAAATATGTCGGAAATTCCAAAATGTTGCCAACATATTTGCACAATTTAGGCAGTGCTCTCTCTCTCTTTAGCTTGCAGAAGCATTTTGGTTAGATATGACCCAAGAAGTGCATTTTTTTTTCAAAGCATTGGTACTTTTTGATACTATTAATAATTAAAGTAACAAAAACATTTTTTATCATTTTAAAACATGTATTATCAAAGAGTTTCCTAATATTAAAAAATGTTTGACGTTACTCTGACATGAAGGCCAGAGACATTAATAAGACACAAGCTGTAATAAACAAGAGTTGAGGGTAAAGATGATGTATTTATTCAGTTTCTCTGTCTGTCAGGTACGTTCTCGAGGTCTTCAGCCTCAGGAGTAAAACTGAGCTAAGGGAGCATATTTGTACCTCTGGCCCCCCTCCACACCCCTTCTCATTTGCTGGCTGTTTGGTTCTGTGCCTGGGCTAAGTCCCCCTTTTTAGTCTTGTCTGATCTGTTTCAAAAGCATTGCCTGGGGGGGGGGGCTCTCCTTTTCCTCCACACTTCCCTCTCAACATAACATGGCTAACCACAGTGACAACTGTGCCACCATAGGCAGAGTGAACAAACACTACAATATGAGCTCTGCAGTTCTACTTCAATCACACAAATCAAGTTTATTGAAATAAAAATAGCTCTCCAGCTGGAACTAAATCTGGAAGAGCAATCTGGGTTGTTGTTTGTTGTGGAACTGAAACCAAAGTTACCACCAAATCCCCGCTGGCTGCAGAAATTACAGGGGAGACGTTGCCCCTCTTTCCCTCTCCTTACATCCATCCTTCTTTTCCTTCCTCTCTAATCGTACAGGAGAGCTGACCTGGCCAGCCCACATCTGGCAGCCTTCATTAGAGACCCCGTTTATTTGAGAGTAGTAGGGACACAGCCCATGGGAAAGAGCTTGTTCCCCCAGGGGCCGACCACTAAAGTGTGTGTGTTTGCATGTGTGTGTGTGTGTGTGTGTGTGTGTGTGTGTGTGTGTGTGTGTGTGTGTGTGTGTGTGTGTGTGTGTGTGTGTGTGTGTGTGTGTGTCCTGTCATAGCTGCCCTAATGACTTTTGCTACCGCTTACTTTACGAGGCTGGGAACTACTTAAAGGCTTTTACAGCTGTGTGAAGGTGTAGCTGACACTGCAACTGGACACTCAGGCTGTTACTGTACGCGGTGACTTCAAGGTTTGAGGCAGAGCTTAAATGTCCCATCACTGCTTCCTGCCCAAGTGTCCCCCATAAATCAAGACAAGCGTTAGGTTGTTAACAGCTTTGCTTTGGTAGATTTTAAATGCCGTTCATACATTTAGTTTGCTACTTAACTCAACGACAGAAAGAAAAGTTGCAGGGCGGAATGTTAAGTCTCGAAAAACAGTCTCTGCATTGTCAGTCAAATACTGTTTAAGTGGATAAGATAACATGTCTTCTATAATAAAAAGTAAGTTTCTTTTTGCAGTGAACCCATGAATACATAAACAACTTTGGTCAATTAACTGCTGTTCAGGTTAACCTCACACATGTCATCGTGTCTTATCCACTGTGAGGAGTCATGTACTGTAGTGACACAATAATTCAAATTGTCAGTCCAATCTGTTTCCCTACGAAGGCACCACACTTCATTTTCCTTCAAATCCCGAGTGAGTGTATATCAGACAGTGAAAGTGCACACCTGGCAGACAGAGTCAATCTGTTCCTGTGTGGATCTGAATGTGTAAAACCGCAAGTAATCATGGGTATTATGAGGCATGCTGCTGTATGGGTGTGAGCGCACGGCTCTCTTAGTTATTCTTCCATAACCCACAGAAAGGACAGGTGGTCAGGCTGAAAGAAGTGAAAATAAAAAAAAAAGAAATGAGGAAGTGTGGTTTGGAGTATGCTCAGTCTCTTTGTCTCACACTCACACACACACACACACACACACACACACACACACACACACACACACACACACACACACACACACACACACTGGCTGTCAGAGCTCTCTGTGATCAAAGTTTATGTGATTTCTCTTGGCAGATGCCAACCAGGGAGGCTCAAATGTCACTAATCCTTGACGCTTAGGTTCCCCACCATCGAATCACTTCATTCAGCCTCAGTGCTCTGATGATCAGTCCTCTCACCAGCCAGACTCTCACCAAAAGCAACCCAACACCAGCAGCAGCAGCCATATAGAAGCCTGGCGCTGTGTGTTTCTCGTTGTGTGATGATATGATCAGATACGGCACCTTTTCTTCCTTCAGGCCACTCTGAGGCGGTTTCCTGACTCTGAATGGAGATGTAGGGGGAGGCGGAGGGGGGGTAGGGGGTGTAGTGTGTGTGTGTGTGTGTGTGTGTGTGGGGGGGGGGGGGTTAAGATAGACTCATCTGACCCGGGCGAACAGAGGTGCCATTAAGGAATCCCCAGAACTGAAGAGACAAGGGCTAGCTTTCATTGAAGTGGATGGATACTGTAGCATTCGCTGCACATACGAGCCAGGGATTAAAAGACTTAGAACAGGAATACAAAGACAAGAAAATAAGAGAACCCTGATTAGGGGTTTGAAGTTCTCAACTTTTTGATGGCACTTTCTGCCATCTACACCAAAACTTAAACAACACATCAATCACCATGATATTCAGCAGAAATGTCTGACAAATGTCCGATTTGCAATCAGCTACTTAACAACACACAATAAACACTCACAGAAAGTTTATGTTTACGGACAACTGTTAGTTATAAACTAGAAAGTTCTGTGATTTAAACTCAAGGCCATCATCTACCACAAGAACCTCAATCCTGATAGCTCCTCATCACGTGACTCTCAGCAGTCAACAGGCCGTCTGAGATCTGATGTACACTTTTTATCACTCTGACTGACTGATGATGACAGAGGTATGTGATCCCTCTGCAGCGTCCTTTCTCGACCGCCCAACGTCTCTCATCTCTCTGGCCCGAGTGAGGAGAATCTCTGACGGACTGTCTTTGTTTCTGGTCATAGTTTTGCCGCTGGACTCTGGACTGTCTCAGCTCTGGCTCAGCTCTGTCACTGCTCGTTCCCGCTGCCAAACCTCTGCAGCAAAAATGTGAGGCCTTTGCGGAGCTCTTTGTAGATAAACTTTAGTAAGGAGCTCACATGGCCAGATACGAGGAGGAGATGGTATTTATGGTATGGCACGTCAAGTGGGCATCTCTGTCAGACTTCACATCATACTGAATTCAAGAGCAGTAGCTTTTAATTCAGGCTATTCTACTCTTCTGCAAAGAACAAACTGAGCCTCATGGAAAACAAACATCACTGCATGCTTAAATCACAATACAGTAACTTAATATTTTTCCCTTACAATAAGCTCCAGACAGGATCCGCCTGATGATATAGTATCTCAGTGTTCATACCTTGATGCTTTCAGCTGCCCACCTACTATCAGAGTCATTAATGTAAAGGAATGCTCACTGAAGTTCCTGTAAAAGCGGTGATACAAGCTGTCCTGACATTTTTTAGGACAGCCTGCATCTTAAATCTTCCTGAGTAGCATATTCAAATATGTCCCTCAGAGTGGAAAGTTTTCCCTGTTGGAAATGTAAGATTACGGACAGAGCAATAGAGTTCAACACACCTTTAGATCAATGCTACATGTAAGTGGAAGTGTTTAGAAAGTATCAACTAATGAGTGGGAAAGAACACTTAATGAGCAGAGTAGCAGTTTTATTACAGGCATGACTATTGCGCACTGGAAACTTATATATGTCGTAATTTCCGCCTGCTAAAAAGCTAAATCAAAATGTATAGAAAAATGTCACGAATCCAAATATTTCTTTTACTTTAATCAAAGCCCCCAGACACACAAAAACAGAGCAATGCGTCAAAAACAAACACACAAACACAATACCACACACTGGGCCTTGTGTGCCCGCTTAAAACTTTTCAAAACCGCGAGCTCGTCCATCTCCATGTTTAATTGGAGAAGTCTGAGGAGGAGGAGGACAGTGCAGGGGCACAATGATGGCTTTGTGGCCCAATGAGGAGGTGGGGAAGGTGATGGAGGAGGGGGTGGGTGTGTAATTGTGAGGGGTGCACAACAAAACCAGACCAAATTAAGATGTGGCGGGGGGCCAAGATGGCTGCCTGGGTCTTGCAGTCTTGAAACTGTGGACATGGACAGCCCGGTCATTCACCTGATCATGAGTTGTGGGACGGTAAGATGACTCTGGCCAGTGCTGCTCATGCCAGGATGGAAACAGAGCCAGGAGAAAGTAGGCTTTTGTTGTAAAAACGAGTTCTGGGCATAGCTGAGGCTTATTGGTTTACAAGTGGATTGGAAACGTCCCAGACAAAAAGCTAACCTTGTTTCGGTATTTTCGTAGGTTAAAAAAGATTTACTCTCTGCCATCTGTCCAAAGGAATGAGACAGGGAGAGAGAGAGGGGATAGAGAGAGAGCACCAAGGGCCATTGAGGAGGGGACAAAATCCCAGGAGAGAGGAGGGGTTTTGGAGTGGAGGGGAGGGGGGGGGGGGGGGTAGTGGTGGTTGAAGGACAGAGTCTGAGGGTCTCTCTGGGAAGCCTCACCCAGATTAGTCACACAGAATTAATCGCAACACAGAACAATGGTCGCCGAGCTTCTGGCAACCCCAGCTGTCGCTCCGTGAAAGAATAGAAAAGCAAGATTTAGGGCTGCGAGAGTTTGCCTGCAGAGGAGAGAGTGTGGTGGCACTAACACACACACACACACACACACACACATACACGCACGCACACTATCGCAGTAGTGACCCCTGTCCTCATCAATGTCCACTCATTCCTGTCTCAGCCCTCTGACCATTTGCCTCCCAGAAATAGCAACACTGGTGTGAGTGCTCGCCCATCACAAAAATCTGAGTCATCTCAAACTCCTCATTCGCACATTTTCAACTCTTCACACAGGTATTCCTCAAAATATACAAGGTTACAAAGAACAGAGCGTTGTAAAAATAAAACTTACTTGCACTCTCCAATACCCTCTGGAGTAGTTTCACACCTCCCCTGGCTCGAACACGACTCCGTGGGCATGGAGCATCTTAGACCTGCAAAGGACAAGTTTTAATACACCTGCACCTTGGCAAAAAAAAACTTTTTTTAAGCAAGTCTGGAACAAGTTGATATTTCTGTCTGGCAGCTATAACAGTGTCACAAAGATTCCAAGTTTTCCTCAGGGGTGTTATAAATAAATCAGGTAACGCTCTATAAATGTGAAGTCTATGTGTGACTCTTGCCACCTTAAAGTGCGCTTTTTTTTGTGGCTGAACAGGGGCTTGACACTAGTTTGGCAGTTGCATGCTCCTGTCTGCAGCTGCACCGTAAAGAATGTGCCATTTGGGGAGTAACACAGCTTTGCTATATAATAGAAATCTAAAGAGACCGCAGCCCTGAATACAAGCTGCAAAAAAAAGGCATGCGTTTACATCGAAGTGGGAAAAAGTTGAGCGTTTGCTGGACAAGTGCGCAACTGGTCTGCGCAAAATACGATTAAAATGATGCTCATATGCAGGACTCGAGATGAGAGAGACGTTCAGCATAAATGTTTGGAATAATGTCCCAAGTTGGACATAATATTATTAAAGTTATGTTGGTAAACTTAAATGAACAGCTAACTTCGGAAACTTGCAAGATGAGTCAAAAAAAAAGAAGAAAAAAGTTTGGCAGGCTAAATCTCGTTATCCTACCTGAGTTTCAATTCAGAAGTTTTCAAAACCTTGATGCAACAAGTGAAACGAGCTCGTAGAGTGACTAACAATGCATTTTATTATTAAATTATAAAGTTATACAACTTTCGAGAGAGGACCTCTCCACTACTCACCTCGTGTTAGGGCTATCAGCGACAACAAGAAA
Organism: Labrus bergylta; assembly: GCF_963930695.1. Classification (NCBI taxonomy): domain Eukaryota; kingdom Metazoa; phylum Chordata; class Actinopteri; order Labriformes; family Labridae; genus Labrus; species Labrus bergylta. The sequence continues at coordinate 20,172,092 of NC_089196.1, forward strand.
GTTAGTTTCACAAACAAAATATGCATTCCTTCTGGTTTAAAATGATTGTACAAATCCACGTGGGTTTTTTCATAGATCCGATATAGTGTCTTCCTCTCCGTAAGTTAAAAAATACACTTTCAGTTCATCCCAGAGTACATCCACAACAGAGGAAGGAAGGCGCGTCTGTGAACTCCGAGCATGGGATGTTGTCACTTCAGATCCCGGTTTGAAAATGACTTGAGGGACGCACTTCTCCAGCCGCTGCTCCGCTTGGAGGGGCGTTATTACACACACACACACACACTCACACGCACGCACACGCACACGCACACGCGCACACACACACACACACACACACACACACACACACACACATACTTTATCCCCAACACACTATACAAGTTGAAGAAGTTAGTGCCAAGTTTGTTTGGTTTAAGTTTTCCCACATAGTGAGAGTACATCAAGTATATTACATTTAAACAGAAAACAAGCCATTTGAGCATGGCAGTTCACTCTTTTACAGCCTTATTGGCACAGCTTAATAAACAGTGTCTTTGGTTTTCTTCATGCTAACATTGGCTACTTAATGAAGGTCCTTTAGTGCCAAGCTGCGGTTATTGTTTTTTCACTGTTGAAAGATTGATGAATGCCAAAACCGGCCACAACATACACTCATAAAGCATTTTGAGTTAGCTTACTGCAAAAGTTAAAGACATAAGTTTGTGCTTAACCAGGCGATGATGCCCGGCTTACTTTAAAAAAAAAAAAAAAACTATACAATGTGAATGTTGCTGGTGGTGACAATCTGCTGATTCAAGTGCTGTGGATGCTGGACCTGGGAAAGGTACTGTGCTTTCACAGATGGATGATATTAAGGACGATGAGTAAGAATTTAAGTGCATTTTAGTTGGATACCAAAGGACCCTCTGCTATCCATTAGTGCTGATTATTTTGATCAAGATAGCCCTTATTCCACAATCTTTAAAGTGACATGGTTGTAGTTTTTCATAACATGTAACTAACCCACTCTTGAGAAATGGTACAAATCATGTCCTAGCAATCAAACTAAAAAAACATCACTTATCAACACACTAATTCAATGTTATAATGACATTATCTTTTCAAAAGATGAAACAAATATCAAATGCCAAATTTTTGTTCTGCTTTCACTTAGGCTTACTTCTAATCCTGCTCTGTGCCAGAAAACACCCTTCTCCCTGACAACAATTCAAAACTTTGAATGTAAAGTTTTCTACTGTAAATGCTGATACAGTGTTACTCTTTCCATAAAGAACCAATATCCACCTGTTGAGTTTATATCAACGCCTGATTTCATGTGGCAATTTAAAAGCTCAATATGACTTTAACAACAATCTCATGCTAACATTTATTTTCTCTGCACTGTGAAAGATACAAGAACCAAATGTTTGAGAGAGTTTTGAAGAATAGAGTTCAAGGGGAGAAACTTTGGCAGAAGATTTTTGCATGGTATTTTGATTCTGAAAGTCACTTCCATGCAGCAAAAATGATCAAGAGACTGAACTAGAGTTTTTGTAAGGACTACATCAGTCAAAACCCAGCCTCTGCTCCTACAGGACATCATAACCATATGAAGCCTGGCAAGCTGCCTGATAGCAGTTTGGATTTTCTGCACCGATAAATAAATGCTGACTTTGACTCTCATGTTTTTTTTCTCAGCAGTCTGCAGAGTCAGCAGATTCTCATCAGGTGGTTTGTGAACAAAGCCTGAGCACCTTCACACAGGTTACTGCTGTCATACACAGGTAAAAAAAAAAAAAAAAAGGACAACTTGTGTTTACTTTTACATTCTTGAACTTGAGTCAGCAGTAGAGGGTTTCAATAGAGTTTGACCTCAAGGTTACCTGGACTATCACACGGGAAGTGAGGACTTCCTTCACCTTTATTTAAATCAGTATTTCTATCTTTGTATTGGAGGAAACATGAAACCAATACAATCCAGTTATGTGTTTTTAATTCACCTTCACAAAAAAAAAATCAAGCTCTTGTAAAAATAATGAAGGTGCAGTAACAAATTAGTTCCTATTCAAGATGTTCCAGGTCTTTGATGCTTTTGTAACTTTCTTTTTTGAAATATCCAAAGATAAGTCTCAGTTGAGAATTTTTTTTTTTTTAAGATTTATTTTTGGGCATTTTGTGCCTTTAATGGAGAGATAGGACAGTGGATAGAGTTGGAAATCAGGGAGACAGAGAGAATGGGGAATGACATGCGGGAAAGGAGCCACAGGTTGGATTTGAACCTGCCGCCCGCTTGGAGGACCATAGCCTCCATACATGGGGCACGTGCACTTATACCACTGCGCCACCGCCAAGATTTTTTTTTTGATGTCATCTGTCGTAGTAACAGTAATAGGAGTGACGTCAGCAGGGGCAGGGGGCTCCGGAGGATCATCTGCAGCAGCCGCCTCGCCAGAAATCCGGTCTCAGTCTAACTTTCAGTCAACTTAACAACAGGCTAAGAGCTGGAGCTGAGGCTGGGTTTAAGCCATAGACTGCCTTATGACCATAAACCATTACATCGTGCACATCAATCATGTCAGCTACAAGCCTAACTATGGATGGAACAGTAACGTTCATAAAATCAAAACTGATGCGTTATTAAAAAAAATCTTATAAATTATAAATAATAAAAATATTAGTTTGTTTTCAGTACCAGCCAGGCTGTAAACATGTTAATTTCTGCTGTAAAAACACCTTTTTTGGTTGTGGTATGTGACTTCCGGGGCTCCTGGAGCCTGCTTCAAGTGGACACTTGACAAACTGCAGGATTTTGCACTTCTGCATTGGCATCATTTTTCAACACCGGAGGTTGCAGCTTGAGTAAGAGTAAGACAGTTAACACTTGAATTAATGAGTTGAGTAAACACAGACCTGCCTCTGTGAACATGACGGTTCATGTCCTGTGTGAAAAAGAAAATCAGTTAGAGTTGTTTGTATGTACCTAAAAGCTACATCAGTTCCTTTATATCACATTGCTTACTTGTACGACATGAATAATGCTGACAAACCTTCCTGTTTACACACCAAAAGTACTTTGTTACATATAAGAAAACCTGGTTAATGGGCCAAAATAAAACATTGACATTTGGTTCGATCACAAAAAGCAGTCTCCTGAGCAAAAAGGGAACCACTGAAAAATGTAGTTCCATCACGAAAAAAGTGGTGTCAGAAAAACAAAATGTTGCTGTCCAAACACTACTGTGGATCAAATCTGTCTTTAGAATAAAGGGGAAATCTTTACACTCCAAAGATCAGAGAAAAAACAGAGCAAATTTGGATGTCTGTTTATTGTGAGCACATTTTAAGCCAGTAATGATCAAAAAGAGTGCTCATAATGCTTACTTGTAACATCTACAGATACACAATAACCAAAGAAAAAAAAAAACAATAATCCACTGGTGAGGACCATGAGTGTGGAAACAGCCACTAACATTGTATTTTACAAAAATGTTGAAGTACATGTAATTCATTTATGCAGTAAAAAGAAGACTGCCCTCAATTCCTTTGCTGTGTTATAGGTCTGGGCACATCTCGTTTGTTGGCCCCTCCCAACATGACTACATGAGTATTTATACTACAATCAATTGAAAGCCTTTGACCCTAAACAGGTAAGTTCCGTTAAATCGAATAAAAGACTGCTAAAACTAATCGGCCGTATTGGAGGTAATTAAGGTGTGTCAGATTAAAAGATCAATACATACGGCAGCTTTTTTATTTATGTATTTGTCATCAATTAATATCACCTTATAGAGACCTTTTCACTTAAAGTGTGTTTTTTCTGAAAATCTCCTTCAAACATCCAAACTTCAAACTGGCATTGAATACTTTTTTCAAAGGTGTTTAAGAGTTGTTAGACCACTGTAGAGCAGACTGAGCTGCTCGTCAACCACATATTTATAAATGACTGTAAGATTATAGCATAGGATAACTGCCAAACAAATGATGCTGTCATGTGAACTGTACGGAGGTGCTAACTGTCTCTTTCAACACCAGCAGGCGCTCATAATTTTAAGAAACCACAGAGGGACACATAGAAACTCCACCAAAAACATTACAGGTAAAACAGCTGCCAGAGAGAGAAAAAAGTGATTCAGACGTTAAAAGCCTGAGGGCAGACAGAGCGTACGAGTGCTGTGAGAGTCAACGATGGAGAGAAAATGTTCATCAAGAAGGTGGAGGTAACAGTAGAAAGATGGTGTCTAAGTGTGCATAACCTAAATGTGAATCAGTCTGTTTACATGCATAAATAACATGATTGTAGTCTGATAAGGTAATGCTATACGGATATTGTCATGTTAATATCTGTCTGATTATCTCATAATCAGCTTTTGCTGTTTAGAGATTAACCCACCTAGATTTAAACTCAATGAGTGAATTAATTAAAAAGGATAGCCTGATTTCATTTGTAATATTAACACAGTCTCATGACATATTAAAGTAGGGCTAGTCCTTGTGGGAAAGTAGATTAATCTAAAACATTAAATGTGTCATTCCACCAAAAATCCCAGAAAAACAACTACTGGTCAAATGAGATACTTCCAAGTTCAAGCTGCACTTTCTTCTCCGAAACATCTAAAGAAATACTAGAAAACGATCATATTCACAAGTTATTGTTTTAGAGTTAAAGGCAGGGCCAATAAAAGAGAAGTGAGATCATATCCTGTCTCTTAGAAATTACTCATAGATGATACCTACATATAAATGCCTAAATAAAAACGAATGTATTCAGAGATTGGACATAAATAGATACCAGCTGCAGAACTACATTTTTCAAGGCAATGTTGCTGATGATTTTGCTTAAACTTGACTTTTTTTTTTTTTATACAAGGCTATGAAGGTTTATTCTCTGGTGGGCCCACTGCCCAACAGACCTGTAGTATTGCTTAATATGTAAATTATGTAACCTGAAACTTGTGGGAAACCTACAGGTGAATCATTCTTCACCTGTAATAAACAACTTTCTGTTTCATTCTGTACAGTTGACCAGATTGTTTTTTAGTCCTGGACATGTTAATCGCTTCACTTTGACACAGATAAGGTCAGAGTGTGACCGAGGTGTCGACCCTGATACCTCAGGTCATTCTGAGGTATCAGTTTACATGACTATTACACAGTTGATCATCTCCCAGGTGAAAAGGTTTGTCGCTCTGCTGCTCCACAGCGAGGTCAGACAACCCCACCCCCCCTTCTGTAAGTGATTATCAAACATATGCCGAAAAACGCTGTATTTCATTTAAATACTCCCCATTGTGCTGTTTTTCATTGTTGGGAAAGAGGGAAATGTGTTTATTGTATTACATTGTGAAGTGGAAGGTAAACAGGATTTGTGTTGATTTCCCACTCATTGTGTTGACCTGGGGGTTGGGGGGTTGGGGGGGGGGGGGGGTCCATCCCCTCGACTGGTGCAGCACAGATGGAGAGACCTGTTCTACTTTATCAGCCTCAAAAACACTGACAGCTGCTCCGAATCGGATCTGATCAGGAACCAAAGTCAAATCTGTCAACCTGTTCATCCTCACGGATAGGTATAATTATACTGATATAGAAGTGAATGATACCTCCAAAGCAAAGAAAACCAACTGTATTCCTCAAAATAACAATAATGTAACAAATCTGCACTCATTACCCCTCATTGTTCTAAAGTGAGAAGTTCAACACATACTAAACAAAGGAGAAGAGAGACGATTAGTTGCTCTATGTCAAAGTTAACCAAATGTGAAAGGTGCTCTGTTGGATAAATTAAATCAAAGTGCCAGAAACAAAATAAAACAAAAATCAGTGCTATTAAAAAAAGTGTTAATGCTGCATAAGGCGGAGGAATTAATTCAAGTAAGTGTTTCTAGTGGCTGAATAATTGGGAAAAGCCAACAAGTTTTGTCCACTGTATTTAAGCATAAGGGTATTAAAAACAAAGTCAACAGGGATTTTAACCTAACCTGTGTAGAAGAAACAACAACAGGGAGGCCATCACCTGATCAAGATGTCAACAAAAAACTGCCTTCAGAGAAATGCAAAGTCACAGAGAAATATTAACTTTATTCTGTATTATAGAAAAAATGTGAAAATGATTGGAGCATAAACGTCATCAGAACTGTTCAATGAATGCTATCAGACATCAAATGAATCTGCCCACTTTCTTTTCTTTCAAGCTTTACGTCAGTTAGCCTACATTCCCCCATTTTGAGTTTCATTGAGTTATAGTTTATTAAATAACGACCATATTCGTAATATGGACAAAAGATATATGTTTTCCCCATTGAACTGGATGTAGCATCCAAGACTTATTTCTGTCTGCAGTCTCTGATCAGCTGTGAGAAATCTATATGAATCCCCGTATTAAACAAGTCTGTAGAATAAGTCTCTTAACTCGTTCTTATAATGAATTGAAATCCTCACATAAGTATAAATAACATGTTAAAATGCATGCATGGTATCTGCTGACGGTTGATCAACTGACTCTTGGCTGCTCCGTGTATTAGTGACAGAAGATAAACTTGTTGAACTGCTGCACTCACTGTGTTTCATGAATGAGCGTCCTGCCAAGAATGTCCAATGTTAATATCACTTTGCATAAAAGATCCTCTGTTAGCTCCTCTGAGACACAGATAAAGTGTGGGTGGGCGCCGTGCAGCCTGCAGCAGCAGATGTGTTGTGTGTAAAAAGGGACAAGTTGGGACGTGCTCATGTAACGCACTGTCATACAAAGTACTGGCCTTGTATCTGTGCATCTACTGTGGCAGGACTGAGAAGGGCGATTATTAATGCTTTGGCTGAAGTCAATAAAAAGTGTAAAAAACATTTTCTTATACTTACGCTGCTATTTCTCCATCAGTTAGTCGCAGTGTAAACAGCAGCAGTTGTGTTCTCTTATGATGTTGGCTTTATGTGTAGCTTTTTCTGGTTCGTAATTGTTTGACATTTTCCTAAAACATCTACAAACACAAATCTTACATGAACTTACCATCCAGTTCTTCTTATAGTATGTAGAGCAAAAGTTACAGTACAAAATGTAGGATTTAAACCGCTTTTCCTAAAACCAGCCTCCAGAAGGCTGAAATTATGTAAAAAACGTTTAGAAATATGGAATTTCTTACACAAAATTGATCATATAGGATGGCATACAAATAAGACATCACTTAGTACATACACATGATGGTCTACACATTTTAAGCACCATCTAACGCTGCTGCATTTGATGTGTTTCGGACATGAACAAAGGGTTAAAAGTCAGGTGACGCTCTTCATCATGATGACGATAATTAACACATTAACCTCTGAAGTGTTACCTCTGCACCTTTTTATTTAGAGGTCAGAGTTTAGTTAGGTTTAGGCAAGAAAACTACTGAGGTTAAGTAAAGGTCATGAACTGTAAAATGAGACTCAAATGCTTCTGGGTGAAAGTCTCAAGCACTGCAAACAAATATCGATATGTTTGAACTTAAAAAAGTTAGTGACTGGACGATGAGTCAAGATAAATTTGTAATAATTAAACACCAAAAACGTTCCAAGTCAAGCTAACTTATGCTTGTTATCTTTTAGTTTAGGTGACTTGTGTTAACATGTTGTTCTGTTAACAACACAGTATTTCTTTTCAATTTGTGGCCAAACCAAAGACCCTCTGGCTAAATTAATATTTAGTTCAACTGTATTAGGAAGTTTATCCTTTTGTCTCCAATTCTTCATTTCAGTTGAATCGTTTTTGTAAGTTGGAAAACTTTACATTAGTTGATATGACATAAACACAAACTATTGAGTAATCACAACAAACCTTGATATTCACATTCATTACATTTCAAATTTGAGTGTTAAAACACCTGAGCACTGAATTCAAACAAGAGCGAGGTCTTGATGAACATTTGGAGTGCATGTGAGTGTCACAGTAAACTACAGTAACCATGCTCACTAGAACGTATAGCCCAATATTGACACTAATTCTCACTGATATGTATTGAAACCCTTTATTTGACAAAACAAGTTCAATGACCTAAAGGCTTTAGCGACACAGACACTCAACTGGAGACCTGTTGGATTAATTGTTGTTGATTCATGTCTCATGTCATCATGGAATTAAAAAAAAAAGGGTCTGGACTTTCCTTTGGTGTTACTGGATAACTTAAAAGAAACAAAAATGTCTCTTCTGGCTTCTCAAAACTTTTAAAATAAAAGTATTTTTTCCACATTTTCATTCAAAAAGGACTAAAAGTGTGTGGATGTGTTTATTTCTTAGAAACACTTTTAAAGGATGATCAGATGAGATTAGTATTTAGAAGTGACTCCAGCAGATCCTATAACCATTAGCAGAAGTGTGAACACCTGTTAGCCTCTTCTTCTCTGCCATGCTTGAAATCACACACACTGAGTCGTGTTTATTGTCTGTACACTTCATCGTGACAGAGTGTGTCAATTTTTTCCGCCGACACTTGCGATAAGTGACCCTTGTAAACTGAGCTGCTCTAATCCTCTCATCCATCAACAGACAAGCTTCCTCTGTTTGCGCTCGAATGCTGATTCATTTACTACAACTGCAGCGTTGACTTCTTCAAATGACAGATGTTTACTGAACATCTCGGGCTGTCCTGTAGGATCCAAGTGGTCCCAAACAAGTCGTTCATAGCCTCCTCAGAGCCCTGCAGTCTTGTTTTGCTTTTTTCTCCAGGGAATCATTACAACCAAGACTTTTCTAATTATAGGCTCTTGTTTACTGCTGATAAATTCACAGGCTGTAACAAGCTTCATGTTGGGGAAAGAAGTGACCCTCGTACTCTCCAAAGCCCTGAGGGACTCTCATTAGATGGACAAGATTGCCAGGGCCGAGCCGGCTAAAGGTCTATGTGGTATAGCATGTAATCAAATTGATCATGTTTTCTTTCTTTTCTGTGTTTCCCCTCAGCAATCATCTTGGTAAGAATTGTTACCTAATAAGGTCCTAAACCTTCTTCCAGTGCTGCATATATATTTAGTTTATACCTGGCTTTTATCATGTATTTTAACTGTGTAAACAACAATGGTCAGAAATGATTTGATTCCACAGTTTCTCCATAGAAAGAACTGATGTGTTTCTGTGCCTCTTATTTGTCTGTTTGGCAGCAATTTACAGAAACAAACTATTTATACAATTAAATCATATTTGGTTTAAAGTGCAAAGCAAGAATAATTCATAATAATAATAACTGTATTTTATATAGCACTTTTCCAAAACAAGTTCTAAAGTGCCTAACAATTAAAACAAGCATGACATAGTTGAAACAGATCCAAAAATATAGTTAAAAGAAGTGAAAGCCATGATAACGTAATACAGTTAAGGATCAGGTCAGGATATGACTCACAAACATGAAAAAAAAAGTGTTCCCTCTGTACATTTTTATTTTTACTATAATTTTGATCTTAGCATTTGATATCTGTTGTCACGAACGGTTGGAAAACAAGGGAAGAGGACCCAAGTGCATTAACCAAAAATATTTAATTAAACAAAAAGGCAACAAAAACCCACTTTCAAAAGTTCAACAAAAAACACAGGGATCAAAAACAGGGATCCACCAGTACACTGACATACCAACAAACGACATACAAACGACATACAATGAACGGACACAGAAGGGAAGAAACACAGAGACTAAATAGACATGGGGTAATCAAACACAGGTGAGACTAATAACACAGGTGAAGACAATGAGGGCAATCACAATGGAGGGAAACACACAGAGGAAGGAATGGACACAAGAAACACTGAGGACAACTACAAAATAAATACATGAAACACTAAAGACACACAGAACTCAAGAATGAACAAAACACACTAGAACACAGAGATACATGAGGATAATAAATGACAATACAGAACAGAAAACACTGAAGACAAAACTAGGAAACACACAAGGGAAAAACCAACAACACTAGGATAAAACAGGGAAACTCAAATACAAAACCAAATCATGACATTTGTACTTTTTTGATAAACTGGCTACTTCATTTAACAAATATTCCTCCGTGAAGTATGCAAAATACTTCCAATTTAGATATATAAAGTGTTTGCACCTGTACATTTAAATATCCTAAAAGAATAGACTGTTGACCTTGGTGGAGGTTTAAATCACATGATCGCAGGAGAATGAGTCACCAAAGGGTTTTCAGATCTTTTGTCCTTTTCCCAGTAGACACAAATGGTTAGTTTAGGGGATATCCCCTTTAACACCAGAGTTTGATTTGTTATCAAAATCAACATCACATCCTCTATGGAGACAATTCCTTCGAGCGTGGTGTCCATCATGATACAGAGCGTACCTGAGGGAAAGAAAATAGGCCATTGTATTGCAGGGGTATTGTTTCCTTAGTGTTTCAAACCTGGATTAATGTATCCTGGTGTTGCTGTATTGTTCTTATCAGGGAGGAGGGTTTACTGACTTGATTGTTGAATTGTAGGTTCTGTTGCCCAATGTGAGGAAATGCAGACAAGGGTCACTGGCTCCTGTTTTCCTGTGGTAACAGGCAGAAGGGAAGGAGGTGGCTGCAGAGAGTCTAACGTAGTGTTGGAAAAGTTTGGAAACACTCTGCTGCTTAGTAAAGTCCTAAATACTGGAAAACTTCCTTTCACTAACCAGTACCTGTAATTATAAGGACAAGAATTAATAAAGTTATTATAAGCTCACATCAGCGTGATCAAAACTATACATTTCAAAGCTTTTAAGTCGCTCAAGTCAATATCAACAATAAAGTTGTGTATAGTAGGAAGATGTTATGATTATATGATAAGCAACAAATAAATGGAAGTAACCAAAATGCAGCAAAAATGGCTGACTCATAATAATATATTGTTTTTTTTTTTACATTTGCATTGTATATGAGCCTGCAAAGTAACTTCATGCTTTAAATTGTCAAATATGTGTGGAGGATTGTTTCCAAACAGTGGGGAAGAATTAAGAAGTTGCATCAATGAAATACCCCAAAACTGTACAGCTGGCTCCACATCTGTCAGCTGTACGTCAACAATATACACATTTTACATATTTAAGCTTTGATAAGATCAGAATAGAGTGTGGGTATAGGGTTAATACAGTACTGCATAAGGAGTTTTATTACACCTTTTTTTATACCTTTTTACACTGTTTTAACAAAATACCTGTTCTGTGTGGTAAAGTATTTTATAAAGTGTTTCTTATGTTGGAAAGACATTTGGTAATATCTTAATTGTATCCAAAACAGAAACAAATCTTGAACAAGGTCAGCGTGTCAACATGTCAGATCTACTGTCTCAACCGAGCCAAAAAGCCATTATGCCGCTTTCCTGTGTCTCTACCCTTAAGGCTAATTACACTAATGATAGCTGCTGTGTTGTATGCCATCAACAGCGTACATTTGTCACTTTTATGTCCACTGCAGCTGCTTCCCAGTATTGTGGCTCCCCGACGATGTAAGCACGTCATGTGTGCACAGCCAGGCACAGCAGGTCTCTGGTTCTCTAACCTGGACTGAAACAGAGTGGTGGGAGGTCCAGAGACCCTGGTTCTGTTTTTGGACACATAATCACAAACAGGAAGTCCCTGCTAGCCAGTCACACGGGGCAGCTTCCTCCTTTTGTTTATGGGGGGGGGGGGGGGGGGGGGGGGGGACAAAGTTGTGCCAGTGTTTTCTGCTCCAGCATCCCTTCATGTCCTTTTTACTCCATCTCTTTCTCTGTCTGCTTTTTTAAAAATTGTTTCCTCTTTTTTCATCACTGGAACATTTTGTTCTAAACAGGTAACATAAATAACGCTGAATGCTATCTCTATTGATTCGCCTGACAAATATAGAGTTATGCCTTTCTTATTTTCATTGGTCAAATATTACAACTTTTTTAAAAAAAAACCTAGAAAAAAACTAAAGGTAAAGTTATCATAGCTCCTATGTCACGCTCAAATAACGTTACAGATATAACAAGAACCTTGAAACCTTCATTTTACCTATGAACTATATTTATCCCTTTTCTGCACTCTTGATAGCAAAACAGTCTATGTGTGTTTCCTTTTTACAACAAAGAGTTAAAAAAAGATTTCTATAAACTACAAACATGATTTTTTTCATCCCCTAACCAAGTGGTTGTTGGTTTGACCCTGAAAGTAAGTTAACCTTCACAGAGCATTTTTTTTAACCCGATCATGATCTTTTTCCTTACTTGTGGAAAGTGGATCAATTTTGTGTTGCTGTTCTGTAATGTTTCTTTGAAAGCCTCTGATAAAGGATGTTAAGCAGCTGCTTTGGTTTAGAAAAGTTTATTTGGGTAGTTTCGGAGGGTTTTCATGGCGCAGAAAATATATTTTTTTAATTCACATGTTTTCAATGTTTTTCTTCAGTCAAATAAGGGCCTTTAAACGTTGGCTTCCTGTCATGGACTTCTTGCTATTGTAGAAACAGAGCAATGAGATCTGCAGGTAAAAGGACTTAAACTGTCCTGAAATAAAGTTTGAAAGGATTGCACATTTTTTTTAAAATGTTGAAAGATAACTCACAAATCCAGCAGACACACAATGACACACAATGCAGCATTGAGCTTGTCGTGTCTTGAGAAATAGTCTGACACACCTCTGAGCCAATTTTCCCATGCAGGGAGAGAATACCAATCCTTTGTTCCTTGAATATTTGATAATTACCGCAGAGACAGCTCTTACGCTCTCAGCATACCACCGTTATGTACAGTGAAAACAACTCTCTACTTGTGAAGCATGTATGTGAAGACTCCTTTAAGAGAGCTATTTTTATAAGAACATCTAGTTTCATGGAAAAAAGTTATTATCAGAAGCTGTTTGCTGTGGATGCAAAACCTTCTCAAGAGGATTATATATACTTAAAATGTTAACTTCCCGATGTTATACTGAGGCTGTTTGCCTGAGGCACAGCATGGAAAAAAAGAGGGTGTGCTCATGAGTTTGGGAACTATGCAGCCTTTCCCTTATGAGGATTTCCCGTGGGACTACATCTCCTCCGTCCATAACCTGATCCATCTTTTAGACTTGGTTTCCTGTGCTCACTTGTGATCTATTAACTTTAATTCCTTTTTTCGACCATCAAGACGTCATTTGTACTCTGTTTACCATTCATTAGCACCTCTCTTTTAGTCAATGATTCTCATAATATTTCATCTGCCAGTCCAGAGTGTTTCACTCCCACACAGCCTGTGGACATGCTATGTGTCAGAGGTCCAGGCTCGCCTAATTTCCCAGGGGCGGTTTTAGCAACTTTAATCCACTTTTTCCAGCAGTTTAAAACCTACACAGGAAACGTTCACTGACACAAGAAATAGACTTCATTCTCTAAAAGGCCTGTTGTGTTGCTGAAAAGATTCCCAGTCAAAAGCAGTCATTTGTTTCCATAGACAAACGTATGCATAAGACTCCAACAAGATCAACCCAAAAACACATGCCAGTTTCTGCACAATGATGTCATCGTATACGGGCACCAGATTCTCCAGCGTTAAATCACTTCCTGTAGACTAAAGGCCACCACCTAACATTTTTAAATTAGATGCGTCACCTTTTCCCAGTCACTGCTCATTTTGCTCCAATTTTGGCATTGCTACTTTTCCTTAAGAGTATTACAGAGACCAGCCCCTCGTTTGTGCCCATTTTCAGACATCACACTGTGTACAGGAACAGGCCGAAGAGAGGTAGAAGTACAATGTGAGCTTTCATTGAAATCTGTCAGCTCAAAAGTATGGGTGTGGTGCATGACTGTATAATTTGTGGACAAATCTGCTAATTAATTTAAAAATCCACGTCTTTTTTTTCACATTTAACTTGTGCACAGATAAAGATTGTCACAAGTAGAGCATCATCAATCTGTTTTCATGTTTATTCACAGTTCTTTGTCACGGTTTAGAAAGATTATGGTCCTTGTTTCAATTTAAGTTTCAATCACTGGTAAAATAAAAGGGTTGTCAAATAACATTAGCAAAAACTAAGGTCTATTGGGAATCAGTGCTGTTTGCGAGTTCAATCCTGCTATTGCAAGTTTCATACGTTTTCACTGCTAGCTCCTTTAATATTCCCTCTATGCTTTAAAAATCCATGATGCTATTAGTATCTTACCCTTCCATGAAGGCATTCCTGATCAAGTTGAAACAAATGAAAATGCAAAGTCTGCCATGACTTTGAAAAGAACATATTCTTAGCAAAATTGTAATATTTTTGGAATTTGACATGCAGGAAAAAAAAAAAATAAGAAGACCGGGTAGTTGTAAGGGTAGTCGTCGCAATGATAACAATTATACATTTGTATTTCATATCATTGAAAGGGTTGTAGTTAGTTTGAAGCATTAAAAGTTTTTATTTAGGTTTAAAGAAAAAAATACAATAAAGTAATAACTAGTTTCAACTATCTTAGAGGAAGATGGTTAGCCTCTCTTAATCATGTCCATTTTCTCCTAAATAACAAAAACGACAAAAATCATAAACTGCATATCTGATAGAACCAATTCCATGTGGGCTTGCTGAGAAAATTCTATTCTGCATTATTTTATTTAAGTGTTTTTACATTATACACCATACTCCGTCATGCAATAGTTTCAGCACCTGCAGCCCACGCACTGAAAGATGTGTAATAAGATAGATGTCCTCTGTAGCACTGATTGGGGAGACGTGTTGTGCAAGGCAAGAGTTTCACTACACAGCTGGGACAGACTGGCTTCAAGTCCCTGTGGGTTTGTGGGTAAATATCTGCAGCCCAGTCATGGGAATGAAATAGCTCTGTGTCAGGTCTGTGAGCTTGGGGTTACAGATATGGACTTCACCAGAGCAAGGTCACGACAGATTCTAGGTCTTTCTCCCATAGGCAACTTGATCTCTTTTCTGCTGTGTCTTTTTCTGTCTTTGAAAAACACACACAAACACCCACATGTCTCCCTTTTCCCACTGAACATCTTTGTGGGGAAAATATTCGCTGGAAAATCACTGTTTACCCGAGCCATTGATGCTCTCCGGTTTATTACTCTAAGATTTAATGATTTCAGTTTGGACAATAAAAATGTAAGCCCCTGTAATGTGCGTGTGTGGCTTGTTTGTGAGAGTAATCTCATAATTGTAGTTTGTGCGAGGGAAGGAAGGGTGAGGATTAGTGTTCTTGTGTGTGTCGCTGTGTAATGTCTGAACGAGAACAGCGTGGGAGCTCCTGACACCCTGCCACACAAAGAGCGAGGAAGCCAGGAGTTCTGTAGGACAATGAATCACCTGAGGGGTTGATTTTGATGCTCGACACCGCAGAGGAAGTGAGGGAAAGAGAAAATTCACACGGCCCCTTTTATTTACAACAATAATACTTCCCTTTTTAGCTGAGCGGGGGGTCTTTGTACCAGGTATTCACCTGCAGCTCTTTCGCTATTCGTGCATCAATAACTTATTTCTCTCATATTGCAATCAATAAATTTTTGGTTACATTAGGAGTGTTGGAAGGTTTGCCTTTAAAGAAAAATCACCTTTTTTTGCTCGTGAAAAGTGATGGAGCCACAGTGTAAACACACTCTGAATGTACAATAATGGAATCAAAATGCACAAAGGAGAAGTTGTGCCAAATTAAAGATCAATTGGGCAAATTAGTTAAACCCTTACTTGGATAACCAGGAACTCCCATTGCTTCATTTATTTAAAGCTAATGTTCAGTAACAGTCTGTAATCTTTATTTATTGAAATATAAGAGTTAACTTAGATTACTTAACAGTGAGTGGACTTCCTTTCTCCCCCCTGACTTTACAGCTGATGTATACCATGTTTCCTCAAGAGATACTGTAGGCAGACAATTAAATGGACAATTACTCCAATAATGTGTGTGTGTGTGTGTGTGTGTGTGTATGTGTGTGTGTGTGTGTGCGCGTGAGATGTTCTGCTCTGGGATAATCTGCTATGTGTTATAGTTTCTATTGCTATTTGATGTTTTTAATCGTGACCTGCCGAGGGACTGCAGATGTAAATTAGCTCAAGGCTAACTCTGGTGCAATGCATCAATGGCAACATTTATGTTTAATATTGTACATGGTCCCTTTACAAATAAAAAGTTAAGTAAGAAAATAAAGTAACATGTTTCTCTTTATTTGAATCTTTTTAAAACATTTAGGATAAAGTGAATACATTGCTGAAAAATGTGTAAAATTGGTGTCTCTACTTTAATAATGATAGGTTACATAAATCTTAAAAGGGGCTATATGTAACTTTCAAAAATACTGCGTTTGTAGGCGAACTGCACCAGTAACCTGTTGCTCGCTCTCCCTCGCGTGCTCGTCATATTTACCGGCATAATGTTTACAGAGGAGGTAAGAGGTCATACACATGTGAAAGTCTGTGAAGGAGTCTGTGTGTCTGTATTCATTCTCCATCCTACAAACGACAGTCTCTGCAGGCACTGGCTGAGAGCAGGAGTGTGTGATGAGTTTGTCTGCCTTTGAGAGCTCCTAGGGCGGATAGAAGTGTGAGGAAGACGGCCTCTGGCTGTGCAGGTGAAAATACGACGAGGAAAAAGTTTATACAGGCAACACAGATAGACAGTGAACATCTACTTTTTCACATCAGTTAACCGTTCGCTTATTAATGGGCGATAAAAAACGATTTATACATGTAAAAAGTTACATATAGCCCCTTTAATATAAATTGTTACCGAAGCTAACTCTCTTCCTTGCAGGTTAATCATGACCTGATCAAATCCATTCACTTACAGAAACTTCAGATGGACTCATATTATGGAAACTCTACAATATTTAAAAACATGTTTAAAAGATATTTGGTTTACATGAGGCTCAGAAAGGTATAAGACACCGTTTATCTCTTTAAGTTTTATTTTAACATTTGGCTATAAGCAGCTAACTTATAAAATAACATGCACCAGTAATGGAAATTAGTCAGTACAGCCGTAATGATTCCCTTATGTTGCATGTTATGCAATGTCTCAGAGTATTTTCTCAGAACAGACATTTTGACTTCTGAGTGCAGTGAAAGATATCTCAGGGGCCGCTTATTAAACAAAACAAGGGACAAGGGACCCTGTAAGCCGCGACAGTGTAACAGTATTCCCAATACCGTACAAAACCAGAATCACAATGCAATAAAAAACTTTGTATCCACTTTACTTGAATGATTTTCCACAATATTTTGAGGATCTGCACATAAAACCTAAACAGCTCAGGGGATTAAGTGCTGCAGACACAGCATGAGAACCTATACATAAAACAATGGTTCTTGTAACAAAACGATTAGGAGCAACTTGCACTAACATCAAGTGCATACTTCCTCCATATTGGTTTTATGTTGACAGAATCACCTACTGCATGTGCTGATTTTCCCAGCTGCACGTACACAGTCCAGAGGAAGTAAATGTTTTGTTTACTGTAATTAAGCTCCTTAGCTTCTCCGAGTTCCAGGTCTCACCAACAGGTCTGCAGGATTTATGTTCTGACTTCTTTTCAGAATTCCCCTTTTCACCTCTCAAGATTGAGAAAAACTTACATTAATTATAGACCTAACTATTTGTTTATGTGCTTAATCCTGCTCTTAAAAGAAAAACAGCTATTTGAGTCTCTGGCTCCCATGCAGTTCACAGGGTACTTGAATATCCCGCTCTGTCTAAACAGACAAATACATAGTCGGCATAAATAGGTCTGTTTGTTCCTCATGCGTTTGCTCTCATGACAAGACAATCTCACAAAAGTGGGGAAATTATAAAGCAGCAGAGCTACATAATGAGCAGCATTTATCCCTCAACAGCAGCTGTGAGAAAATACTGGAGACATAAAAGGTTTACAAGACCATTGCCTGTCCCTTTCAATAAAGCAGTGTTGAATAGGACAATGTATTTTCCCAGCACTTAGCCAATAATTCCTTTGCTGGCTTACAGGAGTTCTGATTGAAGGTTCTTTTATACTTTTTTACTTTTTGGATTTTTTTTTCACATGTCATACAGGATTTAAGTTCAAAAGTAGAAGTAATATTTACATAAGGTGCTTTTTCAAATGTAGAGAGACTTTGGGGAGGCATCCAGACCTCAAGAAGGTCAGAGGATACATACGTATATATGCAATATAGACAATGTTTTAATTCTTTAACACAAAATACTGTAGCCTCAGTCTAACCCTGAGTTCTGCGTTGATTTATGGTGCGTTCCATTTGATCTCTGAAGTCTGCAGTTCTGAGTTGCCGGTCTGATACGTCATCAGGAACGCGCCCCCTGAAGTCAGAATTCTGACTCTGAGAAAATCCAACATGGCTGCTAAGTGCATCAACGGTAACGTTTAAGCGGTAACTATTATGTTTATCTTTTTGAGATTAAATCACACTAATAGTATCGTGCAAGTTCTATCTGTGGACATGCTGTCATTTTGTTTTCTTGCACAAACTATCACGTAGTGTATAGATCGTCTGGTATTAGCTAACAAAACAAAGGTTCTTCTGGAGGTGTCCATATTGCTTGTTTGACTTACAACTGGAACACGGTCAACTCGTGTGTGACGTCTTTCCCAGCTCCAAGATCAGAGCTCCGAGGTAAATGGAACGCAACATTACCACAGGTGGGAAACTCTGAGTTTCCTGTTCAAAAACAGCTGATTTGAGATTGTTCAATCAACTCTGAGTAAGATCACTCAGGCTGTTTTCTCAAATGCCTACTACATACTACTGTCGAATGCAGTATGCAGTTTGTACTGCACGTAGTATGTACTATGTTGTAAATATAACTCCCTTCAGAGTAATAATGCAGCCCCTTCATATAGATGCTCCTCGACTAAATGACATGCCATGTTCAGATAATATTGAAACAACCTGGATTTTTATTCAAACAGACAGTGAATCTCCACTAACACGTAAGTGATGTGGACTGAATGAATGAATGAGGAAATTAAACGGTGTAAATCTGGGTTCATGGAAGAAAACCTGCTTGCGACCAGGTTAGGTTTACAGACTCAGTAACCATAGTAACTGACTCAGAGATTAAGTTACCACTCTTTCTTGAAAGGGCTTGAATGACCCCTCTTTCCCGGGTTTGAGTTACCTTCCTTTCTGAAATGGGAAAACCCAGAGTTTCCCTCCATTCAGGTTTAACAGACTCAGAGTTTGCACTAAACTGATTTCTGAAACGGCCTCTGGTCTTGACAGCAGTCATTTATCAAAACTATTAAACACTTAAAGTGGCTTATTCCTGATGCATCTATAATGGAGAGATACTATGTAACTTTCAATGATTATTTTTATTATTTAAATTTCAGTTTTATCAAATTATGACTAAAATATGTGCTCTTTATTGGGCTTTTATCTGTGACATCAGTCCAACACTTTCTATTCCAGTTAAAACTAATGCAACTTTTTGCTTACCCTGAAATCCCCGACCTAACAGCACAAACAAGACATGGTGAGATCCACACCTATGGCTGCATTACAAGCCCTTATCAAACTTTTTCATCAGTTTCCCACACTGTTCTCCCTCTGTTTGTGATTGTTTTGAAAATGCTGACTCTGTCTTGTAAAGTTCTTTTCACACCCTGCAAGAGACCAGGAATTCAGGTAACTTTCTCCACGAACTGGTATCCTGCTCCCATCAAGTATCTGTGAGACCATCACACTCCTGTTTCGATCATCTGACACCTGACGTTCTGTTTCACCTCGATCAACGGTTTGTTTCCTCTCTCCATTCCTGCGACACAAAGGAAAAGGCCTTAGGGTTACTGCCTATTGTTTACCCACCAACATCATATCTGTTTCTCTGCCTGCACACAATCATTGGTGAGATTTTTTTCCTTTTTTTAAACAGGAACAAAATTCCTCCAGAGCCTGGGAAAAAGTCCTAAATAAGGAAAAGTGCGGCTGTTTGTACTCACACAGCAATTTGCCTGCAACCTAAAAGAGGCTTGGTTTCACTGTGTTTGTAGTAAACTGTTCTTAGATCATTTGCATGTTTTACATTATAATGACAACAAACAGACAGACAGACAGACAAGCATAAAACTCCCTGGAGGGCATTGAAAAAAAGATCATATCAATGTGGTTTGTATTTTATGTCTGTATAGGGAAAAGAGACAGTTGAAGATTTCATCAAGCACCTGGTCTCATATGCTTATCCTTTAATTATCAAGAGAAACTGCATAACAGACGTTTATGAGATGGTCAGCTGTGTAAATATTTTTCTTGTTTTGTGGTTTGTGTAGCAGCAGAAAAGGAGAGTCGGTCCCATGCACTCTGTCATATCTCTCCTCATCAGATTTACAGTAATTCAGCTTAACACAGACAAACAAATTAACAATCACCAAGAGCTATTTTTAGAAGTAATGAGCTGCTGACCATCCCGGCAGCCTCTCCGTGGCCTCTGTCTGTCCTTTCAGAGTCACTGAGCTGAAGCTGAAATGACCAACAAAGAGCAGATCATCCCAAAAGGCTTTATGGCTGGTTGAAGGTTGACACTAATACTGATATTTATAGTTGACACCTGCTTAGAGCCAGTTTGTTGCACAAATGCTGTGCCAGATTATCATACATTTAAATAACCTTACTGATCATTTCTTTTTTTGTGATAAAACATGCCCACTCATGCTAAAAGTATACGCTTCATATCCAAGTTAACCAGTATTGATACTTGACTGCTGTGTTTTTAAATAATGCAAAGCAATACTTCTACTTATAACATTAACTAATGTGAAAGGCCCAATATTTTATCGGTATATTGATTTTTGTTTTCCACAGGACTGTCACGACAGACTTGTGGATTTCTGTTCAGCCTCTGGTCTGTGGTTAGCTATAAATGTTCTTTGGTTAAAATTTTGGAAAAGATCATTTCAATGCGGCCACCATGTGTAGATAGTATTTGACAAGATTGCTTTATTTCGGTGGATAAACAAATTGAATATGTTCTCTTACATTTTACTTATTTTTCTCTATGTCTTTGCAGCATCTTTAACTGATATAATTTCTTTATTAGGTTTCTCTATTTACCCTTCATTACATTTGCCATACCCAAAACATAATTACATTTTTCATTAGCAAACAGAGTCTCTTAGAAACAGGGCTGTGTGGGAAAACAAAGTCTGGGGTATTCGATCAATCAATCTTTATTTGTATACCGCAAATTCATAACAGATGTTATGATACTACAAAAGCAGGAAAAGACCTTACCTTAGTGTGAGGTTGTTTGTGCAGTTTTTTTGGCAAAGGATTATCCTTGTTAAATAGAGAACTTGAACTCTTAGTTTTCATATCTTCCTATTGGCTGTTTTCTTTCTAATTAATAAGCAGCTTTTGTCTAATTGAATTATTAATTATGCCAAACAAGTGGATTAAAAATCACTCCCAGTGACGCTTTCAACATTAAAATGTAAACTTTTATTTCTGTTGTTATTCTTTCTTGAGTATTTAAAGATTTGGCCAATGTGTTGTTGTATGGTCAATCTGTATGGTCTGGTGTCTCCGGGGCTTCTAATAACTGGTCAGACTTGTGCAGGGTGTTCTGGTCATTGCGCTCTCTGTGCCCTCTCTCTTTCTGCTGTCCTCTGGAAACAAAAGCTCTTACTGTGCAGATGTACAATATGGAGAACAAGTGGCCTGGCTGTTACACAGTCAGGATGACGGCGGTCAGGGCCACACAGGCTCTCATCCTTTCATTGCAATTATGTTTGGTTCTTCTACTAATTGCCAGGAGCTAGTTGGAGTGAGGTTAGGAGAGGAGAGGGTGGAGGTCTGGACTCAGGGGGTTTATTGAACTGAGGGAGGACGAGGCGGGACGAGGCAGGGTCAGGGAGATGGTCGCTCATTAAAGATTGAACAGCTGCCAATCTTCCAGATGCCTCCTCTCAACACAAGGCTGACTGTTGAAGACGGAGAATTTGAACCATTCTTACGTAATCTTATTTCTTTATCTTCGTCCTGACAGTTGTCTCTATTGACCATATCTAAATGATGGCCATTTTCCTCTGACGTCAAACTCAGGGTATGAAGCTCATATGTCTTGAAGTCACACTGCTGTGTTCTAGCGTCAAAGTCACATTACCAGAATCTTAAGAATCAATATAAGACTTCTGCTTCTGCTTCCACTTCGTTATTAATCACCAACTTAAAGACAATGAACTTTGAACATTACAATTAATAGTAGCACTTATTTGTGTTAGCTAGAAAGTTGCTAAAGTAGTAATAGGGGGGTGGGTGGGTGGGTATTTATTTGCCTTGGTTTATTTTATTTTTTTCCATAAATCTCTCCTATCTTCTATCATCACGTTTCCTCCTGTATGTCGGCATAGACCAGAAGTATGCGTGAGACAGAGATCCACACTCTCACTTCCAAGATCATAATATATAACCTTATATTTACATGATGCCAATCTTTAGAATTGTGCCAATTAATCAGGCCGTGTCATTAAAGGGGCAATATTTAGTCAACATTATTCATCACTCGGTGGTCTTCATTGATTCCTAGCAGGTTTAGCAGCATGGGAAACGTTGCTCAGCTGCGGTGTCAGCCCTAACAGCTAAGGAAAGCACCCAACTTTAGCAAGGTGTCGGATACATTTCTATGACAAATGGAAGGTTTATTAGCATTTATTGCAAATTAATTAAAGCCACAGATGCCAAGAGGATTTGGGATGTCAGACAAAAACAATAAGATATTTTTAAGGAGGATCTGAGACTTCCAGTCAGCCTGCATGTTGGTGGGGTGGGGACTTTCTCCACAAAGACATCAAAATAAGATCTCTACAACATCCCCCATGTAATTTACAGTATTTTTGGGTCATGCCATGAAAAGTGTCAGGGTCATGCAAATGGTTAGTTGGGCAAGTTAGGGTATGCAATGAAGTCAATCTAAAGTCTTCACAATAAGAACCATAGCTGCTTTGTTACACAGACCCCTGGTTTATACCTCAGGCGTCATCTAATCCAGATGAGTGCGACATGTTAAAATTAGATCATATTTTCAGTTAAAAGAGTTTGTCCTTTTGGTCTACATCTGTATATATATCTGAGACTTAATTCCTCTCAAAATCAATAGCCTTCTATGATCTGTTTGTGGCTGATTTATGTTTGACCACTTGTGTTAACTAAATGTGACAAACCACACTTTGGCATGTGAGGCACTGCTTGTTTATTCCCTTGAGTGTGACACAGAGCTGCTGTGTGAAACCTGATCAGGGACAATTATGTGACGCCTGTTTGATGTTAACTTGTTGTGGATCCAAGAGGTAACATTATACTTTTATGAAATATCAGCTGCTGTTGCTAGCTAGCAGGGAGGAGGAGTGGGCGCAGAAAAATATACTCTTCTATTTACATGGATTTTTTTCTTGCCAAGGCAGCGGCTCAGGTCAACGTACTAGCATGGCTGAATCACAACAGCGAATGTTACTCAGCTTGAGAATTATTTTCCAAATATGAATGTACTTAATTTGTGTAACTTATTGTAAAGTCTTAATAGCACACAGATACATACCTACATGTTGCCTATAGGCCTATACGATGACTTGCAATATCTTAAGTAGTCACTTAACTTTTAAGAAATGTCAATGCAATGTAGCCTACAATTTTCTATCAGTCAAACAAATTCTTGAAGTTTATTTATATTTATTTTGTCTTTTACTGTAATTTTTGTTCAGTGGTATACTGTAAAGCAGATTTTAGCATGCTAACACTATAAACAAAGAGGACAAAAATGGTATCAACTAGTTGTTTGGCATTAGCACGTTAGCTCGGACGTTTTAGGCACGTTAGCGTGTTATCATTAACCTTTACATCAGAGATGTGCTCTAGAACAGCCTAAAGAAGGAAGGACTTAGGCCCCTTTTTCAATTGATTTTCAGTTGTCTGTTTTTCTTCTATAAGATTTAAATACTTTGGAGAAAGCTGATCATGTATAGCCTACTGCCTTTTCCCATTAATTCCATGAGGAACCCTGCCTAAAAGAAACAATCTTATCTACTTTTGATTCATCGCTAAAACAATTAAGAGATACTTTGGCAGATGTGTGAAGACTGCAGCTCATGTTAGTAAAAATATTAACACACGCTTAATATTATGGCAGCGGTTGGCTGTAAATGTGTGAAAAAGGGCCGCGTTGGTTTGAGCTTTGGGAGCAGCCGGCCTCTGTGTTTTGGACATGGGCTGGAAGATGAACACACCGCCAACAGCTGCTGCACATACATGTGCGCACACGCTTACACTCAGCCTTTCCAAAGGTCTTTACACACACAGCATGCCATTGTTAACAGCTGGCAGGGGTTTAACTGCTGTGTTACTCTAGACACGCACAGGGAGGGAGATAATGTGGTGTGGAAACCTTGACTGTCAAAACTGGGATGTAAGTGCAACAATGTGACACAAATAGCCTTTTTTGTTTGCAAGGGATATATAAATTGTGAAACCGTATAATCCCTTTGGTTATAGCACATTCATCCAAAGCATGTTTGAAGAATTCAACCAACTTTTTATTCATTTTACTGTGGACTGAAGCCATTTGTACTTTTACCGTCTCTAAAAAATACTTTCATGTTTTAACGCATGTGGACACAAAAAATTAACACAATATGCGTGGGTCATTTGGTCTAGAGCATTTTTTAAGGACAATGGCACAGTGCAGGCATCTGATAACGACAAGTGAGCAGTTACACATCAGTCAGAAAAGCAATAAACTAAATCAGGGCAAACATGGAATTGAACTGGTAGCAATTTAAAATTGAGGCAGCTCTCAAGTTATATCCAGTTGTTTGCGCATGTGTTTTTGTATTTACACTGATTAATGTGCTTAAATTAAAAAAAATAAAAAAATCTGACAAGAGTCAAATGTGACCTTAATATTTTGTTTTGCTTAGAAATAATTGTTAAGCCAAAGATTGTTGATGATCAATTTTCTGTTCATAAATTAATACAATAACAGACAAGCTCTTCATGAGGTTTGTTTTGCTTCTAACTGCAGATTTTGATCCTTAATCAGTTTTTACGTGAATGGCACCCCTCAATTAAAGTTAAACGTCCGCCCTTTAACTTCTCTATTATCAGTTGAATTCAAATCTGCTACAATAAGGTTCAAAGTCAGGTCATTGACTTCTACAATCCCAAATTCCCTCGGGATTAATAATGATCTTATCTTATCTCATTTTATTGTCATCATCATGCATATACTAAGATGTGTAATGTGAATGGATACACAAAAGAGTCAAAAGGAGAAAATAAAAGGAAAAAACAAGAGATAAGAATATAAGAAGTAATAACAGTAGTGTGAGAGAGTCAGGGGGAGAGTGGGAGATCTGGGGTCCAGGCCAGACAGAGCAGGTCCAAGGCCGGTGGTGGGACTGGTCGTACCACTGAGGAGGAGGGGTTTGGGTGGAGACGAGTGAGGTTCCCATGCCCTGGAGGCCTCTGGGGAGTTGTGGCGGCAGATGTGACGTCTGGGCTGGGCCTCCCCCTGTCCCTTCATCTTTGCTCCACTTCCCTTCCTCCCTGGTCTCATGTGTTGTCCTCTCTGTGTCCTGGCCTTTCTGCTGCCTGTCTACCGACTCTTTTCCATCACTCTGCTTTCCTCTCCCCATAAATACAAACATGACAGTTCCTAAACTGACTCTCATTGGACAGAAAAAATGTCCAATCAGAAGACATTTTGTCTCTTTGTATCTAAGGACATTTTCATGCAAGTGTCAAACAGTATTTGACATTTAAGCGTACATTAAAGGAAGTCTACATGCTGAACACTTTAATGTGTTCCTAATATGTCGATTGAAGCCTTTGAATTTTAGGTGCTTTTTAAGGATTCTGGTTCTGCTTCATACAACTTCAACCCCTTTAGGCCATTAACACTTTGAAATCTAGTAGTTTTGTAAAACTTACTCATATTTTATTCATTAACACAAAGTATTCTGTCTGCATTATAACATCAAATTGAAGTTTGGGGTGTTTGCATGTTTTAAAAGGGTCAGGTTGCAAAGTGTTTAGTAAGACTCGTATCTTAAAAAAACTGGAAAACTGTCTGAAGCTTTACAGTGAGGTGCACAGTGCGATGATCCATGAGGAGACCTTATCATTACAATGATAAGGAGAGATTTGTGGGTAAAAAGAAGACCAAGCTCAAGGGTTTGAAGGAGGGTGTGAGGCTGCGAAGACAGAAACCTGTGGTGGAGATACAGGAAAGGATCCTCCCAGATCCTCCCGAGCCAGTTTTTCCAAGAGTCTGTCAGCGTGAGGCAGCTGTGAGGAGAGGCCTTTATCTCTCTAATGCTCTGTATTACAGCAGGCCTCTCAGAGAAAAAGCCCCATCTCTGTGCGGTGGGATGAAAAAGATCCGGATTGGATCCCTCCTCCTCTGAACAGATTAGGACCCTGTGAGCAGTCACACATCTGCAGCCGCTGCTTTACTCTTTGAAGCCCTGCGAGTGGCTGTCGACGCCATCTAACTTGGTTACAAGAGCGCAGCCTTTGACGTAGCACCGAGGGACCGAATCTTGGGGTTTGAAGAGCAGCAGGCGGCTCTTTTTTAGGCCTCTTTCCAAGCTCCCTGATGATCTGTGATAAACATGTTAAAAGGCCCCGACTGATAAGTGCGCGCTCGCTTTTCTGTGGGAATTAAACACAAGAAGAGAGGAGGTGATGGAGGCATAACAAATTAAGAAAGGGTTTCCTGGATGGTTGGACACAGCTGCTTAGGCATTCAGGATGATAGCATCAGGGATAACAAACAGGAAGTGACCTCAGATCCTCTGGGAAAAAAGCCAGACAAGTTACTACACAACAGACACGTCCTGAAAGAAATCCTCCTTCTAGCATATGGATGTGTTTTAGGGCAATTTTTCTATTCCTAGCTTAAAAACAGGATACACACAAAACATTAGACTACAGATTCTTGCCTTATAATGACACTGTTATTGTTGTTATAAAAGGCTGGGACTTCAGCAAAAGTGCAAGGATTTTTCAAAAATGAGTGATTACTGAGGCTAAATTAAAACTATAATTATGAAAGCGTTAACAGAGATTGAGGATTATTTATTTATTTTTGGGCAGGGCTTTAGCCTTATTTAGATAAGACAGTTGATTGAGGATAGAGATGTTTTTAACAGACAATAATGTTTTTTTTAAATCTCAAATAATTGCTTTTGCATTGACTTTTCAATATATTCACAACAGAACTCTTTAGCAAGTTAAAAGTAAAAATCAGTTAGTCTGAACTGAAATTGTAAAGTGACAAAGAACAGAGACAAAAACATGTAAGTAAAAAATGTGTTGTTGGACTCAAGGTTTTAAAATAGCTGCATCTAACAGTCACATGCTACTGTCATTGATGAATCTGTTGGTCGTTTTATTATGTTCATTTACAGTTTCCAGATCCAAAGATGTTTTCTTAAAAGTCCTTGTTTCATCAAACCAGCGGAGGAGAACCTTAAGGTTGTTCCAATCATGGTCAATCATTGCAACAATGTTCATGGTCTAACCGCCAAAATCTAGTCAACAGAACAGGTGCATTTGATGGACAGGGGATGGGATTCTTTCTTTACAACCAAGTTTCTGACCCTGTGAAGCTGTCAATACATTCTAATTGTGTGCATGAACTTAAAGAAAATCGACACATGCACGATAAACTCAACAATTACTTTAAAAATGTTGGCAACTCAGTTTCTTCAAAGTGACCTGTCAATTGATTTAACATTTTGTAAAGATTAACATGAACGACTTGACATTAGTGTCCATGTTTACAAAAACAGTTTTCACACTGTGTGAAACAGATACAGTCCATAGTTGCAACACATCAGGGAGCCATTCACAGACAATAGCCTTTTTGCTCCTACACCACCTTACTGCAAACCCTATAGTTTTACAAAGCCGGTTTTCACAAGGGTGTAAACTGTTAACCATATAGAACTCGTCCCTATTGGTCCTTGGGGAAGCCCCTTCCCTGAAGCACCTGTTTCACTTTACAGAGAGGATGTCCTCTCGCCCACCAGCCCACTGACCTACACAAAACAATACAGAAAACCTACACTTCTCGGACACTAAACACAGATTATATATAGATATCTGAACACTCTTGTCCCTGTGGAGCGGCCATTTGATACCATTGTCCTTTTGGACATTATCACCCACACTCACACAAAGCTGAAACGTTGAGCATGGTTTGAGGACGAGCTTTCTACCTGCAGGGATTCACCGTCACTGAAACTCTGATATGAGAGCAGAAAGAAAGACTCCGGTGGTTTCTCAGATCTTTTCAGAGACAAAAGGTCAGAGTTTGACTTGTCAGGATTTGTTTCACATGTTTGGTTTTGTGTGTCAGTGCTGGAGAGTAGAGGTAGAGAATCACGTTTTTAGATCAACATCCATTAGGATACAAAGGGAAATTGTAGCATCACTGCCCCCTTCTGGCACTGACAGGTATTGAATTAACCAGGATTGAAACAGCTGCTTTCTTTCTTGAAAAGTTGTGTGCATTAATTTACATAACCTGCTGCAATAGTAGAAATACATTTTTACCAAAAATTCTGTAGTACCAATACTAAAATGTGAATGACTAAAAGAAGTTAGACTCATGCATTTAAAATCTACTTACACAAGTATGTGAACTATTTCACTCTGACATGTAGAGGACAGGTAATATGAATAATATGTATGCAAAAATTATCAGAATACACCACTAAGAGCCGAGCTTATTTGCTTAATTTACTTTTGTAAGATACATGTTTAAGAATGATCTCATCTTGCAAAGAAAGTGAGAGGAAAATATATATATTTATTTTGACAGTATTTCAATATGTTACCCGTTGAGACCCAGCATTTTCCTTCTCTGGTAGAAGGACATGTCTCAGTCTGGTTTCACACATCAGTGAGAGGGAGAGAGTCTTTCCAATCTTTGTGTGTTTTTGTGAAGCTGCTGGGCTGGGCAGCGAGGAACATCCTGAACCTATAAGCTTACACCCAGGCTGCAGCTGTGTCAACAAAGGACCTTGGTACTGATAATCTGTTAGTGTGCTACTGATGGCAGAGATAAAGTAGATAACACAGTGGCCACAAACTTTGACTACAAAATGTTAATCTTCAGCAGACTTTCATCTCTGAACCACCATAAGGAACTGTTCTGCTGAGGTCATTACAGGTCTAGGCTAAAGACTGAGGTCAGAGGTCTTTGCAGGTCATCGGGGCATCAGCAGTGTATTTACAACACAAAAGCCTGATTTTGAACCAAGCGAGAACCTCTGCCCTTTAAAAATGAGGCCAATGTGGAAGTGCAAAAAAAACTGCAGTTATCAGAGTTGAAGCTTACTGCAAAACCCAAGGCATCCCAATTTTGGGTCCCATAATTAAAACAATTTGCACTTCAACATTGGCTTCATCTTTCAACATCCAAGATTATCACTTGGTCAGGAGGCTTGAGGCTCACCTCAGTTCAACCTCTCTGCCTGTTAACTTCATCAAAAGTCAGGTGAAGATAGCATTTCCAACATTGCGACCACCACTATTGGGCTTCAGACTGCATCTTCAGTAACCAATGGATGATGTCACTGGAATACGTCCATGTTTTCTAAAGTCAACTGTTCTTTACTGATTAAAAGATTGCTTTGGGATTAATTGGCTATGGCTGTCTTTTCATATTATATAAACTTGACTTCAGTCAAAGGACTACTTGTCTCTAATAAGTTAACACAGTGAAGTTTCAATCGATACTATTCAATTGAATATTTTTTCATCTCATATGTTATCAGTGATCCAAAAGTCATGTTATCGATTTAATAATCACACCTGACCTGCCATTACAAGGTTAACATGTGACCCCTCTACTGTTGACCTGAGCAGGGAAAGGGCATGGACATGTGACTGCACACAATGGACCACAATAGACCTGACTTGATCTGATTACTACCACGTCCACTCTCTTTTACCACTTCCTGGGTATCCGATGTTATAAGCAGTCTTAAATCCAATGTTTGTTTGTTTCCTAGGGCTTCCAATTGCAACAGACATGAGGAAGAAGTTGATGAAAACAACTACACAGGGAGAATACAGTACACAGAGCCAGAGCTCAACATTCCTCTCAGAGAGCTGGTTATTATTAGAGAGGGCTGGAAACGGAGAAGCAGATAATTCAGTGAAGCACAGGAAGTAGCAGGAGGGATATGAGTATGCAGTTGGTGTTTTTGATGTTCTGAGTCTGAGCCAAATTCTAGAGAAAATTAAAGTTGTTGTAGGATGTCGAGTGGTATCCACAAAAAAAACAAAAAAAACTTGTATTGCTATTATTATTACTTGTATTATTCCAAAGTAACAAAGTACATTTAGTCAAGTACTGTGCTTGCAATGTTTAAGTTGAAGTTGTAAGTGAAGGAGCACAAAAACAATGTTGACAATGATGGTGGGTGAATATGATCATTACAAATATTAGAGGATGCCTTTGACCAAAAGCACAATGCAATATGGTCCAGTTAAGGGAAGTTGAACAAATAAACCTTTAGTGAAAGTATATTCTCACATTGCAGGTCTTTTACAGACAAAAAGCTGCTTTAGCTTTTTATTCAATGACTCCCTGGGAGAAAAATCTGTAGGCATTTTTCTGTCCAACACACTTGTATGGCTGAAATAATATTGTTAAGGAATCTTCAATTGTATTTTCATGAAAGCAAGTTAAATCATTTAAATATTCCTCAAATGTTATTAATTATTCTTTACAGAAAAGTCAGTTGTGAATAAGGGACATACTGCATGATGAATATGAAGCCTAATCAAATTTTCATGATAAAAAATTTTCAGAAATAAATTTGTAGTGAACTATCTTTAAATCAATGACTGTTAAACTTTCAAGCAAAGTCAAGTTAAGTCTGCCTCTTAATAAAAAAAATATATAATCCCATATTTTCCATAACACTGTTTTTCATTCTCAACAGCAAACAAATTCCTCTATCCTTAAACCCTTGTGGAAGATACGCCCGAGAAAAAAAATTGGACAAATAGAAGAAACTGAAGGTGGAATAGTAGAGGGTGTTATTTTTTTCAGAAGTGAAATAATTGCCAGTCAAAGTCAACAAAAATACACAAAGACATTTAGTGTAAATTATTAGGTGTAAACATGTGAAAAAATCTGGACCTGGACATTAATTTCTTCTTTCACGACTGCCAAACTCTGTTTGTATATTTCATGAACATTCAGTTATTTAAAGATGTCTTCATAAGAATTGGATCTAACTTCATCTAAACAGTGGACAGGTGTACGTGTCTCTATGTTTACTACCATTTTTGTTTACATTCTCTCTTTAACTGACCTGTGCATAGCTTTACTGATGTGGTCACGGTCGACTTCTACCATTCATTCAGTCTGCTGCTGGAGGGCATAAGGCCTGCAACGTGTGTCTGCTGTCTGTTGGCTTCAGATGCTATCATATGTGATTAGTTTGTTAGCACATACTGTACCTCTCTCTCTGTCTGTTAGCAGTTACACTCCTCACAGCTGCGAGCTGCCCCGAGGAGAAAACTCCTGCACCTGCCTCAGTTTCTGCCTAATGTAAACACAGAAGAAAATAAATCTGCATCTGTGTTTGAGCAGGAGGGAACAGTGGGATGCAAATGGAGTAATTGGCATGGGTGAGATCAAGTTGTCAGGGAGCGTTCTCCTCAAAACTGAGGAGAAAATTATGCCGCTCTTATTGGACATGTCGGATCAAGGGGGTGAAGGGGATGGGACCCTGAGGATCATCTGATGCAAATGTGTGTGAAATGAAGCAGGAGATTGTTGGGGATTACACACACAGCATGTCCGAGCAAAACGTCACCTCTGGGGAGGATTCAGCACCTGTGACTCACTGCTTTGCTCATTTAACTGATAAACTGTTGGCAAACATTTGTGCAGGTGTAAATGATGTGGTCAGCAGTGCTGGAGCATTTTATGTTGTGGTCAAATAAAATCATTGGTTTACAATCTTGATTGTGTTTAGTACCTTGCTTATGTCAACATAAACTAGTCTCAAAACAGCCTCCTTAAGGTTTTATATTTAGGCTCTATTCATAAGAATTTAGCTAATTGCTAGCTCTCCAAGGCTTTACTTAGGCACAGTGCACTAATAAAGATGCTAACTGATTCTTAGCAGCAGGTGAAGGTGTCAAGTTTACTATGCCCATTGTCTAAGTGAAGTGTGTTAGGGTTCTGAATATCTATCTTATTAGCACTCAACAGAAAGTACTGCTCAGACTGGTATGTATGTCTTTGGTTTTGCAGATGTTTGGTCAATGACTTTATTACCAAAATTAGAAATATATCCTGTGAAGGACATGACAGTCGTATCAAAATAAATATTATAACCATTTATTTGGTAATTGGGTTTATAGTGTAATTGGACAAAATAAAAATGTGACCTGATGATAGCTCTATACACAAAAATCAGGTAATGCATCTGATAATTGTTTTGGCATTTCAAACTCTATACATAGAGCTCCGTGGGGAGCTTGGACCCTGATCTGCTCTCCACTCCCCACAGCGACCTGCGGACTTCAAGGGGCAGAGCCACCGGTATGGTAGCCCCAATCCTCTGGAACTCCCCCCCTTAAATCTTGATCACTAAATCCTAATACATCTTCAAAAAGTTGATTTAAAATGTCACTGGAGGATTCAGCAAACTTCTTCTACAAAAGTACCCTTACCTGTTCTGCAAGAGCAAACATTAACTCACTT
Source organism: Labrus bergylta (assembly GCF_963930695.1). NCBI lineage: Eukaryota > Metazoa > Chordata > Actinopteri > Labriformes > Labridae > Labrus > Labrus bergylta. The sequence goes on from NC_089196.1 coordinate 20,204,717, forward strand.
TTTCTTAACAAGAAAATGCCATGGGGGCTCCATTTGGGAGATCATTAAGATTTTTTTTTCATCTTGAGATTTGCTCTTGGTATGTGGAGTGATTTTCTAGGTCTTCCCTTGCCCAGATCAGGAGGAAAAATGGAAACCTGCCAAAAAAGGGAGCTCTGATTTTCAGAATCCTGCCTCAGGTTAAAAGACAATGAACTATAGCTGGCTTTGATCTGTGTTCATATCCAGGCAGAATAACGATAGCTTCTTTGACTGCAGCTAATGATGTCTGTGGAGTGTTAGCATATCGCGAGGGGGGGATTTGTAACCACATGGGTACCTTTAATGAGTTTTATTTGTATCGTTTTATCCCCTCCACCTCCTGTTCACCTCAGTACACAGAGTAATGAAGAGGGAGGGGTAGTGTGGGTCAACATCAGCCTCTTCCAAACCAACATGAAGCTAATTATCTGACCCTCATAAAGATAATCTCTCAGAGTCAGTTTAAGGAGAAGAGATTCCCCCCTCTAAGATTGCATACATTTACATTAACATCCCTTTTTATTCTAGGTTTGGTAGTGATGGGGTTAATTTGACTGGGGATTTTTGGACTAACTTTCCAGGAGCTGAATATCAACTGCATGATGCAACATGAACAACTGATAGAGTAGGTAGACTTGGGCTGGTATCAAAACGGATGATTGGGGAATGTTGAACAGGTGAGTAGTTTGAAGAGTCAGGTAACTGGGACAAGTAGAGTAGGCTATTTGCAATTTGTAAGATGTGATACTATCTATGAATTTCAAGACTATGTTCTGCTTTGCTAACAATTAAGGCAAAACTAAAACCATTTGGCAGGTTTAAGATTTGAGCTCGTATTACATATTATTATGTCATTTAATCTCTTTATCATCCAAACATTCTCCCTCACAGACAATGTCGGGATCTTTCCAGGAGTGCAGTGCAGGTGTGAAAGGGACTTGAGCTGCTGATTTTCAGTCGGATCAACAAGAAGAGAAAAAGCTGTAATGTCATAGTTTGAAAATAAAATAAATGATGCGCTTTTAAAGGTTCATTGTGCATGTATCTTGCTGTAGAAGTAATTTAATTATGGCCAAAGGGCACTCAAAGTGAAGAAGCAAAAATAATCCAAAGAAAGTTACAAAAAATGTCACACGAGACCTCATCTCAACAGTGCTATGTAGCAATGTCTCAAAACATATAGAAACTATGACAAGTATATTGTTGAGTTATCTCTGGAAAAAAAACAAGGATAAACTGCATGAAGCCAGAATACTTTTTTTAGCTTGGCTAAAACTTTCCTAACTTTTGTGTTAATGCTGCACTAAACTCAAACACAGACTCTCCAGGGT